>NC_057863.1:123957325-124557325 GCF_019393635.1 Dromiciops gliroides | reverse complement strand
TGGAGCACTGGCCCTGGAGTCAGGAGGACCTGAGTTCAAATCCGGCCTCAGACACTTAACACTTATTAGCTGTGTGACCCTGGGCAAGTCACTTAACTCCAATTGCCTCACCAAAAAAAAAAAAGAGTATAGCATCAATATCCAAAGTTTCTGTGATTCTATTAAAAGTACAACAATGATATTCAGTCTTTGGACTCAGTAATCTGGGGGCTAAAATGAATTATTTTGAATATATTTGAGCATGTTGAGTTAGCTAGAAATATTGTTCATAGTACATTTGTTTGAAGTCCTCATTATATTTATCTCTCTCTCTCTCTCTGTCCATCTCTCTCTGTCTTTTTCTCACTTATTTGGTAGAATTCAATTCATTATGTATTTTATTGGTTACTGTTAAAAGTGATTCCTTCACCTTAACAAATTGTGGAGAGTATCATAGCTTCATAATCAATAACAGTTTCTGCTGAAAGGATGCAGGCATAGAAGTTCTTAAATATTGACCTAATTCTTTGTGGAAGAATGTGGGTGGTGGACCCCCCCAAAAATTTTTCTTATGTTTTGGTGCTCATAACAGATGGAAAAAATTAGATAGTCTAGTTAAAAATGTATTAGAATTATTTTAAATTGAGATTAGTGAAGCAATCTTAACTGGAGGTCAGATTGTAGTTGTCAGATATAGCAAAGATGTACTATCTTTGGTTTTAGTACTTGTGTTCAATAGATGGAGTTATTTGAAGAGAGTATCTGCAGTTAACTTGAAGTCTAGTCTCTTACAGTTGAAGCCTAACTCTTTTTTCAGCAAGTTGGATGAAATTTCAGTTGATGAAGGCATTTCATTGCACTCAACAGATCAGTAACTCATCCCAAATATCATTTTGGAAAGTAAATACACCTGACACATTGATGTATCTTCTGAAAGTGTCAGGTTAGAAAGGATTTAAGATCATAGGGCTTAACAAAAAATGTGTGGGATCACTTTGATGAACCACTGCTAGTTCATTTGTGTCAAATAGGGAATTTGAAAATAAAATAGTCTTCTATCAATTGTGGAAATGAGAAGGCTCCTAAATCCTGTAGCAAGAGAGAGGTAGACAGAGAGAGAGACAGAGAGAGAGAGAGAGAGAGAGAGAGAGAGAAAGAGAGAGACAGAGAGAGAGAGAGAGAGAGAGAGAGAGAGAGAGAGAGACAGAGAGAGAGACAGAGAGAGACAGAGAGAGAGACAGAGAGAGAGACAGAGAGACAGAGAGATAGAGACAGAGACAGAGAGACAGAGAGACAGAGACAGAGAAACAGAGAGAGAGACAGAGAGACAGAGAGAGAGACAGAGAGACAGAGACAGACAGAGACAGACAGAGACAGACAGAGACAGACAGAGACAGAGACAGACAGAGACAGAGAGACAGAGACAGAGAGACAGAGAGAGAGAGAGAGAGAGAGAGAGAGACAGAAACAGAGAATAGAGGACCTAGAAATGGCAAAGGATAATTTTTCCAATTACCTCCAGACACAGAGTGAAGCTTTAGTCCAAATATATGACCCTTCTAATGGATGGGGAAAATAAAGTGGCCATTGTGAAGTCTAAATTTTTTTTTAAAGTTCTTAAATTTGTTAAAAAATGGTTCACTTGGGTTGCTTGGTTGCATATAAAATAGTGCAAATTTCTTCATTTTGGAGAAATAAGGGAAAAGGGCAATAACATTAAGAAAGTTTAATTAAAATCTCCTACTATATCAACAAATCTAAATAAATAAAACCTGGAGAACTGAGGTGATGGCATACACTCAAGGACAGTAAGAACAAAAGATGAACAATAAGGATATGTTCACTAATTACTTAGTAAAAATGATATCCAATTATAAGAATATGTATGAGAAGAAAAGGAGAGGTGCTTTTTTTAGCCTGGTTAATCTTAAAACAAGTTGCTATATAATTACAGGCAAATGGATATGAAAATAAGATCTTTTTTCTTATATGATGACTCTTATTCATGTACTCCAAGACAATGAGATGGATTGGTATGGAATCCTAGGAACTCATTAAAATTTCAGCTTTGCTGCTAACTGCGTGGGACCTTGGGCAAATCACTTAACTTATCTGGGTCAAAATTTCTTCATTTATAAAATGAGAAGTTGGAGTAAATTATTTTGAAAGTCTATTTCAGCATTAAATTTTTGTGAGTCCCACATCTCAACAGGGAAGTTCTTGAGTTAATTCCCAATTGGGGAGGGCAGGAAATGGGGGATAGACTGAGGAAATTAGAAAAAAAAAAGCAAAAGAAAACTGAATACAGTGAATGAATACTTTGGAGTAATTGATTCCCAGGAGAAGGAAGGAATCTAATATTTCTTCTAATCAGAGTACTATAAGAGGAGATTATTCAAACAGAGGTAAGGGTTGGGTCAGTGAGAAATCTGATGAACTTCACTCTTACTGGGCTAGATCAGGGAAGGATAATACAAATTTCTTAAAAATTAAAAAGATAGGGAAAGAAATGCAGTGAAGTAATTAGATGACTCAGCTAAGATTGGGAATTTGAGGAAAGGAGTTTAAGGGAAAGAATAGAATTTGAGGAGGGATAGCCTTCAACAGAAAGAGGTAGGGATGGAAAAAGAAAATAAATATTTTATTAAGATTATCTAAGAAAAAAACAAAACTAATCAATCATAACTACGAATATAATTGGGATGAATGTACCCATTAAATGGAGAATAATAGAAAAGTTTAGAAAGTAAAACCCAACAATTAATTGTTTACAGGAAATATATAACATAAAAAGCAGTACATAATTAATATGTTACTTTTTCTTAAAATTAGTTATGCATCAGGAGAGTCTAAAAAAGCGTGTGTAGTCTGGAAGAATGAGATGTTAAGTCACTTGTCCATAGTCACACAGAGCATGGCAGAGGTAATACTTGAACTCATCTCTTCTTGCCTTTAAGGGTGCCTCTTTATCTACTACATGATGTTTTTTATAGATAATAAAATACTATCAGTATTAACTATATGTACACTGAATAGTATAAAACTTAAGTACTTAAAAGTTATGCTGACTCAGTTATAGGAACACATACATATATACATAGTAAAGTCATAATTATTGGAAATTTCAATATATCCCTTTCAGACTTAGAGTTAATAGTTGATAAAGATTTCTTAACTTCCTACTATGTGCCAGGCACTGAGCTAAGTACTGGATATATAAATACAAAAAAGAAAAAGTCTATGCCCTCAAGGAGCTTATAACTTAATGAGAGAAGACAACAAGCACAAAGAAGCAAAAAAAAAAAAAGAAGGCAAGGCACACCCATACCCAAAAGAGGAACATGGTGGAGAAATAAGAGATGTCTCCAAGTAATATAGGCAGATGGGAAATGAAGGGATGCCTAACTTGAGCACTTTCATTAAATGGAGGTTTTGGGGTTCATGGCTCCATCCTCCAATCAGAGTGGCAGAGAGCAATGATGGGGTCTGAATATCAAGGCTGATTTACTTTTTCAGGATGATGTAAAGTTTCCCAATGGCAACCTGGGATATGGTGGAGAAGTCAGAGATTTCCTTAAGTGGTGAAACTAGCTAGGAAATGAAACTTACACAAATCAAACAGAAAGATAAATAGAAGTTAAAGATTTGAACACAACATTAGAAAAACTATATATGATAAAGCATAGACAATAACTAAATGGGAATATTAAGGAATATGCTTATTTTTATCACTGATGTCACTTTACTAAGGCAGAAAGAACTCATAAAAATACAGAAGGTTAGAAATGTTAAACAAATAAAACATTTGTAATAAAAAAATGAAATATCAACAAAGGATTCAGATTTAATTGGAGATGAAATAATTTAATCTTAAATATGAGTGAGGTTAAATAACAAAATAATAAGGGCAGCTAGGTGGTGCAGTGGATAAAACACCAGCCCTGGATTCAGGAGGACCTGAGTTCAAATCCGGCCTCAAACACTTGACACTTAACTAGCTGTGTGACCTTGGGTAAGTCACTTAACCCTCATTGCTTACAAAAAAAGGAAAGAATAAAGAACATAATAATAAACAATAAATTATTACAGTTGAGAAATTTAAAACAATGATACAACCTACCAGTTTCTGGAATTTGGCTAAGGAAGGCATTAGGGGAAAATTCATGTCTCTAAATATTTTTAATAATGAACAACAAAAAAAGAAGGAAGTGATCAATGAATAGACTGAGCTTATAATTAAGAAAAGTAGAAAATTAATAAATTAATAATAACTCCAAGGCAATAACAAAAATTGGGGAAGGAAAGTTCAATCTGAAAGGTCTAGTTCTTGGTAAACCCATGCTGGTTTGTGATTACTATTTCTTAATCATGAGTCATTGAAATATTACATATGAAAGCCAAGATTTTCACTAATTTTTGTATTATATATTATAAAGTATCTTCTCTGGCATTCTAATCAGGTTAAATTTAATGAATAAAGGAAATGAGTAGGTAGATATACACACATATATAAATATATTCATGATCATTAAAATTACAATATTGAAAGGAAAGTAGTTTTAGTACAGTTCACCTAGTACCTTTTCAAGGTATAATGACCATTCTTTTTAGATGTGTGATCTAGAGACTACAGAGGGAAAAGAAGCAAATTATTATTTTTTTTAATTTTGAAATTAACAGCTAAAGACTTTCATTTCCCTCATCTACTTAGGAGTTAAGAGAAGAAGGGAAATTTTAAGGTGGGCTTCTACCTACAAGTTAACCTTGAAAATTCTGGCATAGAGCAATTGATTCAAGATCAATGTTGAGAGTAATTGTCAATAGGGAAGCTAGGTGGCATGGTAGATAAAGTGCCAGGTGTGCAGTCAGGAAGACTCATCATCCTGAGTTCAAATCTGGTCTCAGACACTAGTTGTGTGACCCTGGGCAAATCACTTCACCCTGTTTGCCTCACTCCTCATCTATAAAATGAGTCGTAGAAGATAATGGTACACTGCTGTAGTATCTTTGCCAAGAAAACCCCAAATCAGATTACAGTCAGACATGACTGAAAAATGGCTGAACAACAAAAGTTGTCACCAAGTAAGGTAATTTTTGGCAATCGATAATAATGAAATGGATTATATCATATATAGTCTCTCCATCCTGTATACCAATCATCCTTCTAACTAAAGGGAGGAAGGAGTTCTAAGAATCACTCACTGTATTTTTAAACCATTTATAAAGACATTAATTTAACTGTTGGTTCAATCAACCTCAGATCTTTGTCCAATGTTAAACAAGTGAAACGTTCTTAGAGGAATTTAAGATGAAGTTGGTGAGAGAAATTGGATCTGATAAAATACATACAGAAGGAAAATGAGACAGAGGAGACATGATTTTAAATGTACTCTGGTACTGATTTTCAAGATATCTTAAAGAAGTTTGAAAAAGAATGGAAAGGATCATGGCTGGTTATACCCATAAGGGCCCTAGAGTCATCCCTATCCAATCTCCTCATTTTATAGATGAAGAAACTGAATCCTAGAAAGGCTAACTTGTGTTTTCAGAGTTATTAAGTGGAAGAACTAAGATTCAAACTAGGACCTTAGACTTCAAACCTGGAGGCTTTCTAATACATTATGCAGTCTCTATCAGGGGGCACATTTACTCAAAATAGGTAACAGAGAAGTCATTAGGAACTAAACTCTTACAAGCTTTCTTTCTCATTGTCATAAAACATAAAGAGTAGTTTATACATTCATTGAGACTATCCTCTATAAAACCTAGGAAAGGAATGGATGGGACAAATTTGTGGACAATTTTGTGGAGTGGAAAATTTCTTTGTGGTCACACCAGTAACTGAGAGGTGCCAGGCACTGAGCTAAGTACTGGAGATATAAATACAAAAAAGAAAAAGTCTATGCCCTCAAGGAGCTTATAACTTAATGAGAGAAGACAACATGCACAAAGAAGCATGTTTTTAAAAAGCATTTACCATAATGGAATAGAATTCAATCATAAAAGCTGCCGTCTAAGAAGGTATTTATTTCCTAGGCATATTTTAAAATAAGACAAAATTCTATGGAAGATGTAATGATGGAGATAATTTGGATATAACTTTGGAGTAAAATTTGGAGATGAATTTATTAACAGTCTGCTAAGCATTAATTTCAAGCAAGGTATGAAGCAGGAATGAATGCCCTAATATGAAATTTAATGAGCATAAATATAAAATATTTAATTTGGGTTTTTAAAATTCAGTATGGAAGAATAGGCTAGAGAGAGACAATGTGACTAGATATAGTTCATGTGAAAATAGCGGGGAGCCCCTTCATCATGTAAGCTCCATTAAAGCAAGTACTGTTTCAATTTTGGTTTTGTATCACAAGGACATAGTAAATGTTTCATAAATACTTATTTATGAACTAAGTGTTTGTAAGTTCTATATGAGTCAATGGTATAATATGGTAGTAAATAGTAAAAATATCTAACACTTTTTATTTTTTTGAAAAAAAAATTTGGGGGGTGAGGCAATTGGGATTAAGTGACTTGCCCAGGGTCACACAGCTAGTAAGTGTCGACTGTCTGAGGCCAGTTTTGAACTTGGGTCCTCCTGACTCCACTGGATCACCTAGCTGCCCCCCTAACTCACTCTTAGAGTGCACTAAAGAATGTATGTTATTGGGAAGGGAATGGAAGGGAAGGGAAGGGAAGGGAAGAGAAGGGAAGTTTGGGCTCAGAATAAGAAAACATATTGCTAAAAAATAGAGCTGTGTAAGATGCCTCTTGGAGTAGTGAGTTCCTTATCATATTAAGTCTTCAAGTAGAAGTTGCACCATCACTTTTAGGGATGGTTTTGAGTGCATTAATGCTTCAGGTACAAGTTGACTTTTCCTGAATATTTCTTTTCAATATCTTTTGTTGCTCAGTTTGCATGATTTTTCCCCCAATGCTCAGCCCTGGATCTGCTTCTCTCTCTATATGTTCTCTCTTTAGCTCTAGTGGGTTCAATTTTCATCTTTATATAGTAAACTACAAAATCTACATAAGCAGCCCTCATCTCTTAACTGGACTCTAGTTCCTCATCACCCAATGACCATTGGACACCTCCTCCTATATGTTCCATAGGTAACTCAACAAGTCCAAAAAGAACTCATCTCCCACTCAAAATTCCACTTTGATTTTGTTCACTTTTTATTGTGAATTTAACAAACATCAACACACATAAACTTATCCTTATACAAAGAAAGGAAGAAGAGTATTTTAAATGAATTTTTGAATTTCTATCATTCAATTTGTTATTTAAAATATATTAAATTTAGCATGATAATATTAATACTGTTCTTATTACCTGTATTTCCTTCTGAAAATAATTCTCCTTTCTTCTATTTTTAAATGTTTTATCAACACTTTCTTTTCCTTTCATCTTTAATCAATGTCATTATAACCTCCCTCCCCAATACTCATGTAAATGGGGCAACAAGGGAAAAGAACCACTCAGGAAAGTCAATTTGGACCTGAAGCATGAATGTACTCAATAACATCCCTGAAAAGTGTTGGTTCAAACTTCTGCTTCAAAACTTAAAATGATAGGGAACTTTTTACCTACAGAGGCATCCACAATACAATACAATACAATACAACACAATACAATACAATACAATACAGTACAGTACAATACAATACAGTACAATACAATACAACAATACATCCACAAGCACTATGACAACTACAATTAACTTAGAGACAAACAACTTTGAAAGACTTAGAATTCTGATCAATGAAAGGCCCTATCATGGCTCTAGAAGACTGATAAAGAATTAAGCTTCCTCTGCTCTTCTCAGAGAGAGTGGTATAAAATGACACATGTATATTCAGGTACAGCCTGGATTTGCTTTGTTTGACTATACTTACAAGTATAAATTGTTTTCCTAGTTCTGCTCTCTTAACTCCACATCACTTTATATAAATCTTCCCAAGTATCTCTGAATCCAAACCCCTTTTGACATTTCTTATAGCACAATAATTTTTCAGTATTTTTATGTGTTTTAATTTGTTTATCCAGCCCTCAATTGAGGGATACCCACTTTGTTTCCAGTTCTTTACTTCAACAAAAAGTGCTACTGGGGCAGCTAGGTGGTGTAATGGATAAAGTACCAGCCCTCGATTCAGGAGTACCTGAGTTCAAATCTGGCCTCAGACACTTGACACTTAACTAGCTGTGTGGCCCTGAGAAATTCACTTAACCCTCATTGCCCTGCAAAAAAAGAAAAGTGTTACTAAAATGTTTTTGTGCACATGGGTATCTTCCCCATTTCTTTATCTCTTTGGGTCATAAGACTTCTTTTTTTGTAAATTATAAAAGTATTTTATTATTTTCCAGTTACATGTAGAGATAGTGTTCAACATTTGTTTTTATAAGATTTCTAGTTTCAAAATTTTTTCTCTCCCTCCCCTCCCCCTCCAAGACAGCAAGTAATCTGATATATGTTATATATGTACAATAACATTAAACATATTTCTGCATTAGTCATGTTATAAGAGAAGCATCAGACAAAAAATGAAAAACCTCAAAAAAGAAAAACAACAGCACCAAAACCGAAAGAAATAGTATGATTCAATCAGCATCCATATTCCAGTTCTTTTTTTTTCTGGATTTGGAGAGCATTTTCCATCATGAGTCCTTTGGAACTATCTTGGACTATTGTATTGTTGAGAAGAATCAAGTTTATCACAGTTGATCAACATATAATGTTGATGATACTGTGTACAATGTTCTCCTGGTTCTGGTCATCTCACTCATCATCAACTCATGAAAGTCCTTCCAGGTTTCTCTGAACTCCTACTGCTCATTGTTTCTTACAGCACAATAGAATTCCATTACATTCATATACCACAACTTGTTCAGCCATTCCCCAATTGATGGGCATCCACTCAATTTCCAATTCTTTGCCGCCACAAAAAGAGGAGCTATGACTATTTTTGTACATGTGGGTCCTTTTGTACATGTGGGTCCCTTTTTTTATGATGTCTTTGGGAAAAAGACCCAATAGTGTTATTGCTGGGTCAAAGGGTATGTACAGCTTTATAGCCCTTTGGGCATAATTCCAAATTGCTCTCCAGAATGTTTGGATCAGTTCACAGCTCCACCAACAATGCATTAGTGTTCCAATTTTTCCACAGCTTCTCCAACATTTATTATTTTCCTTTTTTGTCATATTAGCCAATCTGATTGGTGTCAGGTGTTACCTCAGAGTTGTTTTAATTTGTATCTCTCTAATCAATAGTGATTTAGAGCATTTTTTCATATGGCAATAGATAGCTTTGATTTTTTCATCAGAAAACTGCCTGTTTATATCCTTTGACCATTTCTTAATTGGGGAATGACTTGGATTCATATAAATATGATTTAGTTCCCGATAGATTTTAGAAGGTCATAAGACTTCTAATGGTATCTCTGACTCAAAGGATATGCCCAGTTCAATGACTTTTTGGGTATCATTATAAATTGTTTTCTAGAATCTCCTGTTGTGACTCTGAGAGGATTATTGGCTTCATGGTACCCATCTCTAGGATAATCCTTTTTCCTGCTATGGTTCTAAGAGAAACTCTGGCTTTAAGCTTTGTTGAGTGCCTAAAATTTGTGCTATCCAGTTGTGTCTTCTGTGTAGTGAACAATCAGGGGCTGACCCTGTCCCCTGATGCTATTCCACTAGTTTGGGGTTGAGATACTGCTGGCTTGTAGCCCCATTATGAGAATGTGTGTTTGTTTCTACCTCTCCTGGCCCATACCCTCTTCAAAAGCCTGCAGATGTCTTGTGCAGTCCTGAACTGGATAGAGACGACTGGGATTGGTCTTTTTGATCATTGTTCCATTTGATGCTTTTTTTTGTAGGGGGCATTTATGAGAGATCTGGGCTCTTTGGGGACCTTTCGCAGCTCTATCTTATGTAGAAGCCCTGCCATTTTTCTGCCTTTCCTATGTTTGTTTCACAGGTTGCAAACCCTGATCATCCTTGCTTTTCCCTATTCCCTTACTCTCCCATATCCAATCAGTTGTTAAATCCTGTCAATTCCACCCCTATAATACCTTTCCTATACATCTTCTCTTCACCGATGCATGCAACCTCCTCCTTAATTCATCACTGGACTGTTGCAACAACCTTCTGATGGTTCCCCCTTTTTTGAGATTTTCCATTTCCAATTCATCCTAACCATACTTGACAAAATGAGATGCCTAAAATGCAGTTCTGGCATCTTCTGCTTAAGAAACGAATTCTCAACAGCTCCTTTTTACCTCTAAGTTTGATAAAAATAAAAAGGCTTCTGCTTTGCATTTCAAGCTTCTACCATCTGGCTACAACCTATTTTTCCAGCATGATCTCATGTTGATCACATATTCGGCTTTAGCCAAACTGGTCCAGCTGTTATTCTCCATACCTTATAATCCATTTGTCACCTCTGTGCCTTGGTACAGGCTATCTCCTCCACCTGGAGGGCTCTACTTCTTCCCCTTTGCCTTGCAGAATCTTTAACTTCCCTTAAAGCACAGTTAGGAGGCTGTCTCTGAACTCCCCAGTTGCTAGTGCTCTCTCCTTACCCGATGGAAAATACTTTATATTTACTCTCCATATGAGAGTTTCAAAGTTTTGTGTCTGGCTGCACCTTACTACCTATAGTACCAATTCCAAAGTTGCTATGACTTGGCAAGCCCAAGTCTCAAGTCCAGTAGGTCTAGTGGGGATTACAGTCTTCACCTAGAAACTAGGAAAGACAAACAACACAGAATTGAAATAGTCCCCTTTCTCAGACCAGGTAAAAGAGAGGGAGAACAAAAGGAAGCCCTTCCCTTGTTACTGATTCAGGTTGTGGCATCTGGGCTGAGGATAAACTGTGAGTTTTACCTAGTAGAAATAGTAGGAACGAATGTCTAGGAAAGAAAGAGAGTGACTGTCTCAGTCTGTCCAGTTTTAAACATATGACCTGTTCTAGTTACATAGTCAGTTAAAGGGGGCTACCTTCATGCACATGGCATGGTAAGGGACTCACAGATCCTCCATGTTAGGAGATTTTGGCATGCCTATACAAGCCCCATTACACATTAATCTACATGCATGTTGTTTTCCTATTATAGAATAACAGGCTTGCACATAAATATTAATCGAATTGAACTAAAATTAGACTAGGTGACCAATGGAGTTCATTCAAACTTTGAGCTCTTAAGATAGATCCCTTATCCTATGGAGTATACAATCTAGCAGAAGAAAGAAGGGACCAAACATGAACTGTGAATATTTTTAGAAATTAAGTTGACAATATTGGCCACTAAAGATCGATGTCCCTCTCCCAGCTGATATCAGCAGATGTATATTAATTGCTTACTACATGCAAGACATTATGTTAGGAAATTTTAATAAAAAGACAAAAAAGGAAAAAAAAAACAATTCCTGACTTCAGGGAACTTCCATTTTGTGAAAGTAGTGTGTGGAGGAGGCAAGATATGACCTATATACAGATATATACAGATAAGTACACAAATAAGTATATACAGATAAGTATAATACAAGACAGGGAATGATGATGCAAAGAAAAGATCTAGACAGTGTCCTGGGATTCTTTGAAGAGGGAGGGATGACAATCGACAGAATTCTCTGGCCTTTCTAATTTTCCAAAGAACCGTCAAATGGATAATCTCTATGACCTTCTTTTCCTGTTAAAGCCCTCTTTTGTCGAAGACAATACCAGCATTTTGATTATATTTATTCCTTTATTTCTAGCTGGGAGTGCTACTCAGCTCCTGCTGAAGTTCAATACTGCCAAGGAACTTATCTAAAGCTCACCTTAAACACAGCTTTTGTCTTCTCTGCCTCTTCTCTGCAGAATTGATAGATAAGCAGATCAGTGGATAAAATGTTAGGCTTGGAGTCAGGGAGAACTGAGTTTGAATCCTGCCTCAGACACTTATTAGCTGCATGAACTTGGGCAAATCACTTAATCCTTCCCAGTCTCAGTTTCTTCATCTTTAAAATTAGGATAATACCAACACCAAGTCACAGAGCTTAATATCTATAAAGGACTTTGCAAACCTTAAAGTGCCACATAAATGTTAGTGATGATAATGGTGCTGCTGTCAGTGATGAAACAGAGCCTACGCCTGTTTGCTGTGTTGCAAGGTGAGAGTACTTTGCTTTATGGTGCTGAAATTCATCTATGGAAGGAAAAAAAAACCACACTGGAGATGAATAGAATTCTAAAAATATCTGACAAAAATGCATTTAAAAAACACAATTAAGTTTTCAAAATAATCCAGTTAATCATCTTTGAAATGCTGTTCTCCATTGTGTTTCTCTTTTCTTTTTGATAAGTAACTCCCTGGTTAAATATACCGACATCACTGTATTAGCTTTGCTCTATTACAATGTTAATGTGATTTATTTTTAATTATAAGTTAAGTGAGTATTTGATCTGTTTGCTGTGAAGGTGACTTCCTGGGAAACAGCTAGGTGGCACTACAGGGTAGTTCTCCAAGCCAGGAGATTTTCCTGATTGTAGCCCATTTCCTTAATTCTGGTTGAAACAAGATATGGGACAAGAAATACCACATCTGGATTAGAGAGTCAAGGAATCAGATTAAATTTGACTACTATGAACCATTTGTTTATTCACAAAAAACTCTGCATGAGCATTTTGGTGAAATTCCTTGATACTATTTACCTTCCTTCATATTCAGACTTATGTTCAGGTTCTTGAGAGAGTATGCTGGAATGAATATCCTACTTGCAGAGGCAAATTAGAAAATAATAATAATTTCCAAATGCAACAACCCCACCCCATTTATTCTTCTCTTCTGATGAGGGTCTACATCAATTATGAATTCTTTAACATTCTAGAATATAGCATTGGTTAAATTGGAAGCCAGGAAGGTTTTCACCATTTTGTTTTCCAGTAAATGCATTCTACAACTGTACTGTCCTAAGGAGTAATGTAACTATTTCCTTATTTCACCTTTGCCCCTCTGGTTGTGAAATGGTTAACCAGAACCACATTCCAGAGTCCTCCAGCAGGGCTATTGTTCTTTTCTGTGAAATTCAATTAGAAGGAATGGGAGGATGCTGAAGTAGGATGCTTGTTTTTACAATCTGTTACTTTATAACTAAAGTAGGTTTTGATCCCCAGTGACCTATTAACGTCAAAGTTTTAATAGGTTAGTGTGCTTCCTCAAAATGCCAAGTTCCAGGGTGTAAATCCAGACTTGAGAAAGCAGGACTTTACTATAAGAAAGTTGGTCACATGAGGACTTGTCACTGGATTACTGATGAATTTCATTCCCGTGTTTCCCATTCTCTAAGGTTTGAAAGGAATTGGTGTTGAGCCATATGCCAGTCATGCTGCTTACAGTTGTTCCAAATGAGTATTTCAGCAGCCCTGGGAGTCTTGCTGTAGAATTCCCCCTCCATCTCTATTGAAAGCAATACTGTGACCATCAGAAGGTCAAGTGAGAATCGACCTAATAAATGAAATTGGACCACATAGTGAGGCTTTGGTTGGGAATACTTTAAATGTCCGGCTAAGTCAAAACTATTTTGTATCTTGACTATCCTTTGCCATTGCATTCACAAGGCATTCTCAGAATGAAAAACATTGAGGTATATATGAAACAGCTGTTGTAGTGAGAGGCAGGTGATATAGTTGGAGGTAGTTGGTGTAGTCAGAAGCAGCATGAACTTTTGAATCTTATGTAGTGGAAAAAGCAGTTGGCTTGTAGTCAAGAGACCTGGGTTTGATTTGTGGCTATGACACTTATTAGATATATGACTCTAGGCAAGTTATATGTCTACCTTAAGGCTCAGTTTCCTCATCTGTAACACAGGTCTATTAATGTTTGTCTTACCAGGTACACAGGTTTGTCATGAGAAAAGGTGCATTGTAAATTATAAAGTCCCCCCAAAATGTAAGTCATTATAGATATACATTATACATTCTACAAAGTCCTATGTTGTTTTTTTTTCAAATTATGATAGGGCTTACACATTAAAATTTTTTAACTTTGTAGGCAATTAATGAAAATCTGTAGTCTCATTTCTAATTTTATGATACTGGTGTTTTAGAGCTAGATTATGAAACTAGCAAATGTGAAAAAGGCTAGTGAATAATAATATTTCTTGGGCCCAAAGCCTGGCTTCAAAGACACTAGAAGACCATTTTCCTTAATTTTTTGCATGGGTGGGGAACAATGGGTTTGAAACTGCATAAACTATACTTTTTCTGGTTCATTTGGTTAGTTTGATTAAATTTCTTTCCTCTCCACTTATTTGTATTCTTTATGTAACCTGACTTCCACTCAGTTGGAGGTAGTTTTACATGCTGGGGTGTATTGAGAGGGAAATGTTACTCCTGATTGGCTTCTGATAGAGACACTTCCACAAGGTATTCCAGGAACATTCCTAATAGTGCTGATAATAATATGGGAAGTCCTTCAATACTCAAAAATGCTATTGATGCCTTTCTCTGACCAAGGGTAGGAGAGGGGAAACAACATGAGCTGAAGCCTGAGGTATTCTTCTTCCCAGGTAATTCTTTCTCAGGACAGCTAAGTGGCATAGTGGATCAAGTGCCTGAAGTCAGGAAGGCTTCGTGAGTTCAAATATGGCCTCAGAAACTTACTAGCTGTATGACCTTGGGCAAATCAGTTTCCTCATCTGTAAAATGAGGTGGATAAGGAAATGGCAAACTACTCCAGTATCTTTTCTAAGAAAACTCCAAAATGACCTAATGAAGAGTTGGGCACAACTGAAAAAAAAAAAAAACACTGAACAAACAAAGCAGTCATAATCTTAGGCAAAGCAAGGCATAAATAGACCTAATTAAAAGAGATAAGCAGGGAAACTTCATTCTCCAAAAAGGTACCACAGGCAATGAAGAAATATCAATACTAACATATCCACCAAATAACATGGCATTCACATTCTCAGAGGAAAAGTTAAATGAGTTACAGGTGAAAATAGATGGTAAAACCATATTATTGGGGGACCTCAACTTTCCCCTCTCAGAGCTAGATAAATCTAACCAAAAAATAAATAAGAAAGAAGCTAAGGTGATAAATAGAATTTTGGGATAGTTATATTTGATAGACTTCTGGAGAAAATTGAATAGGAATAAAAAGGAATGTATTTTTTCTCAGCTGTACATGGCACCTTCACCAAAAATAACCATGCATTGGGGCATAAAACTTTTACAAACCAATGCAGAAAAACAGAAATATTAAATGCATCATTTTCAAAATATAATAAATTATATTCAATAAGGGTTTTGAAAACATAAATTAAAAATTAATTGGAAACTAAATATTCTACTCCTAAAAATCAGTAGGTCAAAGAACAAATCATAGGAAAAATTGATAATTTCATTAAAGATAATGGTAACAATGAGACAACATACCAAAATATGTGGGATAAAACCAAAGCAATACTTAGGGGAAAATTCATATCTCTAAACATATGCATCAATAAAAGAGAAAAAGAGCAGATCAATGAATTGGGCATTCAACTAAAAAGAACAAATGATCAATCCCTGATTAAACATCAAAATGGAAATATCAAAAAGGAGAGAGTAACAAAATTGAAAGTAAAACCAAAACAACAACAACAATAACATTGAATTAATAAATAAAAATAGGAGCTGGTTTTATGAAAAAAAAGTAAAATAGAGAAACCATTGATTAATTTGATTTAAAAAATAAAAAATAAAAAAATTACCAGGATCAAAAATGAAAAGGGTAAATATACCACAAATGAAATTCAAGCTATTATTAGGAATTATTTTACTCAATTATGTCAGTAAAATTGACAATATAAATAAAATGGATGAATATTTACAAAAATATAAACTGCCCAGATTAATAGAAGAGAAAATAGAATGCATAAATAAATGTATCTTAGAAAAAGAAGCCTCTTTTTCTAAGAACAAACAATAAATGAACTCAGGTCTTAAGAAAAAAATATCCCCAGGACCAGATGGATTTACAAGTGAATTCTACCAAGTTTTTAAGGAACATTTAATCCAGATACTATATAAAACATCTGAGGGGAAAAAAAAGGTAAAGAAGGAGTCCTACCAAATTCATTTTTATGATAAAAATATGGTTTTGATACCTAAACCAGGGAGAAAAAAAACACAGAGGAAGAAAAGATTGATCTCCTTAATGAATATTTATATAAAATTTTAAAATAAAATACCAGCAAGGAGATTACAGCAATATATTATGAAGGTGAGATACCAGATAGGTTTTTTTTCCATTAAAAAAAACATATTTAGAATTTTATTTTCCCCCAATTTCATGTGAAAACAATTTTAAGATCCATTTAAAAAACTTTGTGTTCCAAATTTTCTTCCTTCATCCCTCCCCTCCCTCCTTAAGAAGGCAAGCTATTCAATATAAGTTATGCATGTATAGTCATGCAAATCTTTTCCATATTAGATTGTGAAAGAAAATGGATAAAAATACTCATGAAAAATAAGCTAAAAATTATGCTTCAATCTGTATTCAGACGCCATTAATTCTTTCTCTGGAAACGAATATCATTTTTTCATCAAAAGTCCTTCATAGTTGCCTTTGGTCATTGTATTGCTGAGAATACCAAAGTCATTTACAGCTGACCATCTTACAATATTTCTGTTATTTTGTATACAGTACATTTCACTTTGCATAAATTTGTGTAGGTCTTTCCTGGTTTTCTTGAGAGTATCCTGCTCATCATTTCTTATAGCACAATAGTGTTCCATCATAATCACATCCCATAATTTGTCCAGCCATTCCCCAATTGATGGGCATCCCCTCAATTTTGAATTCGTTGCACCAGGGATTTATACCAGGAATGTAGTTCTGTTTCAATATTAGGAAAACTATCAGCTCGATAGACCATATCAATAACAAAAACAACAAAACCAATATTAATAAATTAATAAATGAAGAAAAAATGTTTGACAAAATAACTACACCTATTCCTTTTTAAAACACCAGAGGGCGCAGCTAGGTGGCTCAGTGGATTGAGCACCGGCCCTGGATTCAGGAAGACCTGAGTTCAAATCTGGCCTCAGACACTTGACACTTACTAGCTGTGTGACCCTGGGCAAGCCACTTAACCCTCATTGTCCTGCCCCCCAAAATAAAAACAAAAATAAACAAACAAAAACAACACTAGAAAACATAGGAGTAAAAGGAATCTTTTTACATAATCATACATGTATAACCTATATCTGATTGCTTACTGCCTCAGGGAAGGGGATGGGAGTGGGGAACAAGGGATAAAAATTGGAACCCAAAACTATAAGTAAAAAATGTTTATTACTTAAAAAAATATTATAAGTAGTATCCATCTAAAACCAAGAAGAAGCACTATCTGCAATGAGGATAAAGTAGAACCCTCCCCAGAAAGTTCAGGAGTAAAGCAAGGATTTCTATTTCACTGTTATTATTAAATATTTTATTAGAAATGCTAGTTATCAATAGTGTAAGATGATCAGCTGGGAAACATGTGGTATTTTCAGCAAGGCAACGATCCAATATAACCCTGAAGGACTTATGAAAATGGCAACCTATCTACAGAGAATGAAGTGATAGTATCTGAAAATAGATGGAAACACATTTTTTTTTCTTTTTTTCTTTCTTTTTTTTTTTTTTTTTTGGTGAGGCAACTGGGGTTGAGTGGCTTGCCCAGGGTCATGTGGCTGGTGGGTTTTGGGTGTCTTGGGCCTGATTTGAGCTTGGGTGCTCCTGGTTCCAGGGCCGGTGCTCTGTCCACTGCGCCACTTAGCTGCCTCTGGAAACACATTTTTTAAAAGAAATTTTTCCTCTTTGACAGTTCTTCAATCTGAAGTTTTGGGGTTTTTTTGACTGTTTTCTCTCACAACCTAGTTAATGTGGGAATGTTTTTCATGACTACTCATGTATAACTTATTTTGAAATGCTTGAATTCTAGTGGGTGGGGGGTAGGAATGGAGGAGGAAGAGAAGTTGGAACATAAATTAAAAAAAATTGATGTTAAAATTTGCTTATACATATATTTTCGAAAATAAAATACTATTCAATAAAAAAAGAAATGCTAGTTATGTCAACAAGATAAGAAAAAGAAATTGAAGGAATAAAAATAGGCAATGAAGAAACAAAGCTATCACTCTGTAGCCAAAATTAGAAGGAAAGCAAAAAACAGGAAAATGTCATAGCAAGTTTTCCTGATAAAGGCCTAATTTCTCAACTATAAAGGGAACTGAACCAAATTTATAAAAATATGAGCTATTCTCCAATTAATAAATAGTTAAAGGATATGAGCAAGCAGTTTTCAGAAGAAGAAATAAAAACTATCAATAGTTACATAAAAATGGCCTAAATCACTTGATTAGAGAAATTCAAATTAAAACAACTCTGCTGTTCTACCTCACACCTATCAGATTGGCAAACATTACAGAAAAGGAAAATGGTAAATGCTTAAGATGTAGGAAAAATAGTACATTAATGCACTGTTGATGAAGTTGTGAATTGCTTTAACCTTTCTGGAGAACAATTTAGAACTACATTAAGGTTGATATAACTGCACACCTTTTGATCCAACAATATCAGTACCAAATCTATCCCAAAGAGATCAAAAAAAGGCAAAAGGACCTATTTGTAAAAAGGTATTTATTGCAGCTCTTTTTGTGGTGGCAAAGATTTGGAAGTTGAGGAGATGCCACTCAACTGGGGGATGGCTGAAAAAATTGTGGTATGTGATTGTGACAGGATACTATTGTGCTATAAGAAATGATGAACAGGATGCTTTCAGAAAAACCTGAGATGACTTATATTAACTAATGTAAAGTGAAGTGAGCAGAATCAAGAGAACATTGTACCTAGTAAAAGCAATATTGTAACAATGATCAACTCGGAAAGACTTAACTATTCTGATCAAGACAATGATCCAAGATAATTCCAAAGGACCCATTGTGAAAAATGCTATCTACTTTCAGAGAGAGAGAGACCTGAGAAACTCTAAATGCAGGCTGAAGCATCCTTTTTCTCCCCATTTTCTATGTTTCTTGGTTTTTATTGGGATTTTTTGCAACATGGCTAATATGGAACTATTTCTCATATGACTTCTCTTTTTTTTTTTTTCAGGGCAACGAGGGTTAAGTGACTTGTCCACGTTCACACAGCTAGTAAGTGTAGAGTATCTGAGGCTGGATTTGAACTCAGGTTCTCCAGAATCCAGGGTCAGTGCTTTATCCACTGCACCACCTAGTTGCCCCCTCTCACATGACTTCTCATGTATAATTGATATCATATTGCTTGCCTTTTCAATGGATGGGAAGGAAAGAATTAAAACTCAAAGTTTAAAAAAAGTGAAAAAAACCCCAAATAGCAAGGTAACTAATAATAGATTGAATCAATTAATTAATGTCCCTTGAATCCATGTGTAAATGGCTTCCATTTACAAAGATTCCAGGGGAGTGCTGGTCAATTCTCTCTTTAATCCCATTTGGCTCCCAACATATCTGGAAATAGACACAGTAGGATCTATTGCATAGCACAAATGTGGAAGCTTAGAATTTAAAACCTTTTCCTACCTAATTAAGTTCCTCAAAAGCAAAACAAAAACCAGAAGCCTCTTTCCACAGCTCTCATGTATAAAATGTAGGAACAGAGAAAATCTCACACTCTCTCTTTTTCTGTCTGTCTCTGTTTCATTCTCTCTTTTTCTCTCTATGTCTCTATTTTTCTGTTTTTGTCTCTGTCTCCTTCTTTCTGTTTCTCTCTGTTTCTGTCTGTCTCTCTCTCAATGCCTTTCTCTGTTTTTCTCTCTTTCCATATATTTCTTTCCTGATTTAAGATGAATGAGTATCAGAGACAATCTTGTGTGAGCTTTAAAAAGTCAAAAGTGATATGAGATTCAACAACAGGTATCTTTTGAAGAGTCCACCTATGTAGCAAGAGCAACTAAGCTCAAGGAGGAGACAGCTCTAAGGAATAATACAATTTGATCACTTGATGCTTGATCTAACATTGTAGTGTTGCTGTTGAGTCGGGTTTGTCATGCCTGACTCTTTATGACCTCATCTGGGATTTCTTGGCAAAGATACTAAAGCAGTTTGCCCTTTTGTTCTCCAGTTCATTTTACAGATGAGAAACTGAGACAAACAGTGTTAAGTGACCTGCCCAGGGTTGCACAACTAGTAAGTGTCTGAGGCCAGATTTGAACTTGTGGAGATGAGTCTTCCTGATTCCAAGCTCAGTGCTCTATCTATTATGCTGCCTCGCTTCTCATAGCATTGTAGTAGGCTGACACAAAAGCCAAGATACTATGCCCTGTAAGTAAGGAAATGTCTTATCAAGTAGCTATGCTACTCTCAGATGTGAATTTGGTAGGAGAGAATATTTGTAGAATTCATTTTAAGTTTGAGCTCATTCTCCCCAAAGGTGAAAAGAGTGTGCTTCCAGTTTTGAAAGCTGTTACGCTTATTTTTGCCATATTTTCTCAGTATATATCCCTTTATAAAAGGTAATTAATGTTAATTAGTTCACTGATATGGGGAAAATTTTAATTGGTTAAATGATATTGGGAAAATGTTAACTCGTGATTTTTTTTGGGGGGGGGAACATAATGCATTGGATATGGAGCAACAATATTAGAAAAATACTTCCCTGTCTATCAAGATTATCCCTAGATTCCTGCTGGGTGATAAAGCCCATGAGCTCTGTCGAACCAACTTGCCAATGAGAGCTCCAGAATTTATCATGAGGATAATAAATTTAGATTTGGAAGGGACCTGAGAGGTCATCCAGTTCAACATTTTCATTTTATAGATAAGAAAACTGAGGCCAAGAAAGGATAAATGTCTTGCTCAAGATCTTACCTGTAGCAGGTTGCTTCACTGGAATTCAAAACTAGGTCTTCAGATATAAAAGGCTCTTTCCACCACACCACACTGCTTCCTTTCAAGTGCCACCTTCAGTTGGATATCTTTCCAGAGTCTCCTTTTTTTTCCTCTCTCTTCAAATTACATTAAGGTATCTACTCTATAGGGAAGCTATAGAGTACAGTGGCACAGTGGATAGAGCATTGACTAGCTGTTTGACCCTTGACAAGTCACTCAACCCTGTTTGCTTCACTTAGTTCTTCTTCTATGGAATGAGCTGGAGAAACAAATGGAAAACCATTCTAGTAACTTCCAAGAAAAGCCCAAAATGGGGTCAAGAAGAGTTGGACACAACAGGAAGAGACTGTTTTGCATTTTGCATTTGTATTCCATGCCATATACAGTAGGTGCTTAATGATTGCTTAAATGAATTAAACTGCTTTCTCTTGCCTTGTCTGTTGTAGAGCAGTATGCTTAGCCCATCTAAGAGCAGAAAAAAAGCTTTAGGATGATATAAGGGAATCTGGGGGTATACAACACACATAGAATTATATCCATAGTCTCAAATTGCTCAGTTTAGGATAGTTATAAAAAAATTAAACAATCCTGACCAGATGATCCTTTTGCTACTGCTTCCATGCCCCACAACCTTTCCTACTTTAAAATCAGTAGATGCTTTTAGTTTCTGACATTTTTATCCTTTTGTCTCAGCAAAGTCTTTGCTTGAGCCTTACCTCTGGTCTCTGAAGATGTAAAGTTCTTTCCCATTTGGAGTGCAGGTTCACTATTTTTAATTTCTAATTGAAATCTCTGTTCATGCAGCTACTTGACTAGAATTCAGCACTTGACACTTTGGGTGGAGCCCTCATAGCTTTATCTCCTATTTTTTTTCTTTGACCATTTTCTTCTTAGATTCCCTTAGATTCCTCCTTAGATTCCTTAGCAGTCTTGGAGAATTGCTTGGGACACTCAGAAGTTAAATGACTTACCCAAAGTCACAAAGTTAATAGAGGAAGTTCCAAAAATCTTAGTGAAGTCTCAATAGTTTAAAGAGACTTGAATACAGAACCTCCCTGACTCTAAGGCCAGTCTTCTCTTCTCAGTCAATTGCCCCATTCTATGTGGCACATATATATTTATTCACATCATTAGTATAAAGCATTTTATATAGTAAAATCCACTCTGGGAGAGCCTTTAGCATGCAGAAATGACTCATCAGCCAAAAATGTAAAGTTATGTTGATCCATAGAAGCCCAAAGTACAATAAAATAGGTATTTTACCAACTAATCACAGGCTGCTGAATTGGATTTAAATCTGCTCCTACTGCTCCCATAACATTTTACAAATCACTATCCTCACTTCAATAGGCTGTCTGTGCCCACGGTGCTAGTAGAATCTATTTCTGTCGGTAAAGACCTTCCTATCTCTGGAATGACATTAATGATTATCTTTCCCTTTCACATGGGCGCCCACCAGCTGAATTGCCTAGGTGACTTCCTGCCCGCTTGGGTGATTAGGATCCTGCAAGTTGCACAGACAGACTCATGCAGCTGGATCCAATTGCCCAACTTCACTCAGAGGCTTTGTGGCTCAGTGTCCCAATCCTTAAGGACAAAGAGATTGGAGAGGCATCTCCCTGACCTGCCTTTTTTTTTTTTTGGGTGGGGGGTATGGGCTAGAATTTCACATTTAATAAATGTGAAGTCAGCAAGGCGTTGCTTCATTCTAGGTGAACATTAATATTGAACAATGGGATCCCGTTGGGAGTGGGTGGCTGCTGGAAGAACACTAGGTCAATTCATCATGCCTGGTGGGGAACAAAAACAAGAAGGAATATTAGACCAAAAAGGGCTGCTGCAGGGCTAAAGCAAGTGAGCTTTTGTATAGATTTGTTAAATGCATAATTCTAAGGGAATTAGGTTGAACAGAAAATATTGGGGTCTGTTACTGAATTACAATCCTGAAAGATAGTAAAAACTGGCTTGGAGTCTTACCAGAAACTCGAAATATTCTAGGATTACAACAGATATAATTTATACGTTGATATTTTATATTTAAGGGCTAATAAAAGCCTAGTATCATATTCTGAATCAGCTATACTATCTTTTGTGGTAGGGAGATGGTAATAAATTCATAGGATTAAGAACTGGAAGGGGCTTTAGAGATCATCTAATGGGATCACCCCTCCCCCTTCATATTACCGAGAGGTAAAGTTCTTCCCGTAAGGTTATCCAGAGAGGAGAAGCAGAGGTGAGATTCAAAACTAAGTCTTTTGGATTTAAATCCCGGGCTTTTATTAAGTCAGGACTGTTATTTGGTGAACTAAAAAATATTATTTTTATTTAAGTCAGGACTGTTATTTGGTGAACTAAAAAAAAAATGATGTCTAAGAGGAAAAACCAGTTAATTTTTAAAAATTTATGTTATTTAAATAAAGCATTTAAAACAAGCATTTCCATACCATAGTATAATAAAAAAAGATTATTGCACATGAACTGCAAATCTACTATGTACCATTTGCTATTTCTTTTAAATATACAAAACCCTCACCTAGTTATAAAAATTGGACTTTACCATTGTTGCTAACGATACTTTGATGCCTTATACACTACTAAAATTATCAGAGAATTGTAGCAATGCAAGAGGAGTATAATTGCATTGCCATCCTACTGTGGATTTTCAATCAATCAATCAAGTACCCAATAAGCATTTATTAAACACTGACTAGATGCCAGGCATTGTGCTAGGCATTGAGAATACATAGAAAAATAATCAATAAACAATCTCTATTCTCAAAGAACTTAATTATAATATGGAAACAATAAAAACATAAATAAGACTATGTAGAATAAATATAAATGAAATTAATACAAAACATTCTCAAATGGATCTGTGATTTTATCAGTTCAGTAGTTCCCTGTACCTTGGCCAGATGTATTCCCTGTGTGCGACTCTCTCCACATGTCCTGGCTAGGGGTGTCCATTTTTCCAGTTGATGGTGTGTATTTGTGGAAGAGTGTATGCCAGGCCTATCATAAAAATATTTTGTTACTTTCCCTTAAATGTTTTTACTTTGATCTCTGTCCCCTAGTTGACTTGAAAAAATAAACAGATTGGTGTTTATAGACCATGTGAACTGTATTTTTGAATGATTACTAATCCATGGAGTAACTTGAATTTTGGATCTTGGTTAACTTTTTCTGGAGAACCCACTCTACAGATTGGGAGGGGGTGTCTCTTAGTGCTATACATTATTTATCCTTATAATAGTAAAATTATTTATATGCTAATAAATTGTTAAAACACACTTATGATCTAAAATTTTTCCCTCTATGTCAAAGTTTTTCCCTATGGGTACATTAAAAGTTACTTTATTTCACTCATGTGATTATCCTTCTAAATTGGAAATTTCACATCAAAAAGGTTGCCTCAAAAAAAAAAAGTATATCTGGGGCAGCTAGGTGGTGCAGTAGATAAAGCACCGGCCCTGGATTCAGGAACACCTGAGTTCAAATCCAGCCTCAGACACTTAACACTTACTAGCTGTGTGACCCTGGGCAAGTCACTTAACCCCAATTGCTTCACCAAAAAAAAAAAAAAAGGTTGCCTCCTTCTCTGTCCATCCTATCCTGTTCTTCTGAAGGGCAGTACAGTTATCACTTCCACATATTGGGGATAGGGGAGCAGCATCCCAGCAATCTGGAAAATCCATGTAAGAATTTTTGGCCCTCCTTTCATACCAAAAACGAGGTCTGAATTTTTTCTTTTTCTTTTATGGAGTGTTTACAGTAATTTATTGTAAAATTTGGGTTGGTATTATATAATACTTTACTTATATTTTATGCATTTCTGAGTTTCTAAATTTTTTTCCATATCATCTACTGGTATTCTTGTGTTTACTGTGGTTTCTGCAAAACTCCACCCCCTGTCCCCCACCCCCAATCCCATTTAATTTCCTCAGCTGACCTGCAATATATCAATACTTCAATAGGGAATCTTGTGATGTGGAAGGGATAACTGTAATCACGTTTCCACTATTCTTCCCCACCCTAGCCTCATGCCCCCAGTGGGCTTTGCCAGCACCTAAAGCAGCTAGGTAACACAGTGGAGGGAGAGAGAGAGAGAGAGAGAGAGAGAGAGAGAGAGAGAGAGAGAGAGAGAGAGAGAGAGAGAGAGAGAGAGAGAGAGAGTGAGTCCTGGACTAGGAGTGAGGAAGATCTTGAGTTCAAATATTGTTTCAGACACTTATTAGCTGTATGACCCTGGGAAAGTCACTCTCTCAGCCCCAGTTTCCTCATGTGTAACATGGGAATAGTAATAACACCTACCTCATAGGGTAGGGGATCAAATGACATACCATATGTAAAGTGCTTTGTGAACTTTAAAGAGCTATATGAATGACAACTACTGAAGTATCTGAATTGTTAAGAATACTCAGAGCCTCATCTTTTCAACCTATGGCATCCCTTTGCTTTTTCCCCCCTCCTTTTTCATATAAACTTAACATAACTCTCCCATGATGCTTGGGGTAAATGTCTGGGTTTGAAGAGACCTCTCTCAACTTTAATGGATTTACAGTTTGGAAAACTTCTCAATGGGATATAATAAAATTCTAAATCATATCAAACAGAAGTTTCCCAATATTCGTTGATATTTTTTTCCCATGAACTTCACTATTATCATCCCAAAAGCCACATTATGGCATGGAGGGGACCATGTGTTCACAAAGAGTATGCCATGGAGACACAAACCTTAAAAATCCTTCCAATTTGAAAAGACTTTGAGTCCAGGTCTTGACATGAATCATGGGTCTTTTATCTAAGAACCACAAAAACAGTTTCAGTTGGAAAGAAACTCAGAGCTCATCCATTCCTCCCCTTACATAAACAGTAATTCAGTGTACAGTGTAATCAAATAGTCATCCAGCCATCCCTTGAAGATTTCTTGTAATGGGGAATCCGTCATCACCCAAGTCAACCATTTCTGGATAACTTTAATTCTTAGCAGGTTTTCCCCTTATTTTAAGCTAGAAATTCTTCTTTTGTAATTTCTGCAACTTGTTCCTAGTTCTGCTCATTGAGCCAATTAGAACAAGGGTGGTTTCTGTGTCACATGCCAGCCACCTCTTTTAGCTCTTGAATAAAACTACAATTTCCTCTTGTCTTTTCTTCTTCAGGCTAAATATCCCCCTTTCCTTCAAAGAGTCTTCATATAATCTTCATACAAATTTTCTTCAAACAATCTTCTCTTTAGTTCCCTCACCATCCTATTTACTTAGGTTTTTGTCTGTCATTGTCCTTACCAAAATGTAGAATTTCAAACCGAACATGGTCAGCTAGGTGGTGCAGTGGATAGAGCACCAGGCCTGGAGTCAGGAAGATATGAGTTCAAATCAGGTTTCAGACACTTAATAGCTATGTGACCCTGGGAAAATCACTTAACCCTTTTTGCCTCAATTTCCTCATATGTAAAACGAACTGAAGAAGTAAATGGTAAATCACTCTAGTATCTTTGCGAGAAAACCCCAAATGGGCCAGGGAGAGTAAGACATGACGGGAATGACTGAACAACAACAAATTTAATATAAAGCTCCAATGTGGTCTTTGGAAGTATAGGGCACAATAGGATTGAGTACTATTCTACTTTAAATACAGCCTAAGGTTTCTCTCTCTCTCTCTCTCTCTCTCTCTCTCTCTCTCTCTCTCTCTCTCTCTCTCTGTCGCCTTCTGTCTGTCTGTCTGTCTCTGTCTCCCTCTGTCTTTCTCTGTCTCTATCTCCCTCTGTCTCTCTGTCTCTGTCTATCTCTCTTGCCACATCACAGGGTTGACTCTTGTCAAACCTGCAGTACACTAAAATACTTAGTTCTTTATAACTTTTGCCTAGCCATAATGCTCCCATATTACACTTGTGAATTTGATTTTTTGGTACCAAAATCGAGAACTTTAAATTCTCTCTATTAAATTTCTCATTATATTTGACCATTGTTCTGACCTATTGAAACATCTTGGCTCCTGATTTTGCCATGTTAGCTATGAATCATATCATCTGCAGACATAGGAAATATGCCTTTTATACTTTTATCTAAAGAATACCTTCATTCAAATGACTAAAAAATATATTAGATAATGTAGGGTCAAAGACAGATCTCTGGGACTAAAGAATTCTTTCCAAGTTGATGTCAAGCTAAAGACCTGATCATGTCTTTGGATGATGTTATTCAATTGTTTCTAACTTCACTTAATTATTTGTATTTTAGCCTATATCTCTCTGTATCTTTTCCATAAGAATAACATGAGAGATTTTAACATTTTTCTGAGCTATTAGTCTAGTGACCCCACTGTAAAGAAAAATTAACTCTGACCTTTTTTGGTCAAGCCAGGCTACTCTTTCTAAATACTCACAAACTTTCCCTTTAACAACATATTTTTGAATTTTTCCAGGCCTCAAAGTCAAGTTCACTGACCTAGAGTTTGCTAACTCTACTTTTTCTTCTTTTGTGTGAGTGAAAAAATTGGGACGTTTTTGTCTTTGGTCTTGTGACAACTCATCCATCCTCTATCACTTTTCCAAAGATGACTGGCTTAGCAAGCACATCTGACAGCTATTTCAGTGCATTTTGATTGAGTTTATCTGGGTCCTGGTAAAAGTTTATCAAGAATATTGAAATGCTCTTTTAGTATCTCCTTACTTTTCAACTGCTAGTTAACAATTTTTATTCAATCCTTTCTCAGCTAAAAATTATTATCAGAGAAATAAAATAATAATATATTGATAATGACTAACAGGCATATTTAGAGCACGAGATAAAAATCTCAAACGACAAGCTGATGTCATTTCCCCTCACAAAAATAGACTAGATATATGCCATTGGATTTGTCAAATGTGACAATGGTTTGCCTCTCCTTAGAGTTTATGAAATAGTTAAGGTGAGACGGTTGGAATCAAAAGGTCCTCTACAGTCAACATCCAAATGAACCCAGCCAACTACATGTTTTGTTTGTTTGTTTTTGTTTTTGTTTTTGTTTTTTGTGAGGCAATTGGGGTTAAGTGACTTGCCCAGGGTCACACAGCTAGTGAGTGTTAAGTGTCCAAGGCCAGATTTGAACTCAGGTCCTCCTGACTCCAGGGCTGGTGCTCTATCCACTGCACCACCTGGCTGCCCCAAGCCAACTACATGTTAACAGTATTACATATTAAACAAATGGCTGAGTCATATGGATTTGGTTTTGGAAACTGAGGGGTTTATGATGACAATTTGAGATCAGGTCATTGCTATCAGAAAATTTAGAGGAAGTTTTGTTAAGAAGACCAGATGCATCAATCAATACAGATTATCCAACGGAATGGTAGAAACTAACACATTACTGCAGCCTGGATGCAAAAATCTAGTGTCTACTGAATCCCTAGTGGCCAGAATGACATATCAGAAGCTCACTATCTTTCATGGACTAATAGACAACACGTTCTCATACCACTAATACAGACCTCAAAATATCCTGGAGGAGTAAACCAATAAATCATACCAATAGAACTACATACCATTATTCCATGTCATATTTAAACAGAAGAGAATGATAGTGGGGATATATATATGTATATGATACAAGGTAACATGTTATAACTGTAATGAATGGGTTCAAAAAATGCTATAATCTTTTTAAAAAACATTTTATTTATTTATTTGTTTATTTGTCTGTTTATTTATTTTAGTGCTTGCTGTGTGCAGGGTACTGTGCTAGGGACTGAAAGAGATATGATGAATATTAAGAAAGCTTCACCTCTGCTTGCATAGAATGTAGGGGGATATGACACATACTCAAATAACCATAATACAAAATTGGATAGATTTTAAACACATTTTAAAGCATTCTAAGACACCTCCCTTAGGCACAAAGCTGGTGACATTTCTAAGGATAAACTAAGTGCTATGCTAAATTTTAGGGAAAGGAAGGTCATGGAAGCGGGCATGCTGACTCTTATCAGGTACTTATGTGTCTGATATTGAATGTGTGCTTTCTAACAGCTCTCAAGGTATTTTTGACAGTTGAGCACCTATCCTCAAAAGACAACGCACTGACTCCTAGCAACATTTGTGTGATTTTGTATGAACAAGATTCCTATTTTGGGTATTTTAATTGCTTCTCCCGAGTAACCCTGTGAAAGCAAAATGTTGTCTTTTATGAGGATTTTCCAAGGTACTAAATCTTAAAATAATCAATACTATATATGTTAACTAGTCTCAGTATGTCTGTAGTAAGTATGAATTATTAGATGCCTTCATGGCCTGGCCTATTTTTCTCTCAGCTATCACTCACCATTTATCTATCCATATATATTATCTAGATGTTTTACAGGAATATCTCTGCTTACATAAATAAATTATGTGGCAGGTGGCAAAGACTGGCTGTGATTGCAAGGCTCTCCTGTGTATTATATTTAACAATATAACATACGATTGTGGGGAATGAGGTGGAAAGTGGACTGACTGCCCTGGGCCCTCTCCAAGATAGTTTATTACGGAAACACCAAAAGCACTTTCTTTTGCAACAGTTTCACCTATCATACCTCTCCATCACGTAGGAAAGCATTTTGAAAAACAAAAATCATCAGAAAAAAGTAAGCTATTATTATTTAATCCAGCATAATCAACTCTTAAAGTTGGAACACCAGAGCCCAACACCTTTTACAACATCCTTGAGAATCTGTCATATAACCATTGTTTAAAGAATTCTAGTGGGGAGGGGAAAAGGGGTGTTATTGCCTGCTGAGGCAGCCCACCACACTTTAGGATGTTTTTCATTAAATCAAAACTAAATTTGCCTCTTTGACACCTCTTCTTATTATTCCTAATTCTGCTATCTGTAGGCAAAAGTCAGATTTCTCTTACATACAAAAGCTCTTCAAATTCTTGAAGACAGCGATCATTCTTCCTTTAAGTCTTCTCCTCTTTAGACTTACTTCCAGTTCCCTAAACCCATTTTTATATGGAATAATCTCTTGGTTCCTCACTATCATAGTTGCTCTCCTCTGGATTCCCTCTGTCAATCAATATCCTTTCTAAAATGTGCTAAACAGAACTTAATGTAATACTACAGATGTCATAATGACCAGTGTAGATCATAGTATTAACAATCTTCCTAACCTTGCACAAGGCATGTTATTTGGGTTTTGATGGGTTGGAGTGAATATAAATAGTAATTGTTTTTATTCTGAGCAGAAACTCTGAGGGTTTTTCCCTCCCAGATTGATTCTTTTGTCAAGGCAAACTAGGCCATGTTTGGCTGCCATTCTTACCTAGCCTTTAAATACCAAATGGACATTGCCTCAGACAAAGTGAGACTTGGGAAAGACCTGAGCTTAAAAAGGCCAAGGTCTCTCACTGCATCTGGGGATATCAAGCAGTTGTCTTAACCTATGTCTTGCCACTGGACTCTGATGACTCTGGAGGAGAGACTGAGACTGATGACTGCACAACTCTTCGTCACTTAAATCCAATTCATGTGCAAGTCAAGATGGCATTCCCCTGGGGCAGCTAGGTGGCACAGTGGATAGAGCACCAGAGTCAGGAGGACCTGAGTTCAAATCCTGCCTCAAACACTTGACACTTACTAGCTGTGTGACCCTGGGCAAGTCACTTAACCCCAATTGCCTCACACACACACACACAAAGACATCATCCTCCTGATGTCATTGTCATTTTTGAGAATGAAGGACAAGCCACAACAAATAACAATCTTGAACAAAATGGCCGCCTCAAATTATATTAGGGTTTTCAATTGCCCAATGATACTGTTGACTTATATTGAGCATGCAATTCACTAAAATTCCCAGATTTCTCCCCCTTCCCTCAAGAATTGTTATTTCGTCACCAGACCTCACCATCTGGTTCTTATAAAGTTAATATTTTGTACCCAAGTATAATACATTTATCCCAATTACTTTTCATTTTCTTACATTCAGCCCAGTGTTCTAGCTTGATAAGAATTTTCTTTGGATCCTTATTGCATTACCCATGTTGTCTGTTCCTCCCAGCTTCTGTCAACTAGAAACTAACAAGCATGTCACTTCTGTATTCATCCAAATAAATGGTAAAAATATTGAAAAGCACAGGATCAAGGGAAGATACCTGGAATATTCCAAATTGACATAGAAATATTAGTGACTACATTTGATTTGAAAGATTTTCCAAGTCTACTTAACTCTATTATTTCTTAGCTCAGACATGTGGCAATGTGGCCCACAACAGTCCTGTTCCTAAGTGAACCCCAACCAGATTAAAATACAATTGGGAAATATTTAATAAAATAAATTAAAATCAGCAAAACATAAATAATATGTAGCTTTTTAAGTCATTTTGTGGCCCATAGGGATCTTTATATACAGTTTGGTGGCCCCCTTTGTATTTTGTTTAGCCTGTAATCCACCATCTTGTCCACAAGAAAAGCATAACAGATATTTTCAAATGCTTTGTTGATATTTAGGTAAATTATATCTACAGAATTCAACTAATCAACAAGTACAGTAATGCAGTAAAAATGGGAAATTATGTTAACCTGACATAATCTCTTATTAATGAATCCCTTCCTGGTTCTTTATAATTACTGTGTTTTATGATGTTCATTGGGCAGTTAGGTGGCACCCCAGATAAAGTGTCAAGCCTGAAGTCATAAAGACTCATCTTCCTAAGTTAAAATTGGGCCTCAGTCCCTTATAGGCTATGTGACCCCAGGAAAGTCACTTTATCTTGTTACCTCAGTTTCTTCATCTATGAAATGAGCTGGAGAAGGAAATTGCAACCACTCCAGTATCTTTGCCAAGAAAACCCTAAATGTGGTTATGAAGAGTCAGACATGACTAAAACAATTGAACAAATGATATTCATTAAAATACCTTTAATAATATATTCTAGAGACTTCGTGGTTATAAAACCAACTAGATAGTAGATTAGACTCTTTCCCCAGACCACATTAACTCATAAAAGTCCCCCCAAAGAGCAATTATACATCAGCTATGGAGCAATTACAACTAAATCCACAAACCAGAAACATGAGAGAATGCTGCCTAAGAAAAATCCTTATGAATTAACACTAGAGAATGTAAATCCTTAAGGTTCTTATTTAGTACACTTATCCCACAAGCCTTAATGTAGAGACACATTCCACTTTTGTTGCAGAAATTGTATATCTTCTGCCTTCTTTCAACCACAAGACCCAGACACTGAGTCTGCCTAGCCATGTGAGATGGAAGGAGATAGGGGCTGAAAGCATATAGTCTGTTACCTGGGGCTGCTTGTGGGTTGGGGATTCCCAAGGCTTCAGAGAATTCTGTCCAAAACATACTCCCTATCCCTGCCCCACAAAAATTGTCAGATAGTAATTCAATGTGGCCAGAGAACTAATGGAAAACAGCCAAGGAAGGAACTAGGGTAGTGGGCCAGCATTCATGATTGAACTAGGCATGAAGGAAAGGGACTGAAACCCAGCTGGGCCAGTCCTATCTTCTCAAGAGGTTATTTAAGGCAGAGACCCAGGCTGGCAAACTCTAAATTCCTAGACATGGGAAGAGGCTGTGCAGGTTTGTAGTATAGCCTCAAAGGTCTACCCATCAGAAAAGAAGGAATCAGAAAATGAGTGAAAGAAGAATATAATGAAAAATACTGGAACACAAAATATTTTGAGAAAAATAAAATTCTTTTAAAAACCTACAGCTCAACCAGATAAATATATAGAAAGGAACATAAAAATAAAAGACAGTATAAGTACTAGATCTTCAGAGAGATTATAAAACTTTCAACAAATATTAATAAACAAAGGATAGCAAACTAATAACTGATAAAATTCTGGATCCTATGGAATCTCAAGAAAGCATGGAACATCAAGAAGGAATTATATAATGGTTCAAAAGAAAAAAATGAAAGAAATTAGGAATGCATATATATTTATATGTATATGTATATACATACATACATACTTTTTTTTGTATATATATGTAACCACATCAGAATTTGTAGTGGTCAATGCAGAAATTTAAAAAAAAAACAACTAATCAGCAGACTAGGAAAAATTAAATCCAGAGTGGAGAATTTCTTCAAAGGAGTTAAAGATAAATGAACAAATTTAGAATGAAAAAAAGTGCTGATGTGGAAAAAAAATTTAAAAAGTAGCAAAAGGGTGCAACTAGGTGGCTCAGTGGATAAAGCACCAGCCCTGGATTCAAGGAGAATCTGATTTCAAATCCAGTCTCACACACTTGACACTTACTAGCTGTGTGACCCTGGGCAAGTCACTTAACCCTCATAGCCCTGCAATAAATGTAGAAATGAATAAAGAAAGAAAGAAAGAAATAGCAAAAGGTGATAAATGTTAAAAGAACACATTATTTCTCTACCAATCAGTCAGTGACCTGAAGATAAGATCTGCAGAGAAAACACCAGTATCTTTTTTTTTTCCAGAATAATATGGCAAGTGAAAAAAATCTTAAACACAATAATGTGTAAGGAGTATAAGAAAACTACATGAAGCTTTTAAATGTTGAAAATAAAGCACCAATCTGAAGAATCTACAGATCATTTCCATGAGAAAAACCAATACTTCAAACTGCTATGCAAACAATATCCATGACAAAAAACAAATTCTGCAAGTGGTTAGGACAAAGACTTTCATATATAGAAGGAATTCAAATGACATAAGATTCTTCACTCAATAGAATCCATAACAAAAACAGAATATTAAATTCCAAAAGTAAAGGAGCTCAAATTTCTATCCAAAATGATATACCTTGTAAATCTAAGACTAACAATCAGCAAAAAAGATGAATCAACAAAAGAGCCATTTGAGTAATTTTTTTTTGGGGGGGGGGTGAGGCAATTGGGGTTAAGTGACTTGCCCAGGGTCACACAGCTAGTAAGTGTTAAGTGTCTGAGGCTGGATTTGAACTCAGGTACTCCTGAATCCAGGGCCAGCGCTTTAACCACTGCACCATCTAGCTGCCCCCATTTGAGTCATTTTGAAAAAAAATAAAATAAAGACAATTTAGTACCATAGTCAACTTACAAATACTCCAAACAAGAGAAACACAAGAAAGGTAAATGGGTATAATTACCAATAAATGAATGAGTAATGTAATAGTTTATCCAGTGTTTAAATTTTCAAAAAGAGAAAGAGAAAGACTGACCTATGGGGCAAGAACACAAAAACCAACAAACAGGGATCCTCAAAAGATTTAGAAGCAAATAATAGCTAATCATAATAGCATTTATAAAGTACTTAAAGGCTTGCAAAGCACTTTACATATATTAATTCATTTTGTCACCCAAGACAACAATAGCAAAGTGAAAGTGAAGGTGAAAGAACAAAGCTGAAGCATCATGGATAAAACTTTATAATCCCCACACATGTGAATGAATTTATTTTGTAAGACAAAACTGCAGAGTGGGGAGGTATATTGATGGGGAGAAGCAATAATCAGGGGGATGGGTGATGTGCCTTCATCAAGTCCATTAATGAACAGGGAAGAGATGGTGACACCTATAGCATTTCCAATGGAACTGAAGGAGAATGGCAGAAGTAGATGATGGCAGGGATTGAAAATTGGGGAATGACCGAGTGAGGTTGCAACCTAACAGTGAGAGTCCCATTGAAGAGCATAAGCCTGTGGGAAGAGATATAAATTTATAATGGGAAATGGAGACTTTATTATGAATTTAATCTGGAAGGAATTGGTACATTGAGAAACCACCTTTTCTGAGGGTGTTATGCCTAAATGGACAACATTGTGGTTCTGGATAAGGGAGTATATCAGTTCATAGAGGGAGTTCATAGAAGTGGAGGCATTAACTTAGAGGTGAATGTGGGGCAGGTAAGTGGTGCAGTGGATAAAACACTGGCCCTGGATTCAGGAAGACCAGAGTTCAACTCTGGCCTCAGACACTTGACACTTACTAGCTGTATGACCGCGGGCAAGTCACTTAACCCTCATTGCCCCATCCAAAAAAACCCCCAAACCCCCAAAACAAAACCAAAACAAACAAACAAAAACCTTAGAGGTGAAATGGCATAGCCAATGGAAAAAAGAATAATCATGTAGGATGCAAAGGGTAGAACTGGACTAAATGATTTAAGATATAGGTAATTTATACCATGAGGTGATGCTTCTATTTGCATTACTTTCCTCTAAGTAGACATTTTTATGAGTGAAGGACAACAGAAAAAAGAGATGATGGGGCAACTTCTATATAGGCAATTAATTAGTCACATAAGAGAGTTCAGATCTGATACTGCTGAAACGTAAATCCCTTGAGGAAAACCGATCAAAGAAGGAATAAATAATTATATAGACCATAAATAAAAGAATAAAATTCCAGAATAGCTAGAAAGGAAGATAATTAAGGAAGAGAATAATACAAATAAAAACTTCTTAGAAAGAGGCACAAAAAAGAAAACCAACAGATAGAAGAAGATGGAGGAGAGAAAATTTGGGAGGGTGACTTTGAATTAATTAACTGACAAAAGAAAAGAAAGGAGAAAGAAGGATATAAATTTATAACTAAATAAAAGAAAGAATAAATAATTAAATAAACACTAAACTAGAGAATAGTTTACAAATAGAAGTGTAGGGTAAGGGAAGAAGAGAGTATGTGGGAATTGGGTTACGTTAAATAGTTTAAACAAAACTAATTAATAAAGGGATTTTTAAATATTTTAAAATTATACTACAAAAACTCAATTGGAGAAAAACACGTTTCATTCATCAGTTTAAATGTGAATGGACAGCACAATCCAATAAAGCTAAAGTGTGGCTGAATGGATAGGAAAATATAATGTTACAAACTTTTTGTTTACAAGGAACACGTGAAAAGCAAAGATACATACAGAAGCAAAATGAGAGACTAAAGAGGAGGGAGAATTGGTGTGCAACTTTTTGTTCACAGATGATTGTGCACTCAATGCAGCCTCAGAGGCTCAGATACAACAGAGAATAGATCAATTCTCTACCTCTTATGCTCATTTTTGCCTGACAATTAACACCAAGAAACAGAGGCTCTCCACAAGCCAGTTCTGTACCACCTATATGTGTAGCCATGGCTACTGGCAAATGGAGAAATTTTGAATGCTCTGGATAAGTTCACTTACATTGCTAGGGATGTAGACATAGTTGATGAGGTTGACCCATGCTTTGCCAGAGCTAGCTCAGTGTTAGGGAGGCTCCAAAGGAAAGTATGTGAGATAGTTCTCTTCAACTGTGAAGGACAACAACCAATTCTTTCCTGTAACCAACTTCTGTAGATCAGGTGAATCCAAAATAGCTGGAATTGTAGTCATGTTATCAAGACAAAGTGAAAAATAAACATATATCAATATCAATGGAGATAAAGAAGAAAATTATATTATGCTTAAAAACATAAACAATTTTAAATACCATCATTAAGTATGTAGGCACCAAATAGCATAGCATCTAAAATCATAAAGGAAAAAGTAACTGAATTGTAAAAAGACAGTAATAGTAGGAGACATTAAAGTTTCTTTCTAACACCTGGAAAAATCTAATAGAAAGATAAAAGAGAATGCAAGTAGGTGAACAGACTGTTGGAAAAAATGAAGCTAAAAGATATGCAGCATCTTCTGAATGGGAACACCAAGGAATATACACATTTTCAGAACAGAGAAATTGCAAGCTGAATTATAGCACACAAAGAAGAAATTAAAAAATATTATTGGGACATATATACATAGTTATATGCAAACAACACCAAGAATTTTTTAAAATGCAGATTATCTTCAAAAATGTAAAATTCCCAAACAAGCAGAAATCTTAATTCAATCTCAGAAAAACAGGAAATTGAACTAATTATAAAGGAACTACCATTGATGGAGGTGGAGAACAATGGTCCAGATAGATTTATAGAAGAATTCTATACCCAAAACTATACCCATCGAAAACAAAAAAAGATAGCATTATATTTAATAGAGAAATGCCAGAAGCCTTCTCAATTAATGTAAGAGAAAAGCAGAAGCCCACTTTCTCGTTTTATTTGACATAGTTAAATCTCCAATAGACTGTGAACTACTTGAGAACAGGAGCTGTCTTTTGCCTCTCTTTGTATTTTTAGCATTTAGCATAGTGCCAAGTTTATAGTATATGCTTTATAAATTCTTGTTGACAGATATAGTTCTTGAAATGCCACCAAGAATAATAAGAAAAGATAAAAAAATAAAGAGCATAAGTGAAAATAAATCCATCCCTATTTGAGGATGACAGGATAGTTTATATAATCCTAAGGAATCAGAAAAAGACAACTAATTGCTCTAGTGAAGTTGCATGCTACAAAATAGGCTCATGAAAATCATTAGCATTTTCATGTAATAATAACAAAATCCAGGAGATATTAATAAAAAATGAAATCTCACCAAAACAACTACAAAATGCATAAAATATATAGTGGTCAATTTACTAAATCACAAAGCAATTAAAAAATCCTGCTGAATTTTTTTTTTAAAGCTTGAAATATCTAGAGGCATATTAAGTGCTTCTGGCTGGACAGTGCACATGTAATAAAATGATAATGCTGTTAAATTAATTTGTAGATTTAAAGCTAATCACACTATTAAAAGGATACTTCATAAAGCCAGAAAAAAACAATACCAAAATTTACTTGGAGGAAGTAAAGACCTAAAACAGGGCTTCTTACCGGTTTTTTTTTTGTTTGGATTCCTTTGGCAATCTTGTGATACCCAAAGACTTCTCTGAATAATGTGTTTTTTAAAAAAATCTATAATTTCAGTTAGAGGTTAGGGAAAATAATGTTGTAGGGTTTTTATTTTTTTTTTCTGTCGAAGTTCATGGAGCTCTCTCAAATTGATAGACTCTGTGGAACCAAGTTTAAGAAGTTCTATTTTCTAATATCAAGGGAAAATAATGAAAAAAGTAAGTAGGAAGGAGAAGTATGCCAAGAAGTTCAACTCTGTGATTTTGCCTTATACCCAGAAAACTGACAAAGATAACAAAAGATATGAATGGTTAATGCTGGAGGTATCATGGAAAATTGGACACATGAATGCATTGTTATTCCCTTAATTATGTGAATTTGACCAACCATTCTAGAAAGCAATTTGGAATTATATGAAGAGTGATCCAAACTTTAATTATTTAGAAAATGTAGCGTTCCGTGACTTACATATCGAGGCCATTTGCTGTGAGCTCCCTCTTCTCTCCTCTTCATCTCAAACTCCTTTTACATTATTTCTCATCTTCTTTCTTCCTCTAGTCTCTGGTAATGAGGTAGCCCTCCTCTTCACCAAGGACAACCCTTCTACATGTGCACTTCATCATATCCCTTCTACCAGCTTGGCCTCTTAACCATCTCTTTTTCCTTACTCTTTTCCCTCTCTGCCTGTCTTGTCTGTCTTTCATCCTCAGTGTCTCCCCATCCTATTGGTTTCTTTCTTATTGCTTTTACACATGCCCATTTCTTCTAACTTCAAAAAATCCTCTCTAGACCTTATCATATCCTAAAGGTGTCATTCTCTATCTCTCTTCCCTTTATAGCCAAACTTCTAGAAAGGACTCATGATTTCTATGATTTCTTTGGCATAGAGAACTCCTGGGTGAGTAAGCTTTTTCTACCAAAGAAAGTTGGCACTTTCTCTGTAACATATTGTCTTAAATAGTTGCCTAGAGCAGGGGTCAATAGACTATAGCCCAAGGGGAAAATCCTGAGACTACCTATTTTTTGTATGGCTAGCAAAATAAAAATGGCTTTTACATTAAACAAAATCATTTAATACATTTATTGAAATCTTTGGGATAGAAAGTCCTTTGGGAAAACCAAATTTGGTTTTGTATTGTATTAAATGGGAATTTATGAGGCATCCAGGTGGCTCAGTGGATAGAGTCTTGAATCTAGAGTAAGGAAGACCTGAGTTTGAATCTGACCTCAGACACTTACTAGCTGTGTGACCTTGCACAAGTCACTTAACCTGTTTGCCTTAATCCGCTGGAGAAGGAAATGACACACCACTCTACTACTATCTTTGAGAAGAAAACCTCATGAAAAGTATTGTCTGGGGAACAGCTAGGTGCCATAGTGGATAAAGCACTGGTCCTGGATTCAGGAGGACCTGAGTTCAAATCTGGCCTCAGACACTTGGTGCTTACTAGCTGTGTGACCTTGGGAAAGTCACTTAACTCCCATTGCCTTGCCCCCACCAAAAAAAGTATTAGTATGTTATAGTCCATGGGGTCATGAAGAGTCAGACATGACTGAACAACAACAACAAATGGGAATCTAAGGCATATTGCAGTGTCTCATTTTTTCCTGTATAATACCTCTCACATCTTATCTCTTTTCTTTATCTTACTTTAGAATGGCAACTCTCCAACTGAATTATTGCAATGGTCTCCTAATCCACCTTCTTGTCTCAAGTCTTTTCTCACTACTTTCCATCCTGAATATAGTGGTCAAAATAATCTTCCTTAAGTAAAGATCTTACCATGTCAAACCCCTTGTTCAATAAAATACAGTGTTTCCCATTGCTTTGAGGATCAAATGATTTCTCTGATTGATTTACACTTTTCTGATTATAAAGAAGTTTGGCTTGATTTTTGTGGAATAAAGTTTTTCTTTCCTCTTTTTCAATTGTCTGATACTGCTTCAACGGGAAGTATACACGATTAGTCTTCTAAATATGTTTCCTTAAAAATTCATTTCTTTAAAATTATATATTTCTTCTTTTAAAGATGTGAGGTTTTCCTTTATACATTTTATTGCAGAATTATAGGTTCATACATTTAAGATTGACATAATTTTATTTAATACAGGACCTTTTAATATAAAGTAATGTACTTCATTTCTTTTAATATTTTCTGGTTTGAATTCAACTTTGTCTAATATTATTAGTCATTCCTATTTTTGCGTGTGATTTTGACAGTGTGAAGGTAAATTTTCAACCAGCCTGTCATTTTAAATCTATTTAGCTCTTTCTGGATTAAATGTATTCCCAGTAAACATCATATTATTAGAGTCTTCTTTTTAAACCACTCTTTCTCTCCTGTATTTCACTGAGGTATGTAAACTATTTGCTTTGGCATAATTAATTGTTGGGTTTGTTTTTCTTCAGTCATTCTTTTGGAAGGGAGCACAATTTCTTATTATTTCTCTCATTAATTTTTGGCCCAAGGTAATTCCTCCTTGTTTTGCTTGCTTCTGTGAAGATCCTATGTGCCTGGGGTGATTCACATAGAAGGCTAGGTGGATTAGATTCTGAGACGCTTCAACTCTAAGTGACATTAGCCCAAGGGTTTCTCTAACCTCTCTGCTACAAAAACCACAGGATAAATGAGATGTTGGCTGTGCTTTTCTAAATCTTCCTTTCATTGGAACCGTGGGTTTGGGTGGGTGGGGCTGGGAGGGGAAGGGCTGAGAGACCAGAAGCAGGAAGCTAGAGAAGCACAGCAGTGTCACTCTGCTAATAGGTGACTGTTTAGAGAGATGATATAATCACCATAAACCAGAATCTCCTACAGATTGTAAACTACCATTTATCCTGAATATGACCATAGTGAGTCAAAAGGAGCAAGCCCCACTACTCTTTATACATTCTTCTATCCATGAGAAAGGACAGTGAGAACCTTTCCTGTGGCCTGAGAAGTTTCTCCATTCACATAGAAGATATGATGGAAGAAGGTGGGAGGAGGAGGAAATGAGAGAATATAATGATGACCATGTTATTTATTTTCCTTCCATTTCAAGTTAATGTTTATTAATGTTGTAGTTATTACATGCTTTCTGTCTGAATAAATATGGGTACAAAGGAAAGAGAACTGAGTGAATTACCCTGAGGATGGAGGGTAGAGGCAAGATAATTTTCATGCTTTCTTTAATCATTGTTTCTTCTTCTAAAACGTGGCATACATAGCATCCTCAATGGAATGAGAAAGTCAAATAATTGCCATTGTTGTGGGAAGCCCCTAGGCTTGTTTATACCATCCCAGTGACCAGAGGAATTTTGTACAGTGGCACTCCAGCAAAGGGCCACTTGGTGGCCAATTTAGGTATTGCACTTGGGTTTAAGCTAAGCTCTTCAGATTTTTACTTATGTTACATCACATAGGAGCTGTGCATCTCAAATAAATGTCACAAATTTAAACAACAGAATCATAATAAACAATTATTCTGTCTCTTGTTAATAACTATGTAGACTCCTTTAAATTTGATTTGTTGTTGTTCAGTTGTGTCAGAATCTGCAAGACCCCATTTGGAGTTTTCTTGACAGAGATACTGGATTGGTTTGCCATTTTCTTCTCCAGCCCTTTTTACAGATGAAGAAACTGAGGCTGGCAGGGTTGTTAGTTGCCCAGGGTCACACAACTAGTAAGTGTCTGAGGTTGTATTTGAAATCAGGAATATGAATATGACTGACTCCAGGCTTGATATTCTGCCTACTGTGCCACCTATTTCTGGTCATCTGTCCTTTCCTCTCTTGATTATTTTGTTTGTTTCTCTGAAATATTCTTCTGAAACCTTTAATGATTTAGTAAATGTAACACCATTCCTCAACAGCTGCATTTTCCAGGATATCCCACAAAGAAGTCCCGCCCCCCCCCCCGCCCAAATCTGTTGCTCCTATTATTTTACCTGACATAGTTATCCTATAATATTTTGCTAATTGTATTGTCACCTTATTTGTTTTTCTCATCCAAAAAATTTTGACTGTTTTATATGTTTATAAGACTTATAAGACATTTCTCTTTTCCTTATTATTTCTAATGATTGGGGTGGGGTTTTTTTTTGGGGGGTGTACAAGAACCCTTATGTTAATCCCTTTATTCTTTCTTTTTGAATAGAATTGTATTTTCCAAAATATATGCAAAAAAACCAAAAAAAAATTGATATCAATTTTTAAAAACTTTGTGTTCCAACTTCTCTTCCTCCTCTTCCCACCCCCCACCCACAAGAACTCAAGCCATTCAAAATAAGTTCATGAGTAGTCATGGAAAACATTCCCACATTAACTAGGTTGTGAGAGAAAACAGTTAAAAAAACAAAACTTCAGATGAAGGAAGTCAGAAAAAATTTTTTTAAAAATATGTTTCCATCTGTTTTCAGATGCCATCAATTCTTTCTATGTAGATGGATTGCAGCCCCTTCAGGGTTATATTGGATCATTACCTTGCTGAAAATAACCTCATGCTTCCCAGCAGATCATCTTACACTATTGCTGTTATTTTGTATAGAGTACATTTCACTCTGCTTGAGTTCATGTAGGTCTTTCCAGGTTTTTCTGATAGTATCCTTTTCATCATAACCTGTATATAGTACCTTAAACTTGACAGAGAATTTTCTTCATAAAAGCCCAGCAAAGTAGGTACCATACATTTTGCCATTATAATCAATCATTGTAACTATTTCCCTCCATCCTATTCCCTTCCCATGATATTTACTCTATTTTCTATCTTCTTTTATCCTATTCCTCCTCAAAAGTGTTTTACTTCTGACTGTTCCCTCTCTCGGTCTGCACTCCCCTTTTTCACCTTTCCCTCCTTATCCTCTTCCCCTCCTACTTTCCTGTAGGATTAAATAGATTACTCCTCCCACTTGGGTGTGAATGTTATTCCCCCCTTGAGCCCACTCTGATGGGATTAAGGTCTTTGAGCTAATTCTGTGTTCTAAATTTTTCTTCCTCCCTCTTTCCTCAACCCTCCCTATGAAATCAAGCAATTCAATATGTCGTACTTGTGCAGTAATGCAGAACATCTTTACCTTCCTTGAAAGTGTTTTGCTTTTTACTGCTCTCTCCCCACAATCTGTACTTCCCTCCTTCCCCTTTTCTCCCACCCCTTACCTCCCTCCCTTCCCTCAGGGCAAATATATATTATACCTACTTGATTATGTATGTTTGTCCCTCTTTTAGCCAATTTTGATGATATTAAAGTTCACTCACTCTCCCACTCCTTCCCCCTCTTCCCTTCCCCTCCACAAACTTTTTTCTTGTTTCCTTCATGGGAACTACCACTCCCCAGACCATCTCTCCCCTTCCCCCTGCCCCAGTCTATTCCTCCTACACCTCAACCTTATTTTAAAGATGATATCATGGATTAGTTAGGTGGAACAGTGGACAAAGCACCAGCCCTGGACCCAGGAGTTCCCAAGCCCAAATCTGGTCCCAGACATATGACACCCCACCCTGTTTGCCTCACAAAGAACAAAACATAAATGCTTTATGGATATCATCCATTTATATGTCTTCTGTGAATTCCTTACTGAGAAAGATCTTATGAGTTCTAAGTATTATCTTCTCATGTAGGAATGTAAATAGTTTGATCTTTTAATATCCCTCATGAGGTCATTTTCTTGTTTACCTTTTTATGCTTCTCCAGGGTCTTGTATTTGAAAGTCAAATTTTCTATTCAGTTCAGGTCTTTTCATCACAAATTCCTGAAAGTCATCTTTTTCATTGAAGTTCCATTTTTTCCTCTGAAAGATTATACTCAGTTTTGCTGGGTACTTGATTCTTGGCTGCAGTCCCAGTTCCTTTGCCTTCTGGAATATCATATTCCATGCCCTTCGGTCCTTTAATGTAGATGCTGCTAGATATTGTTTTAGCCGTATTGGAGCTCCATAGTATTTGAATTTCTTTTTTCTAGCTGCTTGCAATATTTTCTCCTTGACCTGGAAGCTCTGGAATTTGGCTATAATATTCCTGGAGGTTTTCCTTTTGGGATCTCTTTCAGGAGGTGATTGGTGATTCAATTTCTATTTTGCCTTCTGCTTCTAGAATATCAGGGCAATTTCCCCTGACAATCTTTTGGAGGATGGTTTCTAACCTCTTATTTTAGTCATGGTTTCCAGGTAGTCCAATGATTTTTGAATTATCTCTCCTGGATATGTTTTCCAGGTCAGCTGTTTTTCTAAGGAGATATTTCATATTGCCCTCCAATTTTTTTATTCATTTGGATTTGCTTTACTGTGTCTTGGTTTCACATAAAATCACTAGCTTCCATTTGTTCAATCCTAATTCTTAGGCAATTATTTTCTTGAGAGAGCTTTTCTATTTCTTTTCCCATTTGGTTTTTCAAACTGTTGACCTTTTTCTCATGACTTTCCTGGCATTGCTCTCATTTCTCTTTCCATTCTTTCCTCCATCTTTCTAAATCTTCCTTCTATCTCTCCTAATTTCTCTTCAAAGTCCCTTTTGAGTGCTTCCATGGCCTGAGACCAATTCATATTTTTCTTGGAAGCTTTCAATGTTGGAGTTTTGACTTTGTTATTATCTTCTTCTTCTCCCCCAAAGAAGTTTTTGATGGTCTGCTACTCTCTCTGCCTACTCATCTTGGCCGTCTATTTCTTGTCTTTTAACTCCTTCTTAAAGTGTAGCACTGCTTCCAGGACATACTGTTTCAGCTACACTGTGGCCCAAGGGTTGATTGGGCTTCTTCTAAGCCTGCCTGGCCTGTGAATAACCATGGCCACTTTCTCTTTGACCAGGAAACAGAAGTCTGATTGAACTCTGATTCTCTATGGTCAGAAGCTTTGCATGCTTGTGCCCCTCCCCCACTGGGCCACCACCACTCCTCTGGTTCAGAACCAGGGCGCTCTGCCCCAACTCCAGCAGAGACTACCTCCACTTCACTCTGGCATACCCCCAAAACCCTTCACCAGTCCGTGATCAGAGTCTCAGAAGCTGCTGGTGCTGAAGACTTTGAGGCACTCTGGAAGCACTGTCTGTTCCTGGTTGTCTCTGGACTACATGCTGAGCTGTACAGCCTGATCAGTAGGTGATTGCAATTGCCCTCTTTTGCTGAAAAGTACTCTCACTCACTCTGTTCTTATGTGCATTAGACTGTTCTGTTTTTTTTTTTGTTTGTTTTGTTTTGTTTTTTTTTTTTAACCGCATTATTTTGGAATAAGTGGATGGGTTTATCTGGAGCTTGTGGGAGTCACAGCCTCTCCTCTGCCATCTTCCCTTTATTCTACCATTAATTTTTTATATGCTTTAAAAATTTTAAGTTGGCCAATAAGTTTTCTGTGTATCCAGATCCAGTCTCTCCAGTCAATCCCTACTTTTCCACCATGGTATAATTGTTTCTCTTTGTGTCTTCATAATTTGTTCCCTGAGAGCTTACCATTCTCTTTGTTATAATTTCCCCTGAAGACCTTCAGAGTCATGGGATCTGATTTTTCCTCTGCAACATTTTGAATTACACTAAAATCTTTTGTTAAATAAAAGTATTTTATTATTTTCCAGTTACATGTAAAAATAGTTTTCAACATTTGTTTTTATAAGATTTCCAATTTCCAATTTTTCTCCCTCCTCTCCACACCTCCCCAAGAGAGCAGGTAATCTGATGTAGATTATATATGTACAATAACAGTAAACATATTTCTACATTAGTCATGTTATAAGAGAAGACTCAGAGCAAAAAGGAAAAACCTCAAAAAGAAAAACAGCAACACCAAAAATAAAAGAAATACTATGTATGGTTCAATCAGGATCCATATTCCACAGTTCTTTTTTTTTCTGGATTTGGAGAGACTTTTCCATAATGAGTCCTTTGGAACTTTCTTGTACTGTTGTATTGGTGAGAAGAATCTAGTCTATCACAGTTGATCAACACATAATGTTGATGATACTGTGTATAATGTTCTTCTGGTACCGCTCATCTCACTCATCATCAGTTCATGCAAGTCCTTCCAGGTTTCTCTGAACTCCTCCTGCTCATCATTTCTTACAGCACAATAGAATTCCATTACATTCATATACCACAACTTATTCAGCCATTCCCCAATTGATGGGCAGCCCCTCAATTCCTTGCCACCACTAAAAGAGCAGGTATAAATATTTTTGTACATATGGGTCCTTTTCCCTTTTTTATGATCTCTTTGGGAAAAATACCTAAAAGTGCTATTGCTACACTCCTAAAATCTTGAATGCATATCAGACAATAACTAGCTTTCCTCTTCTCTATCACAAATTTGAAGATAGAGTAGTCATTTTTCTTAATGTTTCCATTATTATGTCTCCTTATTGAGTCTTCTACCTTTCAATAGATGAAATTATAAATCAAGCCAAGGGATTGAAAGCTCTAGCAGATTGCTGGATGACTGATACCCTCCTGCCTTACATCACCACCATTATAACATATTTTCATGCTAAGTTTGTTTTTTATTTTTTTAATTCCTCATTTATTTTCTTCTTTTGTTCAGGTGGTCTATAATAAACCCCACTGACCACATCACTTATCATTTTTGTTTGTGCTCCCCTTAATCTTCACCCAAATGTTTCTTATCACACTTCTTTCCCTCATCCCCTGCACACTTTAATTCCTGAATTTTATGATGAGTATCTTATTATATGATTCTACTCTGTTCCCTTAACCATTTCATTTACCCTTCTGCTTTTGAATAAGCTCATCTTTCCAAGGCCATCTATATCTATATCTATCTATAGATATATCTATATTTATATCTATCTATCTATATATATATAGAGAAATGATAGATGATAGATAGATAGATAAATAGATAGATAGTTCTCATTTCATCATAATTCAAAGACCCACAGGAGATGAAATTTGCCATCTATCATTAGAATTTCTAATTCAACTTTCTTGTTACCCATATTTTGTACATTTGTATATGTATAGATATCTGAGACCATCGGTTTTATTAATAGATTTTGTTTCTGAGAATTTTGGGGTACCTCATAAGCATGTTGTTGCTATTGTTCAATTGTTTCCAATTCTTTGTGACTCCATTTGCAGTTTTGTTTGTAAAGATATTAGAGTGGTTTACCATTTCCTTCTCCAGTTCATTTTACAGACGAAGAAACTGAGGCAAACATGGTGAAGTGATTTGCCCAGGATCACATAGTTAGTAAGTGTCTGAGGTCAGATTTGAACTCAGGAAGAAGAGTCTTTCTAACTCATGCCAATAACAGTCACTGTACCACCTAGATGTCCCCATAGCCATACGTTGGTAAATTTTTAACAACTGACTCTATCTTAAAAAAAAAAAAAGAAGTATTCATTGTACACTTTTAAGTTTAATCTGTATTATTAGCATTTTCTCCCTTTCTTTCTTAAATGTAGATAATAATCAACAAAACAATAAATGAAACCCTGATTTTTAACATTTGCCAACTTCTGAGGTATACATGCTCACACTGAATATTTAATAATCAGCTCTCACTAGCTGGTTCAACTTGGCTCCAGCATACCCCTGACCTATTTTCCCATGATAAATATATTCATGGGAATACATTAAGCATGGGCTAAATGTGCCTGAATATGTCAGCATACCCTGGGGTCAACATTACTACTGTCTCTTCTCCTTTCCCTTGGAAGAGTTAAAGGTCATATTTGTCCCAGTATATTCCAGCATACTCAGACAAAATTCTATGCATGCCTTGTGTATACTATCTAAAGTATCCAGCTTCATAGCTATTTATAGGCATTTTTACTTTTCTCTTGTCCTCTTCAGGTTAAAGCACTTTTGATTAGATTTGAAAGACTCCAGGCAAATGCCTCCCCTACCTCCCCCTGCCCCCCAGTTCTTGTTATGTGTATTTTATCCCTCACCAGGAGTCTGTCATTCCTATAGTTTAATCTATGATCTAAAAATCAAACTCTGTTTTTTAAAATTTTTATTTATTTATTATTTTTTGGGGGGGAGGCAATTGGGGTTAAGTGACTTCCCCAGGGTCACACAGCTAGTAAGTGTCAAGTGTCTGAGGCTGGATTTGAACTCAGGTCCTCCTGAATCCAGGGCTGGTGCTCTATCCACTGCATCACCTAGCTGCCTCCATATACTCTGTTTTTAAAAACTACTTATTTATTGCCCATATATGCCTTTCTCTTCTCAAGTCTTTTGCTTTTCCATGGTAGCAGTGACACTTGTGTCTGTAGAGTCTTCTGTTTTTGTTTTGTTGTTATTGTTGTTGTTTTTTCCCATGTCTTCATAATCCTCAGGGATGCTTCCTTACTTCCTTCAGGCAGTATCATTTCTGCCCATGTATATTATGAGAAGTGAGTAGTAGTCATGAGGTTTGACATGTCTTAAGGGACTTTCTATCTTGTGTTATATGTTTGGCATTGGAAGATAGCAGACCTTCCTTTTGTCAATGTCAGGCCAATAATGAGCTGCTTCAGTTCCCCTAAGCATGAATTCACCAACCACCACTATTTCTCTTTTCTTCCTCTGTGCTTATTGGATGATCCTTCAACTGATCAATAGGATGCAGTAGGGAAAACAGTGCATTTAGAAGATGGAGGACTGAGTGTGAATCCCAGTTCTGCCATTTAATACCTGTTTGACCATGAGCAAAGAAATTTACCTTCCCACCCTCCATTTTCTTAAAATCAAAATGATGAAGTTAGAGTAGATCAGTGTTCTCTATTTTGTGTGTGTGTGTGTTGTGGACCTCTTTGGCCATCTGATGAAGTCTATGGACTCCTCAGAAATTGTTTTAAAAATACATAAAATAAAATACAAAGGATTAAAAAGAAAATCAAAGGTTTGGAAAAGTAAAAATATGCTTTTTCTCATTTAAGTTCATGAACTCCCTGAAATCTATCTATGGACCTCATGTTAAGAACTCATAGACTAGATCATATCTAAAGTCTCTTTTATTCCTAAGTTTTTTTTCATGGATTCTTCACTTTTTTTTAAGGTCATAGACCCTGTTAAATAAAAACCCCTGTGTACTGTTAAAGAGAAGAAACTCCAGGTCCAAAAAGGAGAACCTAGAGAGTCTGATCCCAGTTTACACATATTCTAAGAATACTTTTTCATTGCCTGAAAAGGAAAAGCTTACAAGCTGGAATAATATCTGTTCTGACATGTTCAAGACACAGTTAGAAAGACTGAGATATTTATACATTTCAAACAAAGGAAGGCAGGGAATTTGGGGAGATAGGTGGGAATGAGTCAGTCTCTCTTTCCAAGGAAGGGAAGATGGGGGTGGGGGGAGTAAGAAATTCCAGGTGAAAGATGTGTGACCTTTTGATACACATATTAGCCTGACAATTCAAAATAAAGAGATGTAAAACAAGATGTACCCTAGAGTCCCATAACCAACAATTAGGGGAGTCTTGGAGATAAAAATGTCTCTTGAAAGTCCATAAACCACCAAATGGCTCAGGGTCTACTTCAAAGCTGGTATGCACTATATTTGCTTCAGAGTTATTGATTTTCTGCACACCTAGCTAGGATTACTCTTGGTCACCAAAAAGGATTGTTGATATGTCAAGCCAAGTCCTCATACAGTTCTTTGGGTTACCTGGATAATTGGGGGACAGGGTATCAAACAAATCACGGTTTCCATTTCTACAACTCCTTTGGTAGTTTTTGAAGCCTATGAATTCCTTAGAATAATATTTTTTAAATGCATAAAAAACCATTACGGGGCAGCTAGGTAGAGCAGTGGATAAAGCACCAACCCTGGATTCAGGAGTACCTGAGTTAAAATCTGGCCTCAGACACATGACACTTACTAGCTATGTGACCCTGGGCAAGTCACTTAACCCCCATTGCCCCACAGAAAAAAAAAGCATTACAAAGTCAGCCAAATTTTGTTAAAATATCAATATGTAAAATATCAAAATATGTAAAAACGTTCATGAACTCCAGGTTATTAACCCTTGCTATATAGTTCACAATTCCTGGAAGAACAAGTAGCTACTTCTTCCTCCTTCAAAGAACTACTTCATATTTATTAGCTCCAAGTTCCAAGATTCTTCTTTTACTCTTCTGTGTTACATTCCTCTATCTCCAACCTCCTTCTACAAATCAAAATTTATCTCCGTCTCTCCTGATCTCCTTTGTCTTTTCTTTATCCCTAGAAAGTCCTTTTGTACCTGTGGAACAAAGAGGTGCTTCTTTAGCTGTTTAACCTTCTTTTCTAGGAGAGAGACCAACCTGTACTTTGAGAATAGATAGACGGTAGTTAACTGACCCTGGGAAAAAAGATGAGCATCACAATTTCTATTTCAGTCATTGTAAAATTATCCCAGATCTACATACTTCGTCAAAGTCATATTCTTTGTCTTTCTTGCTAGTCATTCTTGCTACCAACTACATGAGAGAACATCCTTGGTGAAGTCCTGCTATAGTTCATATCCAACTCTCCTTGCTTGTATAAAGTAGTTATCCTTTGTTTTGATAAGTAAGGGGATTCTTGGGGAGGGGGGAAAAGTTTGCAAGAAAGATTTTTGTATATTAATTGAATTTTTCAATTGATTTGAATGACAAAGTCAGCAAGACTTCATGTTTTCTTTGACTTTCCTTTGACAGTGGATCCTAAATTGTAGATTTATGTGTCTTTTTTTCCTCAGCCTCCCAATCAAATAATGATCAATTTCAAAAAACCCAACACCTTTTTAAATAGACAAGGGAACTGTCTCAGTCAGATTAAATAATTGCTTTTCTTAAGGCAAATAATCAGGTCCTAATTTATTTGTTTTGCACATTTAGAATTTTTAATAAGTAACTAGTTATCCTTGATGCAAATGGAATGGTAAAACACAAATTTTCCCACCACTGAACAATCTGGATTCAGGGAAGTAGATTCTTCAAACAGATGTCATGAAGATGGGTTGAACATTCATTCATTCAAGAAACACTGAGTTCCCATTTTTTGGAAGACATTGAGTTAGGCATTAGGAATACAAGTATAAGTATGGATATATGTGGGTATGTGTCTACATACATACACATGTACAAAACATACATACACATATATATCCACTTACATATATATGTATATATCAACATGTACACACACACAATCCCGCCCCTCTTCTGAAAAAACCCCAACAATCACAGTAATATTCTATTAGGGGTGATACTTTGGCAATGATATAAGAAAGAATGATCAAATGTGAAGGAGAATCCCGAAAAAGTGGTATGTGAATTTTGAGAAAGTATTTTCATTTATATGGGGTTGGCCAATTCTTTGTGGAACAGGTGGCACCTGGGTTGGAATTTAAAGGAAGGAAGATAAATGTGGAGAAAGAAGAATTTTCAGACATAGAACATGACAAGATGAAAATGGGGACAGAGAATATTTTACCTTGACTAAAATGTCGTATAACAACTATTTTACTGAGGTCTTTCATAGACTAAAATACTGTTATTGTATTTTTAAGAGTCAAATTGACTTGCAAAAATGCAGTTTATACTGCAGTTGGGAGTGATACTTGTAATTTTATTGCTACAATGTGCTTTTCCCTATGGAATCAGGGATAGTGTGTTTTTAGCTTTTTTCTATGAGAATATATATGATAAACTATGGAGAAGATATAAAGAAGGTGAGGAGAAACTTTTTTTTTTCTTCTGAGAACTGTGTTACCTATTATTTTACAAAGAAATATAATTTTATGAGGAGTGAGTCTGGAGAGAGACTTGTTAAGAGTGCTAGCTTTAGATATGCTGAAGAGATTTATTATCTCTGATGGCTAGAGAAATAAGAAAGGAAAAGATTTAATAAAAGTTATTTCCTGAGTGACTGAATTTAACTCTTTATATTGAGGATGAACATGAAGAAGGTTCTTAAGAGACGTTAATCAGTATATGGCATGATCTGAATGATGAAATTATATTTCTGGAGGTAAAAATTGTCATCTACTTTTATAGAAAGGCCTTAAAGTGGCTGGCTGTGATCTTTTTAATAATAAAAATGTATGTAATTATCTCTTGTTGTTTTGTTATTGATTTTATTTCTTAAATTATATATTTGGTCATTTTAATATTTATTTATAAGAGATTAAAGGGTTTAATATGTAGAGATATGAGTAAATACTATTGGGAAAGGAGATTTCTCCAATTTACTCACCAAATAATATTGAATGAACTGGGGTGGGATTTGGAGCTAATATTAATTAGTGAAAAAGTAATCATAATTTTATTAATAAGAAAATGTCAACATATATCCTTTGATTGTTCTAAAGCTTGAGATGATAAGATTAAGTATGGGAATCAATCAAAGGGCAGGCTAAGGGATGACCTAGCAGTGAAAAGTGGACAATTCTTATAAACTTGGCTACAATAGACTATGTAAAGGAGATGTGAGATGGAGAGGTAGATTGGAGAAAGATTTTAAAGAGCCTTGAATACCAGAATTAGTCTTTCTTAAGATGAATGACATATTGTCTCTGGCTGTGGGGAGTGGGGATGGGGATTCTCTACCCTCAACCTCTTCGTTTTTCTTTTTAGTCTTCTTTATGCTTAGTTAGCATTTATGTAATTTGAAGTCTAGTGCTTTTACTTGATATATTTTTTTCTTCTGTGCTATTTGAGCATATGTATGTCTGCTCTTGGTGCTTTTAATAATCTTCTCACCAGGGAATAAACAAAACAAAGCTTCTTTTAAATTGCTGATTCACATCATAAAACACACCAACCAATTGCCAGTTAATCGAAGCCATCAGTCATTCTTTATGTTATTAGGATTCATAGAAGTAACCTTTGATGCTAAACAGACACATTTGTAGATGGAATCATAATCTTTTTACATGGGAGGCAAGAACATGAAGCAATGGATTCTTAAAAAAGGACAAAGTGGTACTATGCGATGGTGGTGGTTGGAGAAGAGTAAGTGGGGTAGGCACAATACATGAATATGTCAATGTAAGAGAAGTTATGTTTATTCAAGATATGATATGATAGATAGAAGGATGACCTTAGAGCCAGGAGGATCTGAGGCTTAGTTGTTTCCCTGCTATATGTTAGCTATGCGATTGGGGCGAGTCACTCAAACTTTTGGTGATCTAGGCAATTCTTTAAAACTGTAAATTACAGATGGATTGCTTGTCCAAATCAGGGACTGGTATTTTCACCCTAGGAAGTTTTCTTGGCTGATGAAATCATGGGTCTGGGGACATTGAAAAGCTTATTCAAACACCTGGCTATATTTTGTTTTGTTAGTTTAGTTTTTTGTTTGTTTTTGCAAGGCAATGAGGGTTAAATTATTTGGCCAGGGTCATACAGTTGGTAAGTGTCAAGTGTCTGAGTCTGGATTTGAACTCAGGTTCTCCTGAATCCAGGGCCAGTGCACTATCCACTGTGCCACTTAGCTGCCCCCCACCTAGCTTTTAAAAAAGAACTATCTATTTACTTTAGATCAGACCTGTGATGTAGGGAACTCCCAGTGAGGAAACTCCTTCTACCATTGAAGATCTGTATCTTCTATGCAACTTATAGTCTTAGAGAAAATGTGTTTGTGTGTGAGAGGTCATTGAAAAATGAATGGACTAATGAAGAATCAAATAGCCATATGTATCAGAGTTGGGACTTGGACACAGGTCTTACTGACTCCAAAGCAGACACTTTATCCATTATGTTATAATGCCTTTCAGTGTCAACTAATTGTTTGAAGTGATTTAATTTCCCACAAATCCCAACCAGTTTGGACATATAAATATAGCATTAACCATCTGAATCTCCATGTTCCTAATACTCATCTCATCTCTAGCTTTAAATCTATGATTCTAAGATCTAGATTTCTAGCCTGTGTTTGTTGTCCTGGGGGTAATGCTTGAAATTTTTCACCAATTAATCCTGAGTGTGTCCCATTTGGAATGTATATTCTGTACAACTTAAGTAAGTAATCTACATTGAAAGTTTCTGAAAAGGTTCCTCCAGTGCCAACAAAAATATTCTCTTCCTTTAATATCTAGGAAATACCAGATAGAACAAATCAAGATTATATTCTTTTCCTACTTTCTCTTGGGACTCCAAATTTATGCAGCTAAATCAGGATCATATCTACTCTCCACTTCAGACTCATGGGACTTTCGGTGTCTCTCTCCACGTATACCAGTTTAGTGAAACTTTAATCTGAGCACTAGGCAAAGATGTGAATTAATATTTTTCAATATATTTATGGTATTATGTTTATGTCAACTGAGGGCTCACTGTTATAGCTCACAGGTATAATAAAGAATCTGGCACTCAGGCTAGAAGAAACTTTGGAGGTCATCCAGCCCAAACACCCTCATTTAATTTTTAATACTTAATTTAATTTTTAATTCATGGAATAAAACAAGCATTTCCATAACAGTGCAATCATACAATAGTACATCTCCAGTAAAGATGGAGAAACCAGGGTTCAGAATGGTGAGGTGATTTGTCCAATTTTCCATTATTTATAAGATTGGTGTTCATGGCATTTCCTTTAAAGAGTGATTCAAATGGTTTGATTTGATTCTATGTTTTTTTTTTTTTTAGTGAGGCAATTGGGGTTAAGTGACTTGCCCAGGGTCATGCAGCTAGTAAGTGTTAAGTGTCTGAGGCCGGATTTGAACTCAGGTACTCCTGACTCCAGGGCCGGTGCTCTATCCACTGCACCACCTAGCTGCCCTGATTCTATGATTTTGAGAACAGTCTAGAATCCAAATCAATTCATTTGCCCAAGATCACTTAGTGCAAAGGTATCAAACACGTGGCTTGCAGCCACAGATGGCCACCAAACTCATGAGGATAGCACAGAACTAGATTAAAATATAATTGGGAAATGTTTGATAAAATAAATAAAAATATAAGATAAATAATATCAATTGGTGGTTTTCCATAGTCAATTTTTAGCTTGCAGAGATCCATTTCTATTTGAGTTTGACACCACTGATTAGGGCATCATCAGCTTTATGTCAGCATCATTTAGTGTCAGAAGGGACCTTAGTCTTCTAGTCTAACCCCTTAATTTTACATGGGAAGAAAATGAGGATCAACTAAGTGAAAGAACTAGTCTGAGGTCACAATGTAGTAAGCATTAGAGCCCCATTTGTCTCTTGCTTCTCAAGGTCTAATTCTCCTGTTTACTTTTTCTATGCTCTGCCAAGGGCTGACTCCTGGGCTCTAGCCATATTCCTAATAAGGAATTCACATTTTAATTTTAAAGCATCGGGCAGCTAGGTGGCACAGTGGGTAGAGCACTGGTCCTAGAATCAGGAGGACCTGAGTTCAAATCCAGCCTCAGGCACTTGACACTTACTAGCTGTATGACTCTGGGCAAGTCACTTAACCCCAATTGCCTCACCAAAAAAATAATAATAATAATAAAATTAAAGCATTATCCCTTTGTATTCACATACTGCTACTTACTTTGAAAGCCAAAGGAAGTACAGGTAAGACAGATCTACAGAGATGTAAAATAACCTCCTTAGAGGTCACTCAGTGACTGACTTGATTTCCCAGATCTGGACAGACTAAAATGTCTAATCCCAACCATTCCCTTTGTCAGAAGACTCCTTTGTTGCTGATGTTATTGTCATTTTGTTATTCATTATTAAGTTGTGTTGAACCTATTTCAGTGTGGTAAGGTAAATGTTAACTTTTATTTTGTATATGCCATTATCAGTCCCTGGGGCCATTCAGCTTTCAGCTTTAGGGCTTCTTGACAAATGAGGCTGTGTTTCCCAGGAAATGTTGCTAGGAAGCCACTGGTTCCTTGATACCAGCTTCTCACACCTCCCACTGTCTTTCCTGTTTTCCAGATGCATTCAGGCCCAGAAATTAAACAATAGAAAAAAATGAGCCAGAAGGAAGGCATTTCGCAGCAATATGTTTTGGTAGTGTTATCATAAACCACTTTTGAATTGGCCCATTGAAAGAAAGAAAATATATATGGATAATTCTCATGTCGTAAAATTACCAGAAGTATTTAATTTTCATGGAAAGAAAATACCCTTTAAAAATATCATTAGAAGTCTGTGAAAATGCAATACAAGAAACTCAAGCTTTCTTCTGGGAGCCCTTTTGCTTTATCGTTTGGAGGGGAGCTTCAATTATGATTCCATTTCAGTTGTTTAATAAACTCGACCACCACCGGCTTATTTTGTTTTCTTCAGAAAAGGAGGGGGCTTTGTGGGATAGGAAATAATTAAGTGAATAAAGAGTCCCTTACTTACTACTACACAAAATCCATAGGCTTGATCAAAAGATGATTTTACCATGGAAGTGAAATCAAGTTGTTATGGCAACTGGATTGGGAAAATACCTGCCCATGTATTCATTTTGAATTTCTGTTGTTTTTTTTTTTTAAAGGAAGGGGAAGAAAAGAATTATCTTCCATCTGGTTTAATCACACTGTTAAAATACCGATGTCACGAAAAAGCACCTAATAAGGATAACCAAACATCTGTTTTCAAGGCTGAGTGATATTTTACCTCAACAAGACTTCCAGAAATAAATAAAATCTCAGGCAAATACCTTCTAGGAGAAGAACAATCTGATTAGAGATCATCTCAAATTTTCAGATAATTCTTGTAATTTTTAAACTGTTAATCTTTAAATTGAATTTAGGTTGCCTGAGTGTTTGGGCTAGGGAATGCCAAAGGAGTGACTAGTGAGAATCAGGGGACACATGGGCACACACATACACAAATGCACACACAATTACACCCAACAATACTAATTTTTCTAATCATAGTAGCCAATGCTCTTTGGCTAATGAACCGTAATCAATAATATCAGTGCTGTCAAGAACAATGAAAGTAATAGTCTTGCTGTATTCTGCTCTGTCAGACAGGCACTACGTTTTAGAAAGGTCATTGATAAACTAGAGTGGGTCCAATGGAGGAAAATTAGGAAGGGAGACAGATCTAAATCAAACCATCCAAGGATTGATGGAAAGACCTGGGGATAGTTAGCTTTGAGAAGACTTAAGGAGGCGAAATGATGGCTTTCTTCCCATAAAGGAAAGTTTGTCCTGTGGAAGAGGGGTTAGATCCCCCTCGTCTGCTTAACCCAGCAGAACAAAACTAAAACCAATTAGGAGAATAAATTTTTGTTTGGATATACCTTGGAATAGATCAAAGCTTCTTAAACTGTGGGTTGCAGCCATATGGGGATTGTACAACTGAATATGGGGTTTGTGAAAAATGTGGCAGTAAATGTTTAATTTGTATACCTATTTTATATACCTATATACCTAGGGGGCTCATGTAAAAATTTCTCTGGCAAAAAGGAGTCTTGAATGGAAAAAGTTTAAGAAGCACTGGATTAGATGACCTTTGAGTTTTTTGCTTTTATTTTTTCCCCATCTGACTCTCAGGCTTTGTGAAATGGATACTCAAAGAAGTTGGTTCATCTCACTGGAAGATGAGTCTACTCTACTGAAAATAAAAATAATACCTGACATTTATATAGGGTATCCTGGAAATCTTAGTTCAATTTTAAATGATTAAAAGCTTTTGGGAATTCCTGTACAAGGCTTTAAAGTTTGTCAAGTGACTTATGAGTTAAGTACTATATGTGTTAGCCCCATTTTACAGATAAGGGAACTGAGGCCCAGAGAGGTTAGGTAGTTTGCCTAGGGTCACAAAATTAATATGAATCTGAAGCAGGATTCTAGTCCAGGTTTTCTTGAACAGAGTTCTATTTACTGTAACCCCTCACCTAGCAATACTTTAATACTCCCCTCCCTAAATGGATCAGTGATTTTATCAATATGAATATTCTTTCCAGTGAAGTAAAGGTGCAACTCATCAATGTTGGCCCATCCTACATAAGTGTCGTCCATGTACTCACATACACTTACCACATTCACATATGTTGATAAAAAGGAGTGTCCACAAAAGGACAAGCTAGAAGATAAAGAGTCTTGAATCTGTATCATATGGAGGATCATTGAACAGAACTGGGCATAAAATGTGGGGAATAGAAGATTCAGTGGGGACCTGACAGCTGTGTTCAAAGATCTGAAGATGTTTCATGTGAAGGAGGGACTAGCCTTTAGTCCCAGAGAGCAGAACCAGAAGCAGTGGGATTAAGTGGCAAAGGGCCAATTTCAGATTGATGTCAGGAAAAACCTCCTAATGATTGGAAGTTTCAAACAGTGAAATGGGCTGCCTAGGAATGAGCAAGTTCTCTCTCCCTGGAGGTCTTCAAGTAGAGTTTAGAAAACCATTTTCTGGACAAGTTATAATGGGGATTCCTGAGATGTATGGCTTAGAAATTGGCTGTTGAGGTGCTTTCCAACACTCAACTTCTTTGATTCTGTGATAGCCTTCCAAACTTCTTTGGGCATTCCTTGCATTTTCTCGAGATTGTGGGGATAGCATTAAGGGACATAGGCTACCTAATGGTTGTTGTCCACTTTCATTGCATGATTTTTTTTTACCAGTCCTACACTTCTCTTTTAACATCCTGCAGAAAATTTCTCCAACGAAAATTTCTTTAAAAGGCCCATCTTTACACGAGTGGTCTTTATTTAAAGTGACAGAATCCAATCTGCCTACCCTCATGCCTATCCTGCTGCTCAGTCATTTAATTCTAAATCCACATCTAATAATTTGAATGCAGTTTAAACACATAAAGAAGTACAAAGAGATCTCTGTCTCTCCTTATGCTAATTTATTCTCCACTCAATGTAGCTCTCTCCTAAAATGTAGCTCTGATTATATTAACCACCTACTTCTGTTCCGCCCCAATTCACCCAATAAGCACTTGTGGATTGCTTTAGTGTTTAAATCTCTTTCTAACCTGGCCCCTTCCTTTTTCCCCAATCTTACTCTTTTATCTTACTTTATTACTCTTTCTTGCTCTTTTTCTCTCCTCCCTACACTCTATGATCCAACTACACTGGCATACTTACTATTTGCCTACAAGACACTACCCCTCCTATCTAGCAAGTAGAGAACTGACCATTTCTATTGTTTTCTTAGGAAACAAGAATGGATCCACTGGAAATTGTCCATGAACTCAGCATAAATGCACTTAGTCAACAAAAAGACTTATTAAGCAGGCCCAGACATTTTCTCTTTCTCTTTTTCTAAGCAAACACTGAATCTACTTGGATTCTTGTCTAGAGTAGATAAAGACAGGACAGAAGGGGGTCACTACTACTGCCTAGCTTGTTTCAAACAATAATAAAATGAGTTTTTATGATATTTTCTATCTCAGTTTTCCTAAAAGAGATATTGATTAAGCTTCACTTTCCAGCAGCTAACAGTTTATACTTCATAGGCATTGGATCTAAAGGAATCTCTTATATGGAAAGGGCTTCACCTAGAGAAAAAGTGTCTTTGTTACGCTTTGTAGTTGTACTCATTTAGTTATATACAGAGGATAATTCAGTGTATAATGAAATAAATTCAAGAATTGACTCATTGGTCCTACGATCATGGATTGTGGTTTTTGTTCTATAGATGGGGGAGAAATACCCTGGGCTGCCGATTGCATGTAAAGATACCACTATTGACCCTGAGCTGATAGGATATCTACTTCTGAGTTGTTTTTCAGTACTCTGCAGAAAGAAAACTTATGCAGCAAAAATCTGAACTTATGGAAATAACAAATTAATGGAGTTCTTTTAGTAGCTTGTGATATTTTCTTGTGTTAACACCATGGGAAATCCCTTTTAAATAACGTCTTATTCAATGAGTTCAAGTTGAAAGACTCATGCTCTTTCCCCAGCATCAAGAATTTACAAAAGAGATCAACTGATTGAGTACCCTTTAAAGCAGTAAGAGGCAATGTGGACTAGTGGAAAGAGGACTAGACTAAGAGTGAGGAGAACTAAATTTAATCCTGCTTCCATAATTTATTAGCTGTATGACTTTCCGCAGACTAGTTATTTCCCTCAAATGCCTCTATTTTCTTGCCTGTAAAATGAGAAGTTTGGATTAGATGATCTCTGTACTCATGCTTAGCTCAATATTTATGATCCTTTCATTGATAGGGTCACACCTGTGCCATAAGAAGATAATTTTGGTAGTGATGCAGAGGATGGAATTTAGGGAGAGAAACTGGGAGCATATCAGGTAAAAGTTTGCCAGGTACTTTCCTCACAGTAATCATAAGAGGAAGGTATTATAAGAATTACTATTCCCATTTTAAAGAAAGTAAAACTGATACTCTTGGAGTTTAGGTGGCTTTCCTAAGGTCATAGAACTAGTCAGCCAGGGAGTGGACATGGATTTATTAAGTCCTTATGGGCCAGGCTCTAGGCTGAGTTCTAGCAATACAAAGAAAGACAAAAACAGTCTCCAACTTCCATTTTAATAGAAGAAAAAACATAAATAGCTATTTATATGTGCTACATTTATATAGAAAGTATTTTCCAAGGGAAAGTCATTAGCAGCTGGATGACCAAGAAAAATATACCACATAAGGGAAGATTTGGGATGAATTTTGTAGGAAGCCAGGGAGAAGAGCAGAGGTGAAGAGTTATATGGTTGAGAGTCAGTAGAAAATCATGGAGAAGGGAGATGTAGTGTCTTATAGGAGGAGGATGAGTGTGCAGTTCAGTGTATTTGGATCAAAAATTGAAGGGAGGAGAGAAAAGAATAAGATTAGAAAAATAAGAGAGGTTAGGAAGAGCTTTAAATGCCAAAGGAGGCCAAAGGAAGTGAGGAAGGGTAGGTAATATGGTCAGAGCTATACTTTAGGAAAGAGCTACACTAAGTGGAGGATGTATTGGCATGAGGAGAGCCTTAAGGCAGGGAGACCAATAGGAGGCTATTGCAATAGTGAAGGTGAGAAGTGATGGATGATGGCCTGAACTATAATCAATGTTAGAAATGGGATTTGAACCCAAGTGTTTTCTGACTTCAAGTCCAACACTCTTTCTACTCAATCTGAGTCAAAGGAAGGGATCAGGAGAGAAATGGATAAAAATGAGTGAACAAAATTCAGAATTCCCACCTCGTGTACTTTTTTACTCCTTTGGTCAAGAGTTATACAGCTAGGAAATCAATAATACTTTAAAATCAGTGTTGAGGGAAGCTTTACTGAAAACTGGAGCAGAAAGACAACATTTTATAGCCATCATCTTCCTTCACCAGTCACAGAAAGAAGTCCTGAATTTGTTGTTGGGCAGTCGTACTGTGTAGAAGGCCCTTTATCTCCTCTGTGGCTTGTTCTTGGTAGGTTTTATTTATTTCTTTAATGTTTATTTCCTCTTGATATTGAAGGGCACTTCATTTCCTGAAAATGAAATGGAAATAATAAATGACTGAAGGGATTCTTTTTTGTGTGTGTGAGGCAATTGGGGTTAAGTGACTTGCCCAGGGTCACACAGCTAGTAAGTGTCAAGGGTCTGAAGCCGGATTTGAACTCAGGTCCTCCTGAATCCAGGGCCAGTGCTCTATCGACTGTGCCACCTAGCTGCCCCAGGGATTCTTTAAATGGTATATATAGTGTCTCTCTCTGTGACACCATTGTGGGAAAAATCCCTTTAGATGATGTGTTCTATGAGCTCAAGTTGAAAGAGCCAGTACCCCAAATGTGGTATAGTTCCCATGTCTGTCTAATAAATGAAACATACAACATTAAACTTTACCTTGAATTCTGGATATGGAAAAGGACCAAGTTGCTTTAATTCTATTATTTTTCTTGAGCAATCCTTAAAGCAGGTTTTTATGCCTTTCCCTGCAGTTTTTCCAGAGGTTAAAAAAAATGAGTTCAAATTCTAACTATTGTGCAAAACAAACAAACAAAAAAACCAACCCAAAGCCTGTTGACAACTTAATTCAGTTGGAGTAACTTGGTACACAAAGGAGCTCATTGGGTGGGTTGGTTTCAATTTTCATATTATTTTCCAGTTTAAAAAAACAACACTTATTGAACACCTACTGTGTGTAACACTACATAAGTATTGGGGATACTGTGATGAAATAAGACGTATAATCTCTGCTATCAAGCTAATATTGTTCTACTGGGGTATGGGTGAAGTAAGAAGTAAGACAGATAAATAGGTAGCTAAATTATAACTTATAATATGGTAAGTTCCTAGGAGAGATCCAAAGAGACAGGAGAGAAGAAAGACTAGAGATATTGCTTTTATCTGGGGGGAGGGTACAAGAAGGTACTTGAGCTACATAGTTCTTGTTTGGTGGGTGTATCATAGATTTCTATGGCTTTAAGGGATGTTAGATAGTACCTAGTCCAGCCCCTTTGATTTGTCATGTGACCATAAGGTTTCCAGAGAAGTAATGTCTTAGGACCATGAGTCCTAAAAGGGGGACTCTAGGAGACATAGTGTGATGACAATGTAAAGGGATGAGCTGTCACAGTCGAATTCAACCCTTATTCATTGTTGTCATGTGGTCACTGATAGCCCCTCCCAAGGGTTCTTTAAAGGGTCAGAAGCTGTTGGGATTATGTCCTGGAAGGACGAGGAAGTGAAGAACCTTGAAATGTGGCTGACATTAATGGATGCAGAAGAAATTGTTTTTCAGATCAGGGGTGGCCCACTTCATTCTTCCTAGAGTACAGGAAACAACTAATTTGAAAAAAACATTGGGTCAGCAGGTAGCCAACAACATTCTGGAATGAGTTTTTAAGGCTATATTTATAGTACCTTTGGGCAGTTCTAATTACAAGCAATTAGTCTTCCCCTTAAACATGGTCTTAAAGACAAAATAAAAGTACTTCAGCTTGGTTTCTTTTAGCTTTTTCCTTCCCACCTGGTACAGAACATTCAGAGCAAATGATATAAATACTTTAACTCTAAACATAAACACCCGTTTTGATATACAGTTAAAATGTTTAGAACCAAATCTACATTGTTTGGTTTTAATTCAAACTATAGGTCTTACTATAGTGAGGTCTTATTTTCATTATTCTGCTTCATAAGCTAAATATGTTCTTTGTAAAGTGAGAGGTTCTGCATATATGCATGGGTGATAATACATATATGTGTATGTACTATCATCATTTCCCAAAAAGAAGGCTATAAATTTGCTTTACTAACCTAGAAAGACAAATTTGCAAATTAAGTATCTGTCAAAATCATATGTGAGAATATATATGTATATGTGTATATCTATACCTATAACTATACCTATATCTCTCTCTCGCTCGCTCCCCATCATTTCTCCTCTCTCTCTCTCTCTCTCTCTCTCTCTCTCTCTCTCTCTCTCTCTCTCTCTCTCTCTCTCTCCTTCTTTCCCCCACTTCAGATAAACTCCCATTTGTGAAATGTTAGATCAAGTCTACTCAGACTTGGGGAACCAACTAAGTCCATTCAAACCAGCTCAAGAGTTATCAGTATGATAGAGTGGGAAGAGCATGGGCTGTGGAGTTAGAGAATATGGGTTGTAATTCTACTTTTTTTTTTTTTGGCAGGGCATAGAGGGTTAACACAGTGTCACACAGATAGTAAGTGTCAAGTGTGTGAGGCCAAATTTGAACTCAGGTCCTCCTGAATCCAGGGCTGGTGCTTTATCCACTGTGCCACCTAGCTGCCCCCCTAATTCTACTTTTGAGGTTACTTGTATTTATGATCCTGGGGAAGATACTTTACTGTTTTAAGTCTCAGTTTCCACATCTTAGCATTAATGATATTGTGACTACCTAGAGGACTACTGGTATTTGTAAAGGTTGAGTTTGTATATAGCAACTTCTCATATGATTTTGCCTCTCTTTGAAAGAGCATATTTATATATGCAGGTATGTATATATCATATATATTACATATGTAATTGGGATAAACATTGTGCTGCTCCACTCCCAGTATCGAGGGGGTTGTTGGTATGTTTGTTTTTGTTATATATTTTTATATTTAGTTTCCCCCAATTATGTGTTAAAATATTTGTTTAAACTTTTTTTAAAAAAAGTTTTGAGCTCCAAATTCTATTTTTGAAGAAAACAAAAGTTTTTTCCTTTACAAAAGCTAACCTGACTGTTTAGTACTTGAATGGAACTTGGGTTCCAGGGACCCCTAAAACTGGAGGAATACAATTGGTGGGAGCTTTAGCCAGTGGCAGAGAGTAGATACCCTCAAGCCCTGTTGATACTAGAGAATTCTGGGGGAAGGGTGAGATGTAACATACCTGGTTTTCAGGCAGTTGCGGGTAGGGTAACTGCTATTACGTATGGTAATATGGTAATCCATATGGACCTTTCCTTAGAATAAAACTTAGCCCTTTACATTTGGGGGGTCTAGATTTTGAGATGGTTTATCTTCCCTTGTGAATCAGTTCCCTTTGATGTAATTTTGTACTTTTCAACTTGGTGATTGAGTATTTAAAAATTGGTGCTTTCTGTATTATTAAATCCTGCATATGTTATTGATATTAAGTTTAATGTGAGAAATCTGGAGTTTATATCACTAGAATGTGATTGCCTAGTTATCTTGTTCATATGGGTCTTTTGCATTTAAACAGATCTAGAAAGCTTGCCTGTTGGTGAGTGAAAATAGCAAGTGTTCTGACAGAACCTTTGAGGATCTTCCCTTCCCAGATTGATATTTTTTGGGATGGCAAATTAGACCACCTTTGGTCTCAATTTTTCCCTAGCCTTCGTCATTGAATGGGCATTACCTTAGACAAACTGAGGCCTGGGAGAGACCATAAAATTTAAAAGGCCAAGATTATCCATTGCATCACCAGTCATCTTGATTTTTGTCTTGCCACTGGACTTTGATGACTCTGGAGGAGAGATTGAGGCTGACAACTTTGAACAGTTCTGGTTCACTTAAATCCAATTCATGGGCATCTGAAGATATCACCCTCATGATGTCATTGGTCCTCTTTGAAAATGGAAGACAAACAACAATAACAAGAGTAAAATAAATGCCCTGAAACTTCTAAGGATAAGGAGTCCTATGTCTAAAATCCACAACTACTTGACCTTTTTTGCTATTTCTCTAACTGAGCCTACTTGTCTTGCCTGTTAGTTGAGTTTGTAATTCCACTTGGTTTGTCCTTGGAGTAGAAAGGAAATATGGGGATATTTGGGGTGCCTTTTGAAATAGGGACCCAGAGGAAATTTTCCTGGACCTCAGCAGGTATTGTTTATGGTACAGGGTACCCTAGAAAATTTTGATAAGCTCTATGTAGAAAGGGACATTTTTTGTCCAGACCCCAGTTAAATGGACTTGTTCACATAGAAAATCATGGAATATTTTCCACCCAGGACAGTTTTCACATCAGAGGTGAGTGGTTGGGAGGATAAAGATTGTTTAATATAGTCCAGGGGTTTCAAAAAGCATAGTAGAATGGTCTTGAAGAGTGACCTGGGTTTTATTGGACTTACTGTATAGTAAGGTTGACATGAATAGGGACACAAATCCAGAAGATTGCATGGTCTTATAGTGTACAAGCTGGTGAAGCTAAGTAAATAGGACTGGGTAATCAGTATGATAAGAGATAACCCATTGTATTTTGGCAGGAAGAAGATGGAACTTGCTTATTTGGTAGAATTTACACAATCTGCCTAGATGAATTCTAAAATACGTAGTAGTAACTTTTGGATTTTCAGGCCTGCGTGAAATTTTTGGGGGTGTTTTGGTCATTTCAGCTGTGTCTGACTCTTTGTGACCCCATTTGGGGTTTTCTTGGCATGAAGTTTTAGCCAGTTTTGAAATCTCAGAGTCATTTTTGGTTCTTCCTCTCCATCTCTATGCCTACTTAATTGCCAGGTTCTATCTTCCAAATAGTCATCAAATCTGTGACATCTCTTTCTTTACTCCCACTGCCACCAAGGAGGAGCCACTTACTGAACTCTCCATATATTCTCAGTCTTCAGCATGACCATCTTTGTGTTAAGAGCTCTGATCTGAAAATTGCTATCCACTAAACTACTAGGAGCATAGTTTCTTTTCTAGCCATTAGCTTTTTTGAATTACAGTTGCAGCAGAAAAGTTCATGGTGAGTCTGAACAACTTACAATACTTTGAAAACACAGAATTATGTAGGAAAAGAGATATCAAACTGAAGTATTAAACTTAGAGCAGCAAAATTTTCCAGTATGGCTACACCACATTAAAATGTAATTGGGGAATGCTTAACAAAATAAATAAAAATATAATATAATATAGATAATATTAATTTGTGGTTTTTTTATGTTGATTTGCTGTCTACAGCAATGTTTCTATTTGAGATTGACACCAAGGTATTAAGAGTATCATCCAATGTAAAAAAATAAATAAGTTGTCTGTTCAAACAACATGAGTGAAGAATAACTAATGGACAACTCATATACTCTACTGGAATCCTCAGTATGTTGATAAAAGGCAGGTCACCAGAATGGCAATCAATCAATGACCAATCAATAAACAAGTATTCTTTAATTGGGGACACAAATGCAGCAACAACAAAAAAAACCCAACCAAACCTTACTTGCAATGAACTTACATTCCAATGGAAGAAATAGTAAGTACTTGTAAAATATAGGCAGTATAAATATAAAAATAAACATAAATATTACAAAGTAGTTGAATATAAGTGGAGGAGGGAATCAGAAAATGCTTCATAAAGAAGATGCATCTTAAAAGAAGAGAGAGACTGTGATTCAGAGGTAAGGGGAAAGTTCATTCCAAGTATGGTAGGCAGCCTATACAAAGACAAGATATAGAAGATGGCATGTTGTGGGTCTAAGAGTAACGCGGGACAGGCAGGCATGAATGGGTTGTGATCTTTATTAATTAGATGTGTCAAATTTATGAAAAACCTGAGTGAGAGAACAGATTAATATTTAATTGGTGTGTGACCCTGGGAAAGTCACTTAACCCCCATTGCCCCTCAAAAAAAATTAATTGGGACATGTTTAACAAAATAAATAAAAAATACAGTACAACATAATGTTAATTTGTGGATTTTTAAATCAACATGTGGCCCACAGAGATCCATTTCTATTTGACTTTGCCATCACTTATCTACCTTATTGGAAGGAATAACTGTTGATGATATTATGTTTCCATTGGAGTACTAAAAAGAAGCATTTTATATTTGATTCATTATGTCACTTTTGCATTAAAAATGAGAAATCATCGCATCTTTTGTCTATTGTGTAACAGTTGATAGAAATCACATAAGATTTAATGATATTTTAGGTGTGGATTTATGAATGGTTTTTGATGCATTGATTACTTTTATAGATAGAGTGATAGACACATATTATGATGTTTAAGTTTAAAAAAGAAAAATACACTGAACCTACGCAAGGTCATATTCCTTGATGAGATCTTGTTCTCCTTTACCTTGCTTTTTCTCACTCCCAGCTTTGCCTTTTTTTACACCTATGGAATCTTGTCATTTAAATGGAGTTTTCAAACTTTGGGCCCTCTTATCCACTGGCAGTCAGCTTCTTTCTACTCCTTATCTCTGCCATGCTAAAAGTATGGTGGCCTTCTGCTGAAGCCTCAGTGACACTACTTTCAGATGATAGCAAGTGAGAGAAAGGGTTGGAATGTGTTGGCCAGAAGTAGAGCCTATGCCTTGCTTCTGAAAAGCCTGTAAGTGCTCTCAATCAAAGACAACCACCACCACCACAGTCACTCACAGAGTTTGAATAAAGGAAACAATAAAAATGGAAATATTCAATTCGACAAACATTTATGCAAAGTAATGTGATAGTGTTGGCAATACAAAGTCAAAATCAAAACTGTCTCTTTCCTCAAAGAATTTAGATTCAAAGAAGAAAATAGAAAATTTTATACTTTTTAAATTTTCCTGCTTCTGCCGATAGTATCACCATTCTGTCAATCACTCAAACTCAGAAATCTTAGTTCTCCTTGAATCTTTCCTTTTTCTTACCTCTCCCTACTTGCCTAACAGAATCTTGTTAATTCTACCTCTATGATCTCTCTCATATGTGACCTTTTCTTTCTTTTTCCATTGCCATCACCATAGATCAGGCATTCAGCACTTCATACTTGAACTACAATAGCTTCCTAATTAATCTCTCTGTCTTTGTCCTTTCTCCTTAAATCCATCCTATGCAACTAGTTTAATCTTTGTAAAATAGTAATTAGATCCTGTCATTCTTGTAACTCCCCATTATAATATAAACCTAAATTTCAATGCTTTAAGGACCTCTATAGTGACCTCCCCAAACTACAAAACTTTATCTTCCTCTAATTCACAACCAGACCTTTCTTACTCTAAAAATGATGGTCACTTCTCTGCCTCATTTCCCCACCTTTCCCAACAAAACAACTCCAAGACAATGCCTATGCTCATTAACTGTTTTTAAACTAAATTTTTCCAATTTATTATTTATTTTTAAAAACATTCATTCAAAAATTTTTGAGTTCTGAATTATCTCCCTTCTGTCTCTCTCCTACCTCTTGAGAAGGTAAGAAATATTACATGAATGATACATGTGAAATCATGAAAATGTATTTCCATACTAGCCATGTTGCAAAAAAGTAAGAAAAATAATGCTAAAAAATTATGCTTTAATTTGAACTCAGACTCAGAGTGAGACAGGTCTCTCTAGAGGTAGGTAACATTTTTCATCATAATTCCTTCAGAATTATCTTGGATTATTGTATTGATCAGAATAATTAAGTCATTCACAGTTGATCATTATACAGTATTGCTGTTACTATGTACAATGTTCTCCTGGTACTACTCACTTCACTTTGCATCAGTTAATATAAGTAATCTCAGGTTTTTCTGAAAGCATCCTATTCATCATAGAGTGTGACGGTATTCCATCACAATCATATGCTACAACTTGTTCAGCCATTCCCCAATTGATAGAAATCCACTCAGTTTCCAATTCTTTGTCACCAAAAGAGGGCTACTACAAATATTTTTATACATATAGGTCCTTTTCTTCTTTCCTTAGGGTATAGAGCCTGGATATAGATAGTTTTAAAGCCCTTTGGGCATAGCTCCAAATTTTTCTTCACAATGGTTGGATCAATTTATCATTCCACCAACAATGCATTAGTGTATCTTTTTTTCCACATATCCACAAAAAATTTGTCATTTTCCTTTTCTGTCATGTTAGTAAATAGGTATATGGTGGTCTTTGTTGATGAGCTGTTTCAGTTGTGTTGATTCTTTGTGACCACATCTTGTAGTTTTCTTGGAAAAGATACTGGAGTGGTTTGCTATTTCCTTTTCCAGCTCATTTTATAGATGAGTAACGGAGGCAAACAGAATGAAGTGACTTTTCCAGGGTTACATACCTAGTAAGTGTCTGAGGTCACATTTCCAAGCCCAGAGGTCTATCCACTGTACCACCCAGCTGCCCCATTATTTTAATTTTAATTTTTCTAATCAATAGTGATTTAGAGAATTTTTTCATTTGACTATAGAAAACTTTTATTTCTTCTGAAAACTGCTTGTTTGTATCTTTAACCATTCATCAATTGAGGAATAAGTTGAATTTTCATAAATTTGATGTTGTTCTCTATATATTTGAGAAATGAGACCTTTATCAGACAAACTTGCTGTGAAACTTTCCACCAGTTTTCTACTTTGCTTCTAATCTTGACTTCATTGGTTTTGTTTGTTCAAAATATTTCATGTAATTAAAATTATCCATTTTACTTCCTGTGATTCTCTTTATTTCTTCTTTGATCATAAATTTTTCTCTTATTCATAGATACAAGTAAAATTTCCCATGCTCCCTCAATTTGCTTTTGATATTACCCTTTATGTCTAAATCTTGTTCCCACTTTGACCTTGTATTGTTATATGGTGTGAAATGTTGGTCTATACCTAGTTTCTGCCAAACTACTTTTCAGTTTTCCTAGCAATTTTTGTCAAATAGTAAGGTCTTCTCCCAAAAGTTTGGATCTTTGCGGTTATCCAATGCTACATTATTATGTACCTAATCTATTGCACTGACCCACCACTATATTTCTTAGGCAGTGTCAGATTGTTTCATGATTACCACTTTGCAATACAGTTTGAGATCTGGTATTGCTAGGCTACCTTCCTTCACATTTTTTATGCATTGATTCCCTTGTTATTCTTCACATTTTCTTCTTCCAGGTGAATTTTATTAATATTTTTCTACCTCTATAAATTTTTTGGTAGTTTAGTGGTCATGTTTATTATATTGGCTTCATCTACCCATGAGCAATTAATATTTTAAAAATTATTTAGTTCTGTTTTAGTGTGAAAAGTGTTTGTTTTATCATTGTTTTCATATAATTCCTGAATTTGTCTTGGCAGGATGCTTATTAACTCAAATTTTCTTATGCAGATATCCTCTGAGTTCTTCTGTTTTTTTTTCTTTATCAATTAGCATAAATTGTTTTAACTTATGGATGAAACTATTATAGTCAATGTTGATGTAGGCAGGCTATAATTAACAACCATTTATTAAACGTTTCTATGTCAGACACTGCTAGTTTGGGGGATTTGACTCATATGAAAAAGAAAGACAATCCCCGTCCTCAAGAAGATTACATTCTTATGGGGCAAGATGACACATAAAAGGAAGCTGAAAAGGAAAGTGAAGAAGAGGGTACCAGAGCATAGTGAAAAGTCTATAGAGTCGGAAACATTAGCCAGGAGAGGAATGAAGGATGGTTGACTAGGCTGCTGACTTCATTGGAAGCACAAGAAGGAACTCACCAGTGGGAGGAGGCCTGAGGAGAAAGATGTTACAGATTAAGAAGAACCCAAATGCTGGAGGAAGTTCCAAAGTGAGGTGAATGCTGAGGAATGGTGGTAAGTAAAGCCCATAAAGTTAATTTTCAAAAAGTTGTTAATTCAAGGCTAAATCTTCTTAATTGCACACCATAGATTTCTGTCATTATCATTCTTTCATCTTACTTATAAATTCTTAGCTCTGATAAGTCAGTGGTCTGGTTGTGCAGTGATGATTGGCTGACCCAGGGATAAGTCTCTTGTCCATTTTATACAACTAGTATATACATTGATTTAATTTAGAGGATCTTATCAAAATCTTTGTGAAATTTCTCTACCTCTTCACCCTCAGAAACAAATGGTACATATAAACTACAATTATTTTCATAATGGTCTTTTTTTGCTTTGTTTTTACAGACACTTATTATGAGGACTGCAATATGAACTGATCAAATATCCTATGAAGTATTTCTTATTGCCTTTGGGCATGTAATAAAAGCAATTCTACCTATATTTGCCTATCCAAGAAGAAATTGCTATCCATTTTTTCTATGTACCTACAACTGCCTTTGGTCTTTTGGTTTCAATTAGAGTGAAACTGTCAAATCTGGTATGATTCAGTTCTTCCATTTCAGTTCTTATTAACCACTGGACAAGGACCTTACATTTAGTTTACTGACTAATTAATGTTTTACTAAGTTAATGTTTCTGATAATTCTAAATTTGTCATTCTTAGCACTCCTTGCTCCCTTTTCTGCCATACTGCTACTTGTGCTAAATGTTCATAGGACTGAGGGAGCATTTTGTCATTTGTTTATTTGTTTCATGGGTTGTCATGGCAAAGTAATTTATCTCAATGTGGCTAACCCATTGGTGCTGAGCCCTTCTGTACTTAGCCAGACTGATTTCTAGACACAGTCTATTTTGGGCACTATACTTTCAGAATGGTATAAACTTCTATAATTTGCTCTATAGTAACATAGCCTTCAAGAACTCATCTATGGTAGATTTCACAGAAAAGTCACACCTAAACATTGTGGGCACTTTCTTTGAGAAAAGAATTAGAGAACACCGTATGACAAGAGCACCAAATAGCATTACAAAAATGGAGTTGATTATGCTTTCATGGACAAGAAATATTCTATAACTGATAGGAGTCATTTCTGAATCATGTGTTTATGTATAGTCAAACCACAGATGTTACTGAGCAAAGATCAAAAGTAATTCAAAACTAGAATGAAAAATAAAAAGAATAAAATATGGGATGCATTTCAAAATATATCAATCAAATTGACTTAAGTTATTGACATCAAAATATGGGAAATAAATGGAGAACATCAACACCAATTATAATTACATCTTGAGGTTTAACTAAATCAGTTAGTTGCTTTAGAAAGAAAACAAAAGGAATCTAAAATCTGCCTTGGCCAACAAATATCTAGTCTATTTCCCAAAGCAAGAGATGTGGAGCCAAATAAAACTCTGGTGTAGAATATGATTTTGATTTAAGGATCTTCTCAAGGACAATGATGGAATATAATCAGGTATTATTTAAAAAACAGCGAGAAAGAGTGGAAGGAAAAATGTTGAAAGAAAACTTAGCAGGCAAACTAAACAGGGAAAATCATCCTTAAGACATCTAGGGTTGAGGGGTGGAGCCAAGGTGGTAGAGTCTGAGCTCTCTCCAAAACTCTTCCAAAACTCTTTAAATAATGCCCTAAAAATTCTAGAATGGCAGGACCCACAAAAGGACAGGGTGAAATAATTTTTCTAGCCCAAGACAACTTAGAACGTCAGCAGGAAATGTCTGTTACACTAGGGTGAGAGTGGAGCCAGCACAGACCAAGACCTAACTAACCAGGAGCCGACCTTGGGACTGACTGAATCAGCAGTGGCAGCAGCTGTTTCCTGAGATTTTAGCCCACAGACAGTAAGGGGGTCAAACAATCAGACATATGGAGACTACAGGGGTCTCTTTGATGGTACTGCGGGTAGAGCACTATTGCAGACCTGGGCGGCAGTCCCAGGGAAAGAAGGAGCACTAGCACACCAGAGTTTGGGTGCACAGTAGAGCAGAGACCCTCATCACAGTTCCAGGGCAGAAAAAATTGCTTATGTTCACTCACAGACCAGAGCACAGGCCAGGAAAGTAGTAAACATATCTTTCCTTAGGTCATACCACCTTGGTAGAACTGAAAACCTACAGGTCCCTATCTCTGAAAACAGTTGCACAAAACCCCTGAAGCTAGAAATGCCCTACACCCCAGAAACAGAACTCCACTTTAGCAAAGAGTTAAAAGTCAATAAAAGGCTGAAAAATGAGCTAACAATAGAGAAAATTCTGACTATACAAAGTTACTATGGTGATAAGGAAGATCAAAACATACTCAGAAGACAGAAAAGTCAAAACTCCTAAATTCAAAGCCTCAAAGAAAAAATATGAATTGGTCTCAGGGCATGGAGCAGCTCAAAAAGGATTTTAAAAGTCAAATAAGACTGGTGGAGAAAAAAGTGGAAAGAGAAATGAGAGTGATGCAAGAAATTATGAAAAAAGAATCAACAGCTTGGTAAAAGAGGCACAAAAAGTACTGAAGAATAGAATACCTTAAAAACAGAGTAGGTCAAATGGTAAAAGAGGTGCAAAAATCCAACAAGGAGAAGAATGCCTTGAAAAGAAGAATTGGTCAAATGGATAAAGAGAAACAAAAATTCACTGAAGAGAAGAACTCATTAAAAATAGAATTGGCCAAATGGAAAAGGAGGTACAAAAGCTCACAGAAGAAAATAATCCCTTAAAAATTAGAATTGAGCAAGCAAAAGCTAGTGACTCTATAAGACATCAAAAAACAATAAAATAAAACCAAAAGAATGAAAAAATAGAAGACAATGTGAAATATCTCATTAGAAAAAATAACTGACATGGAAAATAAATCCAGGAGAAATAATTTCAAAATTATTGAACTTCCTTAAAGCCATGATAAAAAAAAAAGCCTTGACAGAACTTTTAAAGAAACTATCAAAGAAAACTGATCTGAAATTCTAGAATGAGAGGGTAAAATAGAAATTGAAAGAATCCACAGATCACCTCCTGAAAGAGATACCAAAATGAAAACTCCTAGGAATATTTTAGTTAAATTTCAGAGTCAAGGAGAAAATATAGCAAGTATCCAGAAAGAAACAATTCAAAGATTATCAACCCACAGTCAGGATAACAGAAGATTTAGCAGCTTCTACATTAGAATCAGAGAGCTTGGAATATGAAATTCCAGAGGACCAAGGCATAAAAACCTCAAATAACAATTAATTCTTTACACAACGGAGCTAGGATTACAACCAAGAATCATCTACCCAGCAAAACTGAGTATAATCCTTCAGGGGAAAATAGATATTCAATAAAATAGAGAACTTTCAAGCATTCCTAATGAAAAGACCAGAGCTGAATAGAAAATCTGTCCTCCAAATATAAGACTCAAGAAGCATAAAGAGACAAACAGGAAAGGCAAATCATAAGAGATTTACTAAGTTTAAACTGTTTAAATTCCCATGTGGCAAAATGATACTTGTAACTTATAAGAAATTTCTCATTAGTAGGGCAGTTGAAAGGAGTAGATTGATTGATCAATTGATAAATAGAAAGCAAAGGTGTGAGTTGAATATGATGGGATGGATATCTAAAATATAAAGTTCAGGAGTATGAAAGAGGAATACTCTGGAAGAAAGGGAAAGGGAGAGGTATCATGGTAAATTATCTCATATAAAAGAGGTAAGAAAGAGCCTTTACAGTAGAGGGAAAGAAGGGGGAGGTAGTGGGGAATGCTTGAACCTTACTCATTGGAATTGACTCAAAGTGGGAATAATATACAAACTCAATTGGGGATAGAAATCTATCTTACACTAAAGGAAAATTAGAAGGGGAAAGGAATAAGAGAAAGGGGTGCTCATAGAAGCGAGGGCACATTGGAGGAGACAAGAGTCAGAAGCAAAACATTTTTGAGGAGGGAGAGGGTGAAAGGAAAGACAGAATAGAATAAATGGGGGGGAATAGGATGGGGAGAAAATATAATTAGCAATCATAACTGTGAATAAAATTGAAGCAATTTTCTGATAAAGGCCTCATCTCTCCAAAATAGGGAGAAATGTGTCAAATTTATAAAAAATAAGAGCCATTCCTCAATTGATAAATGATCAAACGATATGAAGTCAGTTTTCAGATGAAGTAATCAAAGCTATCAATAGCCATATGAAAAAGATGCTCAAAATCACTATTGATTGGGGACGTGTAAATTAAAACAATTCTGAGGTACCACATCACACTTATTAGATTGTCTAATAGGACAGAAAAGGGGAATGACAAATGTCGAAGGTGGATTTGGGGAAACTGAGACACTAATGCACTGTTGGTAGAGTTGTGAATTGATTCCATTTTTATGTAGAGCAATTTGGAGCTATGCCCAAATTTTTATAGCAGCTCTTATCTCATGACAAAGAATTGAAAATTGAGGGGATGCCTAACAATTGTGGAATGGCTGAACAACTTGTGGGATATGATTGTGATGGAACACTATTGTGCTATAAGAAATGATGGACTAGATGCTCTAAGAAAAACCTTGAAAGACTTACATGAACTAATTCAAAGAGAAATGAGTGAGCAATTGTGCATGTTAACATCAATATTGTAAGATGATCAACGGTGAATGACTTAGTTATTCTCAGAAAAATAATGATCTAAGACAGCTCTGAAAGATGAAAAAGTCTATCCCCAGAGAAAGTACTGTTGGAATCTGAATATGGATCAAAGCATACTTTTTAAACTTTCTTTATTTTTCTTGGGTTTTTGTTTTGACCTATGTTTTCTTTTATAACATGATTAATATGGAAATATGTTTTGCATGATTACACCTGTATAACTTATATCACATTTCTTGCCTTCTCAATGAGAGGGGTGAGGAGGGAAGGAGAGAACCAGTTTTAAAAATGAATGTTGAAAATTGTTTTTACATGTAATTGGGGAAAAATAAAATACCAAATTAAACTGAAAAAAAAAAGACATTTGAGGTTGAACCTAGAAGAAGAACAATCAAGAGAAGTATGATGGAAAAATACTTGTGAAGGTTCTTATAACAAAATCTTTTCACCATCAAAGAAAAACGGAATAATTACATTTGGACTTGCACAGATATTCCTCAATATATTCCAAAAGAAAGTGAAAATACCATTGAAGAAAGCCTGAATGGAAACAGCAATTGAAATACATCAAATATATGATAACCTGGTGGTGTTTGAAGTGATATAATTTTGAAGAGTTTGAGAGATTGATTCTCAAAGTACCTGAAGGAGGGAAAGGTTCCAAAGGTGTGCAAAAATATTGGGCCTTATTGCCCCCAAAACGGTGAATGGGAGAATATTTATAATTACTGACCCATATGTCTATTTTCATATCTATAATTATTATAAGAATAATCTACATGCAGTGAAGATATCATTATTAACAGTTTTAGATGGGAACAGGCAGGGATGTGTGAGAAATATTCCACAGTATAATTTAGTTTCACTTTCAGACAACTAAATATATAGAGAAAGCAAGACTACACTGTGCTTCTTATTTGTTGACTAAAAAAAAAGATATTTGCTTGAGAAGAACAAAATGTCATCCTCAAAAAGCTTGTCATACAAGGTGTATATTATGGAAGAATCATTGAAAGATAAAATGACTGATACCCTTGTTCAAAGACCTCTTATCATTACTATTAAATAAAGCATAAAACAAGGAAATACGTGCTCACCAAAGATATTTACCATTTTCATGAAAGAGATCCACAGAGAGCTTTAGTTGAAGAGGGAATCCTGATTGGTTTTTACAGTTTTCTAAATACTCCTGTTTGTGGCGGACATTGTATAGATTGTTTCAAACCCTTAAGATGCTGAAGGGCTTCCAAATGAGGTCCATAGTCAATCAAAAGAATTTCTCCCAACTCAAAAATAACTGGATAAAGAATACCTATTATTCATATTAGGATATATTGATTGCTGGATGGAAAATTCACAGACCATGTTCATATATATATATATATATATGTATGTATGTCTTTGACAGGCACTGCAAATGGATGATGAACTGGGTCCAGAGTTTTTAAAAACTTTGGCAAATGTGTTTTTACTTGGATGAAAGGGGATTCCTTAGATGATTTGGGGGGTCAGTTCAAGTCTGTGGATAAAAGGGAGGAAGCATTCTTATTTAGCCTGTATGGAAGAAAAGGGAAGTCTTTCCAAAGAGACCTCTAAGAGGGCAAAAATGTGTTCTCGTCCCTTTGACTTTGCTTTTCCAAGAGGGGAGGGTTTTGGTGGGTGAATCAGGGAATATTGAGTCAGTGATGGCATTGGCAAAGCCTCTCTGTCAATTGAGATCTAGGGGCAGATTGCATGCAAGAGACTTACTTCAGGTGATCCTGACATGTGATGAAGAATATATGATTGTACTGTAGGTGTCATCATCCATGTGGTGGACCTGGTTTTCCCGATTTTGTTCTTGCTCAGGAGACTCATGGAGAACTACAAAGATTGGGGCTTTACAAACTGCATGGACCAGTTTGTTGATATTCAGCACTCTGTCCTTCTGAAGGGAAGGAAAACCACGAGATTTTGTTTTGTTCTTTTCTACATTTCTTTCTTGGCCATGCCTCCAGGAGGTTATTAAAGGTTTTTTGTTTGTTTTTGTTTTTTTCTTTTTTTTTTAGTGAGGCAATTGGGGTTAAGTGACTTGCCCAGGGTCACACAGCTAGTAAGTGTTAAGTGTCTGAGGTCGGATTTCAATTCAGGTGCTCCTGAATCCAGGGCCATCCACTGTGCCACCTAGTCGCCCCCATGTTTTATTTTGTTTTGTTTTGTTTAAGTTTATCTGTTTTGATTTTTCTATCTTTTTAGTTTATTTTTTTTTCTCACTCTTCCTCCTCCCACCCCCATCCAAATTGCCAATTCTGGGTTTCTCACATCAGTGAGATTAGCATTATTCTATAAAAAGCTCTAAAGACATTTAAATGGTGAAAAGTCCTCAAGAAGATCTTTAGCAGTTTGACAGCAAGGCATGAAATGTGATAGGAGCATTATCTACTAAGAGTCTCCCTTCCCCAGACATCATGTATTAGATTAGTTTTACTCTAAAAGGAATCAGAGCTGCTCCCAGACTAGATTGACTTAGAGGGGCTGAGGCCTAAGCTGCACTTCTCTTGATGTAGCTTCCTGGTTACTTCTGATTGAATTCATGTCAGTTCTTAGTCACCTACAGGTATGAGTCAGGGCCCTTCAGACTTCCAAGACTGAGAGCTGCCTTTCCTTACACTACTGACCAGAGGATGTCTTCAGGTGGAAACAAGGAGGAATGTCTATCCAAGCTCTATTCAAAAGGATACTAAGTCTTCCAGTATCCTTGTTGAATTTCTATGCTATATCTGAGTAAACCTCAGACTTGTTAACTATTTAATGATCTATAATTGCCTCCTTTTATTCCAACATCAAACCTGAACAGTTTACCAACCTGAATGCAGCCTACCCCTAACACCATCTTTCTAATTTAATTAAAAAAATGTTCTTGGGATGCTATAGTATGGAATCCCACCCTTTCTCTATCTGGAGTACGTGTTTGTTCTGAACAATTGGTTATCTGGGAAGGCTAGATAGTCAAATGTTATTGTTTATCATACCTGGTGTTGCTTATTTTCATAAAAGAGGCTACTAGAAAATATGCTCAACACTAAATTTATCCTAAACCAAATCCAGCATTTGTATCAAGATTCATAATCATAAGTATATAGTATGTAAACAATGTAATAATATTGTTATTAATAAATGAAATGTGTATTTATATATAATATGTAATTAATTAATAATATAAACTAAGGCTTCTGAAACTTTTCCCACCCATTACCCCTTTTCACCCAAGAAATTTTTACATGACCCAAGGTATATAGGTACATAAAATAGGTATATAAATCAAGTATTTACTGTCATATTTTACATAACCCCCACATTTAGTTACTCAACCCCATATAAGGTTATGATCCACAGTTTAAGAAGTTTTGTTGTAAAAAATAGTAGTCTGATGATCACTAATCCCATTGTGGACAAGCTCAGGTAAGTCAATTGACCTCACCAGGCCTCAGTTCCCTAATCTTTAAATGAAGGGGATTGGGCCACAGGGTCTCTAAGTGCCTTTCTTCTCTGATATATGATCCTATGTACAGAAGCTCTGGTAATCAGCGCTATTGTTAACAGAATGCCAGATATCAAAACCTATATTACGTAAAAGTTTTGGCAAAATCAATTACCACCTTAGTTACCTACCACTTACAGCCTTTGCCAGAGTCGGCAGAATGCATGTGTATAAAAAGCTCAGTCTTCTACTCCCTCCTTGATCTTACTTCAGAATCTGGAGTCTTCATCACAACTTATATCTCCTTGTGGCAGTGCTTCTTGGATGAAGAACTGAGACTTTTTTTCTCCCAGCTGTTGCACGTTCTCTTTTGACTGAACAGGTCTCCCCAAGGCAAGCATTTTTCTTGAGTCCAGATGACAAAAATACAAAGTGGAATTCAGCCTTTTGGCAGTTTAACCAGAATGCTAAACAATGAGAAAGATGGCTCTCAAAGAAGAAATATGAAGAGAAAGTATTTTCTCAATTATTTTTCTAATGGAATAATCAATTAAAATTTCAATTTCCTTGGAGTTTGCTTGCCACAAAATAAGTCTTTTTTTTTTCCCCTTTTTCCCTTATGCCCCCCAGGAAAGATCAAGTAGGAGCTCTGAAGCAAGGGAACGGTTTACTTAATTATGGAAAGGATAGACTGCACATTCGTACATCACGCCTGGATGAAAAGATTTAGAGAGAAAGTTATCTTACTGCAAATCCCTTGATAATCGCCTTAGAGTCTCATTTGAAAACTTGAAGTGTGGAAAAGTAGATGTGCTAAACCTGTTCATATTCTCTTAGTGCCAATCTAATGCTTTTTATAGGTTGTGCTCATTGTGGGCGAAATTCTGAAGCTGTTGTGATCTCGCCAACCAGTTATGAATAACAATGGCAAAATGGAGCCCAGTGTGACTATAGCGAGTGTGTCTGTGCAGAGTGCTCCCCTTCTCCCCCGACATGAGACTGAACCAGAGAAAGCAAGTGGAGCCGTGTTGATTTTATGTTAATGCATATGTCATTATGCTGTGAGCGTGTTTACATGGCATAATTTTGCTCTTATGCATTTAATCAATTAGAATTGTGGTTCCATTTAAATACCTAGGTGTCTCCCATCTATTCAGTTTTATTGGAACGAAAACAAAATTTCAACTAGGATGCATGATTTCCCCTATGGAGTCAATTTGTACCTACAAGTGCTTATCTAAGCAGTCACTTAATGGCTACTTGACTAATGTGTACTTAAATTCTAATTGAATAACAGAGTCCTCTGAATGTGTTATTTTTTAAAGTTACAGAATCTTTGCCAAGGAAACCCCAAATGGGGTCAAGAAGAGGTGGACACGACTCAATAACAACAATCACTCCCTAGATCACCGAGAGCAGCAGATAAAAAAGAACAGGATTGTACTGGTGAATTGGTGAAAAAATGGGACCCAGATACAATGTGAACTTTTTCATTACCATTTCTATTCAGTGTTCCTCTTAAGTCTTTCTTCCACCATACACATTATTTTACTTTCTCTTGCTTCCTGGTTGGGATGGTTTCTTCTCTCGTTCCTCATTTTGGCACCCCCAATTCAGATGGGTCCTTCCTAGAACAGCACTTATAGCCTGAGACCTTTATTATTTTCATACATGCTCCTTTGAAACTCCCCTATCTTGCGAATTATCAGGGAGGTCCTTCTATATTCCTAAGGTGACAGCTTATCTATTAAAGTGTTTCAAGGTAATGCGTTAATGGGTGCTAATGATGGGAAGAGGAGAGACTGGGGAAATTCTCTGCATTTGTATAGGAAGTCAATGACAAAATTCAGATGAGAAACCAAGTAATTTAGAGGGAAGCAGGAGGTCAGGTAGTTAGAAGGAATAAGAAGAGGGTCACTAGGGAAACTGATGCTAATGATACTGGGGAACCTGGAATGAAACAATGATTTGGGTAGATTGGTAGGTATTGTTCTGAGACATATAACTACAAGCTAGTAATTTGCTTATTCTTACCTAGGTGACTATACCAGTGGTATCAGGCTTGGCTCAGGGCCAAGGGAGATGGCCATAATAGGAAGCCTAGCTCTCTCTCTACTGTGTGCTCATCCTACAAAGTGAAGAGGTGTGGAATGACCAGAAACTGAAATGAAACACACACCACCAGAGATTCACTGACAAGTACTCTCTGGTGTTTGGTGGCATGAAGAATTACAAAGCTCAGGAATCCAAAGGATCCTTTGCAAATAATTTACAGTTAAAAACCTGAATAAATAGGTGGAGAAAACAATGAAGGGACTTGATTCTGACTCATTAGGAAGAACTGGCTGATGAGATAGAAATTGTAGGAAACTTGGAAAGAAATAATTGTTCTCTTTTTAGAGATGGTGTTAAATAATGAGAGGAGAGATAGATATAGTCTAACATATCTCAAATTTGGGGAAAATAGATTACAGAGAGTTCAGTAGAATAGGTAAGATCCCATTTTCCCTCAGGGAAAATGGGCCAAAGAGGGATAGGAATTTCTCAGGAACAAAATTCTTATGACAACTACAAAATATTCCATTGAGGAAGAAAATGGGGAACTAAAATTTTACATAGTTGCATACAGAACTCATAAATCAAGCCAGACTTTTAAAAGGTAAGTAAAGCTGATGGAAACAAAAGTAGGTAATTGAGGATGAATATGAAAGAGTGTCAATGGGCCTGTCAGGAGTGCTAGAGCTCAGAATGAGTGAAAGTAGTGGAGTATATGGGAAACAGATGGTGTAGTTCAAAGAACATTGAATTTGGAGTTAGAGGAAAAACTGAAATTATGTCTGTGTAGCTAGTGCTTTATCCCAGGCATCAACATGAAAGGAGGAGAGGTAATAATTTCTTCTTTTAGTGTTCTCAAGATTGGTATCCCTGGTCCTTGTGGCCCTGACTTATTGATGATGATTTATTGATTTATTGGCCAGCCATGTTCTGGTAAAGGCCCTAGGAAAGGGTAAGGGATTAGGTTCAGAGACTCCTGAAAAATGGCAAGGGAGGGATGAGCTACTCCCTTTGCTTGTACAAATACTCCAACAAGGTATCTAGGGGGTACAGTGGATAGAGCACCAATCTTGAAGTCAGGAGGACCTGAGTTTAAATCTGACCTGACATATACTGGACAAGTCACTTAACCCTGAATGCCTCAAAAAAAAAAAAAGAAAGAAAAAAGATGCCTTCATCAGGTGTTCTCTATACCAATATAATATTAGCCCTACTTAAAGAAAAAGAAAAAGAAAATTAAAAGCATGTCACACTCCATGCATGATGATGATGATACAGCCAAAAATTAAATAATCTTTGCTCTTGAGGTGTGTATAATTTATTGGATAAAACAAAATTAACACATTTAAGTATATTTTATTAAGATGTCAGCCCCCAGGAGCAGCTAGGTGGTACAGTGGATAGAGCACTGGCCCTGGAGTCAGGAGGACCTGAGTTCAAATCTGGCCTCAGACACTTAACACTCACTAGCTGTGTGACCCTGGGCAAGTCACTTAACCCCAATTGCTTCACCAAAAAAAAAAAATGTCAGCCCCCTTCACCTTTATTATTCAATCAAACCCATTCATATAACAGAAAGATAGGGTGTCTGAGTCTTGCATATGTCCATAGGTAGATTTTGTTTCTTGATAGAGATGGCAGCTTAAAAAAATATATAGATCTGGATTTCTCCCCAATATCTGGATATATATTTGGGACAAGGACATATCATATATGGGGCTACCAGTGACTAAATTTCTAAAAATCTGGCTTCCAAGATTTTTGATGTTCTCCCAATTACCAAATCCATTGACTTTTCCTTACTCTTCTCTATCTGTAACCTTCCCATTACATTTGGCATTGATGAAGACCCCTTTTTCTGTCAATTGTTCTCCTCCCACATTCAGAATAGTATAGAAAAATTTTCATGAACTGATGTTGAATAAAATAGAGGACCAGAACAGCAAAATCAACGGTGAATACAATAAAAATGAAAAAACAACAACAACAACAACAACCAGCAAACACCCCTACAAGACAAATAGTAGGCAAGAGTGAGGTGACCCAGGCAACTTATTTTGCTCATTCAGTGCCTTATCAATTGAAGAATGCATCCTTTCTGGGACCAGTGACGGCCTCGTCTCCAAGGTTTCTGCAGGGCTAAAGCACTTTGACTTCAGACAATATTCCTGGCTGAAAGAAGTAATTCTCCCTTTAAAAAGAAGGCAAGGCCCCTGCTGGGCTTTATTCTTTTTTTCAAATAATAAAAATTTTTATTTAAAGTTTTTAATTCCAAATTTTATCTCTCCTTCCCTCCCTCCCCTTCCCCTGACCCTACTGAGGTGATAAGACAATCAGATAAAGGTTATACAAGTGCAATTATATAAAACATTACCATATTAGTAATTTTCTACAAGAAAACAAATACAAAAATGAAAGTGAAAAATCGCATGCTTCAGTCTGTGTTCAGTCAATATTAGTTTTTTCTTTGGAGTTGGATATCATGCTTCATCATTAGTCTTTTGGGATTGTCTTGGATCATTGCATTGCTGAGAATAGTTAAATTATTCACAGTTCTTCATCAAACAATATTGCTGTCACTGTGCACAATGTTCTCCTGGTTCTGCTTACTTCACTATACATCAGTTCATACAAGTCTTTCCAGGCCTTTCTGAAATCATTCTGCTTCTCATTTCTTATAACACAGTAATATTCCATCACTGTCATATACCACAGGTTACTTAGCCATTCCCCCAATTGACAGGCATTCCTTTGATTTCCAATTCTTAGCCCCTACAAACAGAGTTGCTATAAATATTTTTGTACAAATAGGTATTTTTCTCTTTTGGGGGATGCCTTTGGGATACAAACTTAGCAGTGGTATTTCTGGATCAAAGGGTATGCACAATTCTATTGCCCTTTGGGCAAAGTTCCAAACTGCTCTCCAGAAAGATTGGGTCTTTTCACAACTCTACCAACAGTGGATGAGTATCCCAGTTTTCTCACATGGAGGTACTTTAGAACCCTCTCTCCCCTGCAGGAATGAAATCTATGGAAACAGAACCTCTCTCCATAACGGGCTATGATGTTTTCTGAAGTTCTGTTTCTCAAAATACCTGTACAAGGGCAGTTTCTTGACTACAAAAACCCTAAGTAGGGGGACAGTACTGTACTAAAATCCTTCACTTCCACTTCATGTTCTTCTATACCCAACTCTTCTTCCCAGCAGATGATTATTAGGATGTCAGGGACCTCAACCATTTATGTTCTATGTGAAAAAATTCCTAGTTACAGTCCCCATTAGAGAATCTGCTTTTATTGTCATTTCTCTTTGGTCTTTAGGTCCTCTTCACCTATAAAATGAAGGGTTGTACACATAATCTCTAAAGTGCCTCCCGGTTCTTGTTGTTGTTGTTGTTGTTGTTGTTTTGTTTGTTTTGTTTTGTTTTGCAGGGCAATGGGGGTTAAATGACTTGCCCAGGGTCACACAGCTAGTGTCAAGTGTCTGAGACTAGATTTGAACTCAGGTCCTCCTGAATCCAGGGCTGGTGCTTTATCCACTGTGCCACCTAGCTGCCCCCTTGTTCTTTTTTGTTGTTCAGTATTTTTTCAATCATGTCCAACTCTTCAGTAGCCCATTTTGGAGTCTTTTTGGTAAAGATACTGGAGTGGTTTGTGATTTTCTTCTCTAGCTCATTTTATAGATGAGGAAACTGAGGCAAACAGGGTTAAATGACTTGCCTAGGGTCACATAGCTAGTAAGTATCTGAGGCTGGATTTGAACTCAGTAAGATGAGTCTTCTTGACTCCAAGCCTGGCACTCTACCCATTGTGCCATCTGACTGCTTGCTTGCTCTGGTACCATCCATATACATCCTTGACATTGTCTTTTATAACACTTCCTATATGTAAATTATCATTAATAATATGCTGTGGTTTACTTAGAGCAAATGTGTACTTCTCATTGCCTTATGGACTGGGGAGTGCTAGTTAGTTGGTTGTTGTCCTTTGTTCTGAAAGAACACCAAAATATATGCTAGAGTCAAGTTCCAGAGTGTATGACTGTGGCTGATCAGACAAATATAAGCTTGGAATGCTTTATCACAGGTTAGGCACAAATAATACATGTGAACATTTGGCTTGGATTCTTTAAATTTGCACATCTCACATTTCTTTTCAGCTATTTCAATTCTACTTTTCTCATAGAACACAGCACCTTCTCTGATGAGGGTATTCCATGCTGGGCAGTCCTTTGCAATGTCTCCCATGTCATGCAATAAATTCCAGAGTTCTCAAGAGAGACCTTGAGAGTGTCCTTATATCAATTTTTTCTGATCACCATGTGAGCTCTCCACTTCTATGAGTTCTCCATAAAGTATTTTTTTAGGCAATGTACATTTGGCATATAAAATATTTGGTCAGTCCATCAGAATTGTGTACTCTACAGTAGAGTTTGAATCCTTGGCAGTTTAGCTCAAGAGAGCATCTTTGGGTTTGGTATCTTATGCTTCCAGGTGATTTTCAGAATCTTCCCAAGAACATTCAAAAGGAAGTGATTCAGTTTCCTGGCATGGTGCTGGTATACTGTCCAGGCTTCACAGGCATACAACAATGAGGTCATCACAACAGCTCTATAGCCTTTTGGTTTGGTATTTTGTATGATACCTCTTCTCTCCCACACTTTCAACTTGGAAAGGCTACAAGCCAAGAGGGAGTGTTTGTGCATAATTTTTTGTTTGCCGATGATTGTGCACTCAATGCAGCCTTGGGAGCTGAGATGCCACAAAGTATGGAACAATTCTCTGCTGCTTGTGATAATTTTGGCCTGACAATTAATACCAAGAAAACGCAGTACTCCATCAGCTAGCACCACACCATCCATTTATGGAACCATCAGTTACAGCAAATGGAGAAATTTTGAATACTGTGGATAAGTTTACTTACCTAGGCAGTAAACTTTCCAGGGTTGTATGTATTGATAATGAGGTTGATACACACATTGCCAGAGCTAACTTAGCATTTGGATGGCTCTGAAGGTATGCTAATAAAAGTTTAACAAGTGGTTTCTGGAGGAAAAACATATGTGTTATGCACTTTAAAATTTAATCTGCATTATTAACATTTTTCCATCATTTTTTAAGTCTAGATAATCAACAAAACAATGAATAAAGCCCTGAATTGAAGTGCTTGCCAGTTTCCAAGGTATAAGAGCTCACAATGCAAAATTTAACAATTGGTTTCATAAGCCAGTTCAGGCTGGCTCCAGTACATCCCCACTTCAGGGTCTCCTGCCACAGTGAATTTTCTAAAACCATAATTCATGCCATGAACCATCCTGGGAAAAATATTAGTGTTCAAATGATGGGTTTTTGCAACAGGTGGCAGCTTGGTATAACTGAAAGTGCTATGAATATTCCTCAGTGGAGTCCGCCCTACTATTTATCTTCTGTTCAATTCTGGGCCTAGCTCACCCACAAATAGTAGGGACTATCCATGAAATATGTACTGGTAGATTAACTCTGTAGGTTGTCCATAAAAAAGAACATATCATTGGCTTACCTGTGCTGTATGTATTATTCAGCATGTGCTATTTTCTATGTGGATTCTAACACTGGTCTCTTTGGCCAGGCTATGGATCCTATTGATGAAAACCTGTCATGCTCTTTGGCAGAATGCAATAAGTCCAATGTCATGTACAGATAGAAGAATTTGTAAAACCTCATCACTTAGGGGAATTCCTCTTCCATTTGGATGTGCAGGATGTCCTCCAGAATAGGTTATAGCCAGCAAAGAGTTGATCCCCTTCAAGTAAGTGATATGGTAGCCAAGAGCATCATGATTTCATTTAAGAAATGTAACAGAGACAGAAAACTAGACCTGAAATTTTAGTAAAGATCTATGTGGCTTCTTCCAGAATAAGAATCCCAGAGGAAGACTTCTGGGGCTGAGCAAAGATGGCAGAGGAAAGGCAGTGAGCTCTTGAACTCATGACATAATTGCTCCAAAAAACATCCAAATAATCCCATAGGACAATTCTGGGAGCAGCAAAACCCACAGAAGAATGTGCTAAAAACATCTTCCAACCAAGGACAGCTTGGAAGGTTGGAAGGAGGGAGCTGCTGTGCTGAGACAGGAGTGGAGTCGAACCCTACAGTCACCCTGACACAAATCCAGTCCCACGAAGGCCTCTCCAGAGAAAGAGACCCTCCCCCTCCTCCCCGCCAGAGCCTCTGAATCAGCTGAAGTGCCAGTGTTGTCTGGAGCTAAGCTCACAGTCTGGAGAGAGGGCTGGGCCCTTGGCAGGGGGGAGACTATAGGGGTCTGTCTATGCTGGTGCTGAGGCAGAACTTGGGTTTTTCACCCTTGCTGGAAACCGGGAGGTAGGCTTGAGTAGCAGTGGTCCAGGTGGGGGAGGGACACAGGCTCGTTGGAGTTGACAACCACAACACACAAAGCTGATTGATTAGCAAGTTGGTTTGGAGTCATCTAAGGACCAGGGAACAGGCTGGGTGAGTGAAGAACCTGCTCCTCCTTAAAACATATGACCTGGGACCTTCTGAAGCTCAGGATAGTGCAGCCTGGAAACAGTGCCCCACTTTAAGGAGCTAAAAGTCAAGTAAAAGAAAGGCAAGATGAACAGACAGGGAAAGGTGAGGAACATAGAAAATTTCTTTAGTGATAAGGAAGATTGAGGTGCACCCTCAGAGGAAGATGTCAACATCAGGGCCCCTAAATCTAAAACTTCCAAGAAAAATATTAATTGTTCTCAGGCCATAGAAGCACTCACAAAGGACTTTGAAAATAAAGTTAGAAAGGTAGAGGAAAAAATGGAAAGAGAAATGAGGGTGATGCAGGAAAGACACGAGAAAAAAAAATCAACAGCTTAAAAAGCCAAATTGGCCAAATGGAAAAGGAGGTACAAAAGCTCTCTGAAGAAAATCATTGCTTAAAAATTAAGATTGAGCAAATAGAAGCTAATGACATTATGAGAAATCAAGGCACAATAAAGCAAATCCAAAAGAATAAAAGAATAGAGGGCAATGTGAAATATCTCCTTGGAAAAACAGCTGACCTGGAAAAAAGGTCCAGGAGAGATAATTTGAAAATTATTGTACTACCTGAAACCATGATCAGGGAAAGAGCTTAGATATCATCTTCAATTGCCCTGATATTCTAGAAGGAGAAGGTAAAATAGAAGTTGAAAGACTCCACTGACCACCTCCTGAAAGATCCCAAAAGGAAAATTTCCAGGAATATTATAGCCAAATTCCAGAGCTCCCAGATCAAGGAGAAAATACTGCAAACTGCCAAAAAGAAAGAATTCAAGTACTGTGGAGCCACAGTCAAGATAGCACAAGGTCTAGCAGCTTCTACATTAAGAATTGGAGGGCACGGAATATGATATTCCAGAGGGCAAAGGAATTGGGATTACAACCAGGAATCACATATCCAGGAAAACTGAGCATAATCTTTCAGAGGAAAAAAATGGGACTTCAATAAAAAAGAGAACTTTCAGGTATTCATGATGAAAAGACCTGAACTGAATGGCAAATATGACATTCAAATAAAAGACCCTAGAGAACCATAAAAACTGGATTTGGGGGACATACCTGGAGTCATGTAGTGGGTGACTGTCTTGTGACTGAGGCTGGGTTTTGGCTGGGATCCACCTGAGTCCAGGGTGGATGCTTTGTCCACTGTGTCACCTAGCTACCCCATGATGACATCTTTAGGGTTAAATTAAATAGTGAAGGGAATGCACTGTGGGAGGGAGAAGGGCAGAGGTAGCATGGGGTGAAATCCCACTTGAAAGAAACAGGAAAGGGTTTATGGAGTGGGGGATATGGAGATAGTTTATGGAGATAGGGGAGCAGTAGGGCAGTAAATGAACTTTACACCCATCAGAATAGGCTCAAAGACCTGAAACTCATCAGAATTGGCTCAAGATGGGAATAACATACACACTTAATTGCATGAAGTAATCTTTCTAACCCTGCAGGAAAATAGGAGGGAAAGGGGATAAAGAGAGTGGGGCAAAAGAAGGAAGTACAGATTGGGGGATCTGACAGACAGAAGCAAATCCCTTTTGAAGAGGGATAGGGTGAAATAAGGTAGATAATAGAGTAAATATCATGGGGAAGGGAATAGGATGGAGGGAAACAGTTAACAATAGTAATCATGAAAAAGAGAAAAGGGGGAAAATTGTACAAAAAATATTTATAGCAACTCTTTGTGGTGGCTAAGAATTGGGAATCAAGGGAATGTCCAACGATTGAGGAATGACTGAAGAAGCTCTGGTATATGATTGTAGAGAAATGGTATTGTGCTATAGGAGATGACAAACAGGATGATAAAAGAAAACCTGGAAAGACTCATATGAACTGATGTATAGTGAAGTGAGCAGAACCAGGAGGACATTCTGCACAGTAACAGAAGTATTGTTCGATGATCAATTGTGAATGACTTAACAACTCTCAGTAATACAGTGATCCAAGACAATCCCCAAGGGACTAATGACAGAGCATACTATCCACCCCCATAGAAAGAACTGATAAAAAGAGCATTTGTGGATTATACATATATAACCTGGTTGATGTCGTGTGGAGGGGGGAGGAAAGGGAGGGAGGGAGAAAAATTTGGAACTCTAAATTTTGTGAAAATGAATGTTAAAAACTACCCTTACATGTAAATGGAAAAAAAATGTTTGTTCCAGGGGAAAAAAAAAAGATCTACATGGTTATTCATGTTCCTTTCACATATTCAGTACTATGAATTCTGTTTCTTCTCTTCTCCCCTTCTTCCCTTCCTCCCTTCTTCCTTCCCTCTCTCCCTTCTTTCCTTCCTTCCTTTTATCCTTCCTTCCATCCATCTTTTCCTTCCTTCCTTCCTTCCTTCTTTCTTTCTTTCCTTCCTTTCTCCAATCAGTAGATAAGATAAGATTGAAGATTAGAGAGAACAGGGAAGGGAGGTTGTTGGTGGTGGTGATAGGTAAACTACTGGAGAAAATGGGAGGAATGATGAGATTAAGGGCACATATGGAGTGTTAGGTTTGGTGAGAAGAAAAGATACCTCTTCATCAGAGACTAGCATAAAGAAATAAAGAATGGGAGATGATGTCAAAGGGTTTTAAGATGAGAAGGAAAGAAGACAGATTTGCCCATGATCACATGACTAGAATGGAGCAGCAACATTCATCCTAGGTTGACTTAAAGTTCATTGCACTTTCGATCAAGCCACACTAACACTGGTTTAATTTGCTGCCAACTTTCGATGAATTCTCATGTTTCACAATATTAGTCATGAATAATATTACTAAATATCCCAGGACATCTTTGTATACAGTGCAAGGAGCATCTGAATCTGTTGTGAGTCAGCAGACTGAGTGATATATACTCTACCTAACCTTCTTTGTAACTGTTTCCTTATTTGTAGACTATGGAAAACATTTCCCCTCCTTAAGTCATAGCATTGCTATAAGGATCAAATGTAATAATCTATGTTAAAGTGCTTTGTGAAAAGGGTGATGTGGATGGAGGTTATTAAAGACAGTGTGGTGTGGTATGAAGAACGCTGGATTTAGAGTGACAACATCCAACTTTGAGTCCTGTCTTTTATACTATGTAACACTTGTTAGTTGTGTGATCCTAAGAGTTCACTTAACATGTCTGAGTATCTGTTAATTAGAGATATTAATACTTATACCAACTGTCTCATTTAGGTATTGTTTAAAAAAAGTGTTTTTAAAATTGTGTCCGTGTGAGTTGTTACTAATAATAAGAATGAGCAATCAATTAAATAATATGTGGTATGTAGTCATTACATAGAGAGATAACATGGTGTAATGGTTAGAAGGAGCCATGAAGCCTTGCAGCCATGAAGACTGGGTACAAGTCTTGCCTCCTGCATATATTGGCTATGTGACCATAAGCAAGTCACTTAACCTCTTAGTGACCCCAGCAGTCCTCCAAGGCTATAAGTTACAACTGAATTGCTGATCTGCATTGCAAGAAGGAGTTTCTGCACTGGGAGTTTCTACCCGTAACAAAAAGGAAGAAGTCAGCACAGATACTGATGAATTACTAGGCAATGTGCATTCCCAGTCTGAATTTGAATCACTGATCATTGCTTCTTGTACATGGATCCTTCACCAGTTTTGTACTTACTAGCTGAACTAGGCATTTCTTGCTACCAGTTCATGGCCTACTTATTGTTCCTAACTCAAATTTATATAATATTTTAAGATTTATAAGGTTTTGTCCTTAAAACTATCTTTTGAAGAAAGTAATATATTATTTAGTATCCCCTCCCCATTTTATAGACAAAGAAACTGAGGGACAAAGGCATCAAATGACTTGTCCAAGGTCAGACACACATAGAACTAGTAAGGGAAAGAGCTAGATCTTGAACCCAGGTCCTCTGGTTCCAGGGTTTATTTCAAAGCTCCCAGTTTTTTTGTTTGTTGGTTTGGTTTTGGGGTGGGGCAATGAGGGTTAAGTGACTTCCCCAGGGTCACACAGATAGTTAAGTGTCAAGTGTCTGAGGCCAAATTTGAACTCAGGTCCTCCTGAATCCAGGACCGGTGCTCTATCAACTGCGCCACCTTACTGCCCCATTCCCAGTTTTTATTCTTGTTTATACCCAGAAAATAATGTCAAACTTCCTCCTTATCCTTCTAAATTCCCAGGGAAATCATTGAAATAATTCCCTTCTCCTGATCTAGAAGCTTATTTCTAACTCGAGTGAAAAACGTTAAAAAAAGCTCTTCCTATTTTTGTTTTGAGGCTGATTATAGCTATTAAATTAAGCTATTCTTATGTATGTTGTAACTGCCTTATGAAATCTCATAATGCAACCTCATGTTAACTGATTCACTAATTATATAATTAAATTTCTAGGACAATTATCCTACTTATATTTTATTAATGCTTAATTAAAGACATAGCTTAAGTAATTATGTCATGCAGTCAGGACTAGTGAACCAGAGCCTTGAAGTAAACAATGGGAAGGCTGAAAATTAGTAGGTAGGAGATTTTCATTTGACGGGGTCTTTAGCTACATCAATAACGATATTTTATCATGGCTGAAATTTTTTCATACCACTTTAACCTTTCTGAATGAATTTTGGATGTAAGAATGGCACATTCATAAAGGTGGCTTTCATTGGTTATCCTAGAATAGGTATCAATATGACCTTTGAGTATTTTCATGAATCCAATTTTTAGATTTGATGTCAATAGTGTTTTAGAAATAAATGGAAAGAAAGATTGACAAAAAGTCATAAATTTAATCACCACAGGGACTTTGGTTTAGAGGTCCCAGGAGACTGTGGTTGTTGAATTATTACCTTGAATAGAGTTAAATAGTTCCTTTCTGAGTGTGTTTTCTTACCAGTCAGAAACATTATACCACATTACATTTTGTAGAATAGAATGAAATGAATAGTTTTATTCCAAATCTGGATCTTTCAGCCTACAATTGGGGGACAACATAAAGCCAAATCTACAGATGTACAATCAAGTAGGAAACTGTGACAGTTATACAGTGAATTGGAGACAAAGTTGAGTTATTATACTTGACTTATCTGAATAATTGCTTCAATGATCTACTTCCAATATCATGTGTAGACACAGACTCTCTGGATGTTGATAGCTCTTTAGAAAACTAAGTAGAACACAGAAGAACAAGAAGGAAAATCAGAAGGACCAGAAGAGAAAGAATAACTTACTTCATGCCATAGAGTTTTTCAAGGTAGTGAACTTCATTTGTATAGTCATTGGTTTTGAGGTCTAGTTAAAAAATTAGAATGAACCTAAAACAACTTGAAATAACTTTTAACTTCATCTATCACAAAGCAGAATCAGCACTGACCCAGAAAGTAAGAATTTAGATTGTAGGCTTATACATGTTTCTTGGTATATGAGACTGGAAGAGGTATAACACTTTTATACCTCCAGTCCATTTCAGAAATATGCAGGCAGAGTACCTTTCTCTTTTAGGAAACCAATATATTTTCTCTTGTGTCCTGTAGAGCCATAAATAGGATTTTTATGCCTGGTGCAAATACTACAAATCCCTATGATAAAAGACACTGAAGACCTTCAGCTGAACAGTGAGATGAAGGTAGTGAATGACATGGTTCCATTGGGAAAGACATAAGCTCTGGTACATGGGTGGACTATGTTAATTCAGGGGGTGGTAAATTTGGAGGATCAGGGGAAAAGCTCACTCCAGCCTATCATCAAATAGCTTCCTGTTTCAATTATTTTTGTTAGATAGGTGTTATGGTCTATTGTTTCTATTCTACATATAGGACTATCTGTATTGTCAGCATCCTACAAATTTGGCATCAGAGGGAGAATCCCCAATTGTTCGACCCTAGTTACAACCCTGGTTGTCATAATTAATGGAAAATGACCAACATTGAGCTTCTCTTCATAGACTCTACTTCAATCTTGCCCAACTAAAGAGTCAAAAGGAAGGAATAGGGAACTATCAGGGAAATATTCCTCAAACTGAAACAATTTGCAAAGGACACTGGGTTTCTCTGACTGTGTGTCTTCCACATATGCTAAATTCAGTTTTGATAATCTACAGTATTATTTTTGGTCTGCATTAGGTACTGCTTATATGCCTTCAAAAGTGGGGTTATGGTTGTTTTACAACATTAGTAGACATTAAACAATCTGCATATTACTGGCTTAGGATCCACAGAATAATCTTGTTAAGGATTTCTTGGCAACTGTTTGGCTTAATTAGCACAGCACTTCACAGTTTTACTCACGGCTGTAACTATTCACTGTAAATTCCTCTCACATTTTTTTTTTTTAAGTGGGAAACCATATTCACTGAAATACCTGACATTCAGTATAGGCTAAGACTCAGGCATATCTTGCCTAGTCTCTTTCAGGACCCAATCGATTCAATTCAATTCAGTCCAACAAATATCTATTAATTGTATCTTTGGGGGGTAAGACAGTATGCTACACTACAGAGATACAAAAAATAGACGCAATGTAGTTCCTGCTCTCAAAGAACTTATAGTCTAATGGGGGTAGAAGGGAGACATTTACAAAGAACAGTGGTAGCATTCCAAGGGGGAAAAGCCCAGGCAGTATGATATGAGGAAACACTGGAGAGTTGGATTGCTGAGCAGGCCAGGCAAGACTTCATATAGTACATACACTCCCAAACCCCAACACCTCAAAGAGAAGGTAGGACTTCAATAAATAGAGATAAGGATTGGAAAAGACAGGAAGGATAATGTAGAAAAAGGAATGATGATAAGGAATAAATAGTAAGACAGGAATAAGGAATGGAGAGTAGTCAAGTTTGACTGGAAAAGGAGAGTAGTATGAAATAAGTTGAAGGCAGTGTGTAAAGTGCAGTGAGTTTATATTTTTTGGGGTAGTTAGTGGGAAAGAACTGAGTAAGGTCAGAATGGTATATTAATGTCACCAGAGAAGCAGGTCCATATGGGAACGATTTCAGGGCACCTGTTATAGTATAAAATTTCCCCAGTGTCTTCCCTAAGGATCTATGTTGGGAAATGTGATTCCTGGTTGGTTTATTGATTCCATCTTAATCTTGCCCTCGATTGCATCAGACCAGTTCTACTAATACAGCTGCTTCTATTCTTTTTTAGCAGAGTATTATCAAACAACATGATGTGGTTTCCCCCTTAGTTTTCATAAATAATCTAGTGCTGGTGAATCCTCCTTACTTTTTTATGTAGTATGAGAAATTATTTCTCAAAAAAAAATTTCCAGAATCAACTTCTACTAGAAGAGCCTTATATTTATTGTCTAGCTCCTGTGGTTCAGAATCATTACTCCTTTCTCCTGTGACATGTTTGTCCATTTGCTACCCCTGTGATGGTTATTTTGATTCATTTTTGCCACCAAAGAATCTTTTCCTTCTTGGCTTCTGGAATAGATTATATCTCTTATAATTTCTAGGAAACTTTAATCTTCTGTAAATGTCAATGGATAGAAGAACATTCCCACAAGCCTTTTAATTTTTCTCCTCGAGTAGAGACATTTTATTACATTTGTAGTCCAAAGAGCAGGCAGATAGTTCGGATCTGAAGTCAGGAAGATCTGAGCTAAAATCTGTCCTCACACATGTACTAGCTGTGTGACCCTGGGCAAGTCACTTAATCTCTGTTGTCTTCATGGTCTTTATCACTAAAAGTGAGAGTAATAATGCATCTACTTTTTCAGATTGTGAGGATAAGATGAGATGATATTTGTATAGTGTTTTGTAAACCTTAAAGTGCTAAGTAAATGCTAGGATCATGATGATGGTGGTGGGGGTGGTGGTTTTGATTACAACTGGTAATTGTCCGTGGCCGAAAGACAAACTATGAAAGAAATTCAGGTCACTAAAACAATTTTCTTGGTTTCCATACCTGCTATATCTCAAGTAGAACAACATTATTTTGAGGCTATCTCTGGAAATTCTACCTGAACACTACTCAGTTCTTTAACAAATATCTCTCTAATCACACATACCTAAAATATTTGCTCACTACTTAAAAATTTTAATTTGTTTTCAGTGATCAAATATTGACTTCTCTCTTAATCTTTCCCCTATATTGGTAAAATAAAGGAAAAAACAAACCCCCAAGAACAAGTATGCATAGTCAAGTCAAGTTAATTCCCAAATTGACCATGTCCACAAAATATATTCTCATTCTGCACCTGACTCAATCACCTCTTTGCCAGAAGTTGGGTAGCATGTTTCATCATGAATCCCCTGGAATTGTGGATGGTCATTGCATTGATCAGATTTTTGGAATGAAATGAATGAATGGAAAGGTTAAGTGTCGGGGATACAAATAGAAAAGCAAGATTGTTACAAAGCCTTCCTGTCCCTTCCTTCAATCCCTTCTCCCTTTCTATCCCTTCTTCCCATTCCTTTTGTAAAATCTACAAAATCCCCATGTTATTAAGGATCTCATGTTCTAGTGGGGGAGACAACATAAACAGAAGGGTTCAGCTGCAAGTCATATGAAAAAGTCACATGGTCCTTAAGGTACAGTGGCAAAACAGAAATGCCTCTTGTTTAATGTCGTCTTTACTGATAAAATCATATCAGTTCTGATATTGACCATTTGACAGTGCCAAGGACTTTGATGGCAAGAACTTTGTGTTCTGGATCTTCAGTAGCTAAGACTGTTTTAGCTACAGGAGCATTTTCCAGGCTGCATCTCTATAGGGATGACTTCCCAGGATGGTGGCTTTGAGAACTGGTCAGAAAGCATTGCTCTTCCAAAGGATCTTTCATTCAGTGTCTTGTGTTGTCTCCATCAGAGTCTGAGGGAAAATGGTGGTCCAGGTGGTGGTGATTTGATTTGCCTGGCACATACCACCTCCTATTTCTCCTTTGCTATATTTTGCTGTTTCAGCAAAGCTGTCTTACCTGTCCCATAGAACAGGTTGGGGTTGGTAGTTGGTAGAGATGGCTAACCCCTTTTCTACAAGAATTATTTCCCTGGATTATGGCTAGTTTTGTAGTCTGCTTTTACTGTCAAGGCTCGTGTTCCTACCTGTCTTTTGGTGGCAGTTGGCCAGAAGTTGTTGCTGGTGGTGATGAGAAAAGTGGGCCCCTTTTCCACAATGATTTCTCCTCTCAATGATGGCTATAAGGGCTGCTGGGTTGAAGGGCATTGTTACTTCGAAGGCTCTTGGGTTCAGGGTCCTGTGATGTCTCCATCAGGGTCTATAGAGAGCATAGTGATGAAGATGGTGGTGGTTTGACTTTCTTGGCACATGCTATTTTCTGTCTCTCCCTCATACTGTCTTGTTGCTTCTGCAAGTTTTTATGTCTTTCAAAACTGTTTGTCTTTACAATGTAATTGTTAATATGTGAATTCTTCCCCAGGTTTGGCTTACTTCCCTCTGCATCAACTCATACAAATCTTTCTAACTTTCTCTGAAACTATCCCCTTCACCATGTCTTACAACACAATAGTATTCTATTACCTTTCTTTATCATAATTTGTTCAGCCATTCATCAGCTGAGGTGAAACCCCCTATTTCTAATAGTTCTCTTCCTCCACATAACAGAGCTTCTATAAATAATTTTTGTAATCTGGGTTTTTACCCCTTTCTCTTTTATATCTTTGGAGTTTCACATTTTAGTTACTTTTGGGACATAGTTCTAAATTTTTCTTTTCTTTTCTTTTTATCAACTTTGCCAATCTGATGAGTATGTGGTAGGACTTCAGAGTTGCTTTAGCTTACATTTCTTTAATTTTAGATTAATTTTACATTTCTTTAATTGTTAGTGATTCGGTACATATATATATATATACACACATACATACATAAACACACACATACACACACACACTTGAGTGTTGGTAGCTTTGGTTTCTTCTTTTGAAAAATGCCTGTTTATATCCTTTGATTATATACCAATTGGGGAATGACTCTTATTCCTATAAATTTGATTAATTTCCTTTCTATCAGAAATGAAGCCCTATCAGAAAAATACACTGCAAAGATTTGCCCTTAGTACTTCTTTCCCTTCTAATTTTAGCTGCATTGGTTTTGATTGTAAAAAAATCTTTTAAATTTTAGGTAATTCAAACTGTTTTATCTTTCATGATCCTCTATCCTTTGTTTGGTTGTATACTATAGATCTATAGATCTGGATGGTAATTTCTCCTTGACTTCTGTAATTAGTTTATTTATATTTGATTTATAGTGTGAGATGAGTCAGGTACACATACTAACAGGTATCTAAATCCTTGAAGCACCAAAGTAAATGTGCAATCAAATGAATAAATCAGAGTGAGAATGTGGCCTTCAAACTTCCCAAGTCTGGACAATCTGGACAAAATAATTTAGAACAGAAAAGGTCAACTTTTTGTGTGATCTTGCCAAATAACTGAAGTTTATTTAATCATAATTTTAAAGCTAGAAGATACCTTAAAGGGAAAAGCTAGAACACTGATGGAAACTGAAATAGAAATAGGAGCCAGACCTTATATAAGGATCACTGTGGGCTGCATATCAAGTTTTAAATAGTAATGTTCTCTTTTTATTAATTTATTTTGGTTAATATTTCCCAATTATTACATTAAAAAAATTTTTTTTCATTCTAATTTTATTTGTTTTTTGTTTTTTGTTTTGTTTTTTGGCGGGGCAATGGGGGTTAAGTGACTTGCCCAAGGTCACACAGCTAGTAAGTGTCAAGTGTCTGAGGCCGGATTTGAACTCAGGTACTCCTGAATCCAGGGCCGGTGCTTTATCCACTGCGCCACCTAGCCGCCCCCCCCCCCCGCCAATTATTACATTTTAATCTACTTCAAGTTGCACTTGGAAGGCTATGCACCAACAGACTGTTTGACACACTTTGATATACACTATCCCCATCATTTTGTAGTTGACTAAATTGAAGCTCAGAATAGATATTACCCAAAGTAACAAAATTAGTTTGTAGCAGAACTGGAATTTAGACCAAGGTCCTCCGACTTCATCTCCAGTGCTCTCTCTACTCCTGACTTGGAGTTGATATCCAGATGGGGAGGAACACTAAATTATCATGGATTGCTTATGGCCTAACCTACAATGACCAATAGAGACACTACAACATAAGAATATTAATTCTTATTGTGCCTTATAATTTACCAAGAGGTAGTATGTCATAGTAGATAACAGGGTGGATCTGGGGTCAGGAAAGCTGCTTCCAACACTTATTTGTTGTGTGATGTTTAATTCATTTCGTAATCTCTCTGAACATCAGTTTATTTAAATCTACAAAATGTAAATCATACTAGACATAATGGTTATATCACGGGTTTGTCAGAGGCTTAAATAAAATTATGCATATAATGCACTTTGCAACCTTTATTATGTGAAGCCATCTATTACGTAATTTGTTGCTTCCGGGGTCCACTTTCACATGGGGGCCCCCAGGAAAGCTATCTCAAGTTTGAAACTCTCTATGGGTCACTTAAAACCTTAGCTAAGCCCCTAGCAATGAATTTACTTTTGCCATTCAGCCATAGGAATTACAAAATAAAAAGCTTTTAATTGAATAGCATAGAAAAAAAAAGTCATAAGAAAAAAGCTTCCCCATTCACAAATAGCAAAAATCCTCCCACATTTTTTCCAGAGGACAAATAAGGAAAATCATAGACATGGAAAATATGTGTAATCAGGGAACTTGTGTAGCCAGACAACATAAATGAAGGGTCACATGACAGTGTACTTGAATGGACAGAGCAACTGTCTCCTTCCACTGAAGTGTAGTACAGTAAAAAAAGATTTGTTGGGGATGATTGATCTATTTGGTGTCCAAATTTGGGCTTTGGTAACAATGTATCTATCTGCAGATTGCAGTACATAGGACAACAGATAATAGGTTAGTTGAATGTCCTGAAAAATAATGCCAGCTTGTCTGTTGATTGAGCTGTCAGGTGATGTGAAGGTACCTGAGCTTTTCTTGTTCAATGTGAACAATGATGGAGTATTGTGCTCATTTAGGATCATTCATGCTTCCTTGCCTCAAATGTTGCCTTGACTATAACTTGATACCTGTCCTAGATTATATGGTCATTTTTTTTTTTTGCTTCATAGTCCCCTGGCTTGTGGCTAGACTGACATGACTGAGATGGAAGGATGGTATGGGCCATGGCAGAGCATCCTAACAGCAACCTTGGATGTGATGATTTTCAGGATAATCTTCCCTTTATCTCACAGCAGAAACAAGCATATCAAAATAGGGTTTCTGCTAAATTGGCTTTGTTGATCATTAAATATGCCTTCCACCTCTACCATCCACTGGAAAGTCTGATGGTGTTGCAGCAAGGTGGTCAGACCATAGATTTAGAGCTGGACGGAAACTCTGAGGCTATCTGGGTCACTCCCTTTATTTTAGTGATGAAGAAACCAGGGGCAGCTAGGTGGCACAGTGGATAGAGCACCGGCCCTGGAGTCAGGAGTACCTGAGTTCAAATCTGGCCTCAGACACTTAACACTTACTAGCTGTGTGATCCTGGGCAAGTCACTTAACCCCAATTGCCTCACTAAAAAAAAAAAAAAAAAAGAAACCAAGGCCCAGGGTCTTGACTAAGGTCACATTGTGGTAAGAATCAGAGATAGGATTTGAATGTAGGTCCTTTGACTGCAAAGACTGTGTTCTTTCCACCATATCACAGTATTTCCTCCAAAACAGCACTTATATATTCTCCTAATTAAACCCTTATGCCAATCTTCCCATTTTTTGTTGATGGTACTACCATCATCCTAGGAACACAGGTGGGGAACACTATGTCTTCTTCACCCCCCCATATCTAAGCAGGTGTGTTGTTACAGTGGAGATCCTGGGGATAAAGTGGCAGTCATTCTCTTGAAATCAAAGATCTTTTGCAGAAGTAGGTGTTCCTCACTCCAAAATCACCTCCATTTCCCAATGATAGATATTGGATTTCCACAGGCCCATTATATTCTGTGGTAAAAAATGAAAATTTTTAACTGTCGGTTAGCGAAAACTGAAGGACCACCCTTTCAGGGAGGAGACCGTGACACGGCCGTGCATCTGCTACACATTCCACCTCCGTCTGCTAGGCATTCCACTTCCAGGGTGCGAGCTTAAAAGGCAAGGAGAGAATGAAAATGAGGTCTTCTTCTGTCCGCTCTCCTCATCCGCTGGTTGCACTGCACACACAGACGCTGACTGAAGTGCGACTCGGCCTGGCTCTCCGTAACAGCACGTGCTTGATGCGGCTCTCAGCCTCAGAGGTGGCCTTGGGTTTTTGGTGAGTTCTATACGGAATATAGACTAAGCTTAGATCTAAGACGATTTGTTTGTGCTTCTACTTTCCTATCTCTCTAATCAACACCACCTTGTAATTCTCAAACAATAAAAGCTCTAAGTAAAGATCAGAGGCTTCTTCCACTTACTGGTCTGGGAGATAAATAAGGGAAAGGTTAAAGGGGAGTTTAATGCTCTTGTATCCAATTTTAAATCTCACAATTCTCCAAGAACTCCATCTCCTCAGATTAGTAACTCTCCAATTTGGAAAATGGTTGGCACTGGGTTAGATAGTAGAAGTGATCTTAGGGCAGCTAGGTGGTACAGTGGATAAAGCACCGGCCCTGGATTTTGGAAGACCTGAGTTCAAATCCGGCCTCAGACACTTGACACTTACTAGCTGTGTGACCCTGGGCAAGTCACTTAACCCTCATTGTACTGCCAAAAAAAATAAATAAATAAGACGTGATCTTAGAACAATTGATATACTAGAGGTTAATCAGGATATCTTTGAGGTAACTCATAACTACATGGTCTTGTAGGTTTTGAAAGGCTAAGTTAATGTGTCTGAAAGACAGGAATACTATGGCACACCCCGAATGAGATAACTCAGAATTTATATGGGCATATACTGGATCTAGTAGGCAATCTGATTCACTTCCCCTCTGTATGCTGACCAGGTTGTATTCCATCTGGAGTTTTAGATAGTTAAATATCATTTAGTATACCAGTCGGTCCATGATGTTAAGTAATATGAGTAGGGTTTAGTGGTCTCAGATATGATAATGTTCAGGGGTATTTACTCATAGCAAAATAAAAATTTGCCATGTATATATATATATATATATATATATGTGTGTGTGTGTGTGTGTGTGTATATGTATATGAAAAAGATATATCTACATATAGCCTATGTAATGCATGACATTATAAAGGAGAATATATATTCTAATAATGTCTAACAAATGGTATATAAGTATGGATGTGTATATATATACAGATATAGATGTAAAATATTATTAATTATAATCTAGTCTGAAAAATTATAGAATTGTACCTATATGAAAAATTGTAAGTTTAAGAAAGATTATAATTGGGCCGTAAATCCTGCCAGGGTTGCCATTCAAATGTAAGAATATTTTTGCTAACTAGCTGGGCCTAATCTCACTGGTGGACTAATCTGTTGACTTTTGACTGGCTGGCTATCTGACTGCTATTAATTTAATATGGGCCATTTACAAAATTTCTCCACATTGCTCCCAAATTAATAAGCAAAGGATTAAGAAGCCTCTTAATTAAATAATCAAAGCAGAATTTATTTATAAAAATCAATGTAAATGATAAGGGTTAAGAAATGCAAATTATACAATCTGTCTGCTTTTAATATAATAATGGCAGTTGCCACCTCTTGCCTTAGGGTATGCTCCAGTTTTCTCCAACTTTCACTCTTTTTCTCCTTCACTCTGGCTCCCCTGCTTCACTTTTACTGCTCTCTCATTACCTTAGAGATGAACCCCTGAGAAGCCCCTTACTCCATACCGCTCCTTCCTCTGTATGTCTCCTCTCTTACTGTCTTCTTAATCTTCTGGCCTTTCCCCTGTGTCCTCCTAGTCCTCCAGCGTTCTCCCCCTCACTGTCTAGCTAGCTCTCTTAAAGTCTTCTCCCACCTTCTTGTACTATTTCCCCCCACTTTGTCTCTTGTCAGCCCCCCTATATATATGTTCCTTCTCTCCCCTCAAACCTTGAGCTCTCTGCACCCCCACACATGCCTAGCTAATCTGCTGGCCCCACCACGGCTGTGCCCAGCGGGACTCGAGGGGCCCGGGCCCCCTACTGTACCTGGGACCTTCGCACAGCTATGCTAGGGCCTGGCAGTACAAGCCTGGGATCTCTGGGGCAGCTCCCCTCAGGGCGTGGGGAGCTGGGGCTTTTTTCCCCCCCAGAAATCTGACCTGGCCCACGGGGCTTTTTTGGCTCAACTGAAGTGGAGGGGGAGGGGCACCAGCCCTTCACACAGAAAAAAACCCAGAGAGCCTAAGGCTTTTTAATCTCAACCCAAAGGCAGGGTCCCCAAATCAAAATAAATTCCCACATAGATATGTTGTCTTGTTTCAGCTATGTCCAACTCTTTGTGACCACATTTGGGGTTTTTCTGGCAAGGATACTGAAATCATTTGCTGTTTCGCTCTTTAGCTCATTTTACAGATGAGGAATTAAGACAAACAGGGGTAAGTGACTTGCCCAGGGTCACATAGCTAGGATGTATCTGAGGTAAAATTTGAACTCAGGGTTTCCTACTCCAGGCCAAGCACTCTATTCTCTGGGTCACCTAATTGCCCCTTGCTTTTGTTATGTTATATTAAAAAAAAATCCCTCCATGTTTACTTTTCTTGGATTTCCCTTTCTCTTCTTTTCTTTTCTCCCTGTCCCCCTTGTGGACATGAGCTCTGTAATGGTTGTACCAACCAATCAAATATGTTAGAGCTTCTCTTTTTCATAGGGGAACTAGACAATGGAGTAACACAACTAGCCAACAGTTAGGAGGACTTCTGATATCTGGAGCTACTTAACATACCAGTGATCCTTTGCAAAGTAAATTTTAGCTGAACTGAGAGATGCCTGCAACTGCTGAAACCAGTCTTGACCAGCTCAGAGAGAAAAGCAAACATCTTGGTTTTTGCCTTATCTAAGGGGAAAGACATCTTAGTTTCTGATTTATTGTGTTTACAGACATCTTCTCTCTAAACCTCCCACTTCAACAAAACCAAAAACCAAAAAACTGGGGGCAGCTAGATGGTACAGTGGATAGAGCACCAGCCCTGGATTCAGGAGGACCTGAGTTCAAATTCGGCCTCAGACACTTGACACTTACTAGAGAGATAGGTGACCTTGGGTAAGTTGCTTTACCCTCATTGTCCCACAAAACCAAACCAAACAAAAACCAACACAAAAACCTAAACCTCCCACTTCACACCTAACTTCCCAATTTATTGTGTCCTAAATACCTCTGAGCAAATGAGAACATTGTCCCACTGTTCCAGCTTGCAGTCCTCTTCTCAAGCAATAAATGCAGTTATAATCTTTGTAAACTGTGATCTGACTCTGGTTCATTCTAGGTCCTCCTTTTGGACCTGGATTTTGTCCTCTTTGGCAGTTCACAGGGGTTTTTATTTTAACAGCCTGAAGCCCATTTGTGAGGTTTTATTCATTTCTTGTATCAGCAGAAACAAATCATCAAGTCCTCTCTGCCAGGTTGTCAAGGTACAGGGACTACTGTTGGAATAGCAATGTAGCTTGGTAGAGTTTTAGTGAGATTGATCAGACCTCCCAATTTTGCTCAAATCTCCCACTCCTTGAAATGGACAAATTAGTTTTTTAACTTATTTGTATACATTGTGGGAAATCTTGTGAAGGTTCCTGGAGATAGCCCTTGTTTTGCTGCTTTAAATATTCCAAGTCTCCCAGCTCAGACTGATAGAGTAATGATGAAGAACCATTTGTAGAGGACTAAGGTACTGATTGGCTGCTAAAGCCCCAGGCTTCCTCTTACATGGACTGATTTTCAGAGTGAAGGGTTTATTTGGAAGAGAAGTGCTTCCTTGAAGTCATTAATGCATCTCTCCATCACCTTGAGAGGAGGTTATGTTTATTACCAGAACAAGGAGTTAATGATCGGGTGGGGCTAATAGCCCTTGGCTTTGCCTCAGGCCATCGACTCTGCCACTGTCTCCCAGGAAATGTACTTGGATTGCTAATAGTTAAGTAAGGGAATATGGATTCTGTCAGGCTGTTGGTGTACCCTCTTCTAAAGCTTGTTGTATTATATTCTGTACATCCCTGTCGGTACATCATATCTATTGTGATATGCTCAAGTATGATGATGCATTAGTTTTAAGAGTTGCACTTAAATTGTTCAGTTCACCAACAAATAGCTGGTACTCAGGGGCTTTCCACTGGAAAGACATATCATGTAATTCCATTCAAAAAACATTTATTAGGTCACCAGTGTCTGAGTGTGTGCGGAGGGAGGGGGTATGTAGCTCATTCTGAGCAAGATGGGTAGCAACATTCCTGAAACAAAAGAAAACAAAACCCAAAGCCAAAACAAACCAACCCAGGAAGGACCATGGGATCTTAGAATTACAGCTAAAAGGGACCTCTGAAGTCATCTAGCATAACCTCTTCATTTTACATACCCCTCTCTCCTTTAGCCCCCAATTCTACAGATGAGGAAAGTATTTTCCAAGAGACCCAGGTTTCTGTCATCACAAGATGCTCAAGCTAGCATAAGAGGAAGAGATCATAATAACACAGGGTCATAGATTGAAATCTGAGAGGGACTACACAGGCCATCTAATCTAATCCCTCAGAGCATCCAAAGAGGTTAAATAAATTGGCTTATATCACAAAGATCTAGGATGGAGAAGATTATATTAAAGATAGAGGGAGATTCCAGTGGGCTTAATAGAAGAGCAGAGCAGAGGAGGATGGAGCTGAGTGGAAATGATGGTATCAGGAGAGGAGGTGAGGAAAGGGTTATTTTTTTCCTTGGCAAATACATGATTGAATCACAAGGAATAAAGAGATAGGAGATGGAAATTTGCCACACAAAACATAAGGAAAGTAAAGGTTGATCAGTGTCCAAATCTGCATAATGGTGGAATGCCAGAGGATGGCGTTGCTGTGGGTGAAATCTCTATTTTGTTCTGGGGTGGGGAGGGGGAACTTGGGCAAGGCAGCTAGGTGGTGCAATGGATAGAGGACTAGACTTTGAGTCAGGAAGACCTAAATTCAGATTTGGCCTCAGACACTATCTGTATGACTCTGGGCAAATCATTAACCTGTGTCTTCCTCAGTTTCCACACTTGTAAAATGGGGATAATAATAGTACCTTCCTCCCTGGGTTGTTGTGAGGAACAAGTGAGATAATATTCATAAAGAACTTAGTAAACCTTGAAGTACTACATAAAGACTAGTTATTTTCTGCATCAGTAAAACAAAGGAAACTTATAAAATCAAGATTCTTCCTGAAAGAGTTCCCTTGTTCAATGAGTTAAGAAGATAAGCTTTGCCAAAAAAAAGGAGAGAATTATGGAATTATAGATTTAGGATTGAAAGTTGAGACAGTATCAAATTCAAAGTTGTTGCCCCATGTCTTTCATAACATACACTTATCATCCAATCTCTGCTTCTTCTGATGCTGCCTTCATTGTTTGTTATTGTTGTTGTTGGTGGTGGTGGTGGTGATGTTGTTGTTGTTTTTTGAGGCAACCTTTTTCATTGTTGTTAGCTTTAATTATTAGTGTTAGTTTTTGTACTGAGCCAAAATCTGCTTCCCTGTTCCTCCTGCCTACTGGTTCTGCTTTCTGGAGCCAAGCACAATAATTATTTTTATTCATCTATTATTATTTCATCTATTATTAATTTCCCCTCCACAAGGTAGGCCTTTAAATATTCAAAGAAAGCTATCATGCTGCTGCTAAGGTTTCTCATCATATGATAAGGTCTTCAACCTCCTAGAAGAGCTTAGATGCTTTATCATTCAGGTCCATTTTGAATAATAATGCAAAATAATCTTAAACAAGATTTTGAATTCCATTTCAAGAGGAGTGGCATAAAGTATTCCATCAGAGAGTTGTATGACTGGAATAGAAGGTGGATCAATCATAGAGCAAGAGTAAAAAATAACTACTGGAAAGCACTGATGCTTCATTGGCTTTGAAGCAACATCAAGAGGACTAAATGAAGCCCCCTTATTCTTCAAGTGGAGGATAAGAAGCTCATGGAAAAGGAGAGCATGCATAGGTTGCAATCTGCATCATTGGAGGGATTAACCACAATAAGAAATTTGCAGATCCATCCAAGTATTGCATATTGGAGTATATAGATGTTAATTTCTTGAAAGATTTTTTTTTTATTTGTTTGTCATCTCAGTCCAAAAACATTCCTTTGAAGGGTTTTCTTTTTCTCAAATGGCAAGAATTCATTTTGGGGAGCTATTCTCCAGCTTCAAATGAAGTACTATGATCTATAGCAATACTTTACCTTGTTGATTAATTTCTATCCTGATAAAATACTATTACTCCTTTTTCTTGATGCTTAATTTAGAAAAACAAAATAAAATAAACAATTCCTTTGTAGTCTGATAGAATACTATTGAGAAGCTGACTGTAATTTCTAGGAACCCCAGGGTAAAGAAGAAGTCCAGGTAAGGATAGTCATGTATTCTCTGATTTGGAGGTAGTGAGAAATGTCAGTGACCCTTTTTTGCTGTAATGGAGAAGTGGTTCCTACAGCCTTAATGTGGCATCTGTGGGAGGACTGTAAGATAAATGGCTTTGGTTTTATAAAGTGTTGGTATTTAAACAGATACATGAACGATCAAAATGCTTGAGAAAATAAAGGTCTCATTCTCTCTCAGGAGATCACTGTCTCATTCTGGCAAATGATCTGTTTCTGAAATGTGTTCTGTGTTCTGAGTGCTTTGGGTAAACTGGGAGCTCCTGAGAGGTCCTCAGGAGGCTTCCCAGTAGCAGAAAGGATTTGCATCAAATAGGCAAGGTATGATAGGGAGGAGTGGAGGATTTTGCCTGGAAATAGATTTCTTTTTATTGTGACATAGTCTCCAGCTTGGCTGAGAAAATGTGTGTGAAAGAACTTTAAGGAAATCGAATATATTTCTCCTCCTTCCCTTACCCCACCAAAAAAAAAAAAAATCCAGGGTGGGATAAATTAGAAGAACAATCAACATGAAATTAAAAAGCCATCATCTGTATCACAAAATGATTCATTATGTTGCCAAAAGATTTTTCCCCAAGGGTCATTTTAATATGTGATAAAGTCTAAAAAATGTTGTATCTGGGGCAGCTAGGTGGCACAGTGGATAAAGCACTGGCCCTGGATTCAGGAAGACCTGAGTTCAAATCTTGCCTCAAACACTTGACACTAGCTGTGTGACCCTGGGCAAGTCACTTAACCCTCATTGCCCTGCCCTGTCCCCCCAAAATGTTGTATCTGTGGTATAAAGCAAGAGTCTCTGTAGTTTGGTTGTACTATGACTAGTAAGTGTTAATTTCTTTGTTTTCATAAAGAATTATTCCTCAGCTTACATATTCATATGATATAAGAGAAAAAGGGACTGCATCTTCAGAATTGGGGGACTGCAACACAGTGTGGCCCTTAGTTTGGATTTGACATATTTTTTAAAATAATGTTTGTCTATTGAATAAGTTACATTGGCATAGTACTTCATGCTTTATAAGATTTGTTTCATAAGTTACATTATTTTTTTTCTTTCTTTTTGTTTGTTTGTGGCTATAGTTCTCTCATTTATTTATATGTATTAAGAAACATATCCTTCATTCCTCTTGTCACAAAGTTGAATTTCATGTGGATATGCAAATTCTTTTAAAAATATTTATTTTTAATTTATGGAATAAAACAAGCATTTCCATAACATAGCATAATAAAAAGATGACTGTACATGAAACTACAAATCTATTATGTATAACTTGCTATTTCTTTTAAATATATAATAAAATTATCTTGGAAATTTCTTTTCTCCCCTTTTTTTCCTTCCCTTCCCTTCCCCAGATGGCTACCATTAGACATCAGGACATCTCTGAAATTTTTAGTTCTTTGCCACCACAAAGAGAGCTGCTATAAAATAAACATTTTAGAACATATAGGTTATTTTCCCTTTTCCTTAGTCATCTTTGGAAATACACATGAGTGGTATTGTTGGGTCAAAGAGTATATTCCAAATTGTTCTATATCTTGTATAATCTCAAATTGTTTGCCTCTCCATAAGTCTGATAAGTAATATGCTGCATGTTCTTCTAATTTTCTTGTAAAATCTCTCTTTATATCTATGTTTTGTTTCCATTTTGACCTTATCTTGGTGAATGGTATAAAATATTGGTCTATGCCCCAGTTTGTCATGTTGTTTTGCAACTTTTCCAAAATGGTTTAGACTGAAATTGACATTCTTGCCCCATATACAGGTATTAGTCCTACATAGACTAGGATTTCCTCAGCCTTGTGATTAGCTAGTCCGCCAATTATTAAGCATCTACTATGTGCCATGTACTGTGCTGTGTATTGAGCATATAAAGAAAGTCAAAAGATAATCCCTACTAGAGGGCAGCTAGGTGGCCTAGTGGATAAAGCGCCAGCCCTGGATTCAGGAGGACCTGAGTTCAAATCTGACCTGAGACACTCGACACTTACTAGCTGTATGACCCTGGGCAAGTCACTTAGCCCTCATTGCCCTGCAAAAAAAAAAATACTCCCTGCTCTCAAGGACTTTATAGTCTAATGGAGACGACTGTCTACAAATGACATATATAAAGGATAAATGGGAGATAATAGGAAATGACACTATCATTAAGGGGGTACAGGAAAGGCTTCTTCTAGAAAATGGAATTTTAGCAGGTACTTGAAGGAAATCAGGAAAGCAAAGAGGCAGATATGACAAGGAAGAGTATTCTAAGCATTGGTATGGCCAGTGAAAATGCTTGGAGTCTGAATATGGAGGGAGCAGCAAGGAGATCAGTGTTACTGGATTGAAGGGAGGAGCTTTAACATGTGGTTGTTCTTGGGTGAAGGGATCAAGTCACCACCTAGTTCTAGGTGCCTGAGATATATTGAATCTGGAAATCAAATCATGAGGAGAATGGGAATCAGAACAATTGTTACTGATTATATTTCTGAATGAACTGTAGTCTGTATAAGTTTGGGTAGAATGTTGAGACCATGATAGGGAACCTGACTTGTTCAATTCAATTCAATAAATATTAATGAACACACACACACACACACACACACACACACACACACACACACGATGTGGTTGTTGTTGTTTGTCCTTCATTTTGAAGAGGGCCAATGATAGGACAGGGTGATATCTTGATTTATGTGTAAATTTGATTCAAGTGAGGCAGAATTGCATAAAGTAGTATGTCTAACTCTGTTTCCTAGAGTCATCGAAATTCAATGGCAAGACAAGAGTCAGGATGATTGGCAATGGCTCAAGAAGGTGTTGGCACCTTCAATGTCTGACCAAGCTCTGAGGGCTCCATAATACCTGCTTCAGCTGCTTTTCATGGCTGACATGAACAAATTGTTCATGTCCACATGCTTGGGGTAGACATCTCCCTAACTCATCCATGGGTTTGAGGTCCATTGGTCACTGTAAATCTGGTTTAGCCTATCTGCCAAGATAGTTTTATTAGGGTATGACCACTGAGCATGCTACAGCTTCTTAGAGCCACAGGTAGGGTGAGAGGTGGATAACAAAGGTGGATAAGCAGCCCTGAAAAACACTCAGAAAGCCCTCACACTAGAGGTACTAGTCCTCCCCGAACACCCCATAATGGTGTAAAAAGACTAGAAAGGTAGGAAGGCGTCTGGTTGTTATGGGCTTTGAATACTAAATTGAGAGTTTTAAATTTGATCCTAGAGATTATAAGAACCCATTGGAATTCGTTGAATTAGAGAGGTGACATGGTGAGTGGCAAGCTTAGGATGATTAATTTGATAGCTGAATGGAGAATGTACTACAGTGGGAAGACATGGGCCAGGGAGACCAACTAATTATTTTTATGTCCTACTTTCCAGGCCCTAATTACTGGGTAAAAAATGAGTCCAGTCTTATGATGTCTTTTCTTAACAACTTTTTTTTTGTTGTTGTTGTTGTTGAGGCAATTGGGGTTAAGTGACTTGCCCAGGGTCACACAGCTAGTAAGTGTCAAGCGTCTGAGGCAGGATTTGAACTCAGGTACTCCTGAATCCAGGGCCGGTGCTCTATCCACTGCGCCACCTAGCTGCCCCATCTTAACAACTTTGAGAATATTGGAGAAGTATTGTTTCCCTGGAGATTTGAAAAAGATGAACCAAAAAGTTTATAGAGATTCCTTTAAATTTATTGATTGATAACTCACATTTAAAAATGCTTTCACACATATTATCTCAATTGATCTTCATAATAACCCTCAGGGGGAGGGAGGTAGCACTTGTATTTTTATATGCATTTTATAGATTAGGAAACTAGGACTCTACAATGTTAAATGATTTACTTTTGGCTAGTAAAGGGTAGAGGGAGGTCTTGAACCTAAGTCACGTGATACTAAGTCTAGTGCCCTTTCAAGGGCACACAAATTCTTTGTGGATTTATACATTTCTGTTTCTAAAAGGAGCCTCCTTCTGCAGGTTAATTTCTGCTCCACATGGGGCTGTCCTCACTTGCATGAATTTTAAATGACTTATTGCATTCTTCCTATATTGCATGAGAGCAAAGAGACATTCCATAAAAAGTATGTATGCTTAATTTTGTGGCTAGCCATAACTTATGGAAAAGCATGTGGAGGGCCTTTTTTTCTTCTTTAAATTGATATTTGTGTCTTCCTTTAAACACATTAAAGAAGACAGCTTTATGGCCTTTGTCTACCCTTTATCCATGGGGTCACTCATTCCTGCTGGCATGTTTGTAACAGGTCATGGGATTCAGTTCTTTCCTTGTAAAATCTCAGCTGAATGTTGGCCTGGGTGTGCAGGGAAAGCAGACTGTAGTCCCTTCTTCACTGACCTATCATAGCAAAATTCTGAAATTTTTCTCTGTAGCAATTGCACAAGATTCTCATGAAATTCTACAAGCCAAAACTTATCTTGTACTAATAAATTAAATGTTCATGTAGAAATCTGAGAGAAAACTATTTTATTATATATAGAAGTTTCAAAGAGCATGGTGCTGTAGATAGAAAACTGGACCTGGAATCAGGAAGACCCTGGTATCTTTATGTGATGGGTTGTTGTAAAGATAACTTTTGATGTCTCCCTCCAACCAACTGAATTATATTATAGGACACTGACTTTTTCAGAAGGGGTATCTTTCCTAGATATGTTCTTCATTAGGAGGGCATGGTAGATTCCTCCACTTGGTGCCCACTCCTTGGCACTATCTCCTAATGAGTATTGATTGGGGTAGGCAGACTCTTATCTAAGCTCATGCCCCAATTCAATGAGTGAAATGTGAAATGGAACTTTAAATATAATACCAATAACAGCAACATTTATATGGCACTAGAAGGTTTACAAAGTGCTTAACATATATTCTCATTTGTCCCTTATAACCACCATGGGAAGGAGATACTAATATTACCACCATTTTATAGATGACAAAACTGAATCTGAGTGAGACAGGTTAAGTCACTTGGCCAGGCTCACACAGCTAGTCAACTCCTGACTCAGGATTCGAACTCAGGTCTTCTTGACTTTAGGTTCAGTGCCCTGTCCACTAGGCATTTTCTGGCTTTTTCTGCTTTTTCCCTAGTATTTTCTTCCTTGCACTTACAAGATGGGAAGTGCAATAAGGTGAAGAGGAGATTTGTCCCTTCTTCCCCAGCAGCCATGTTAACTTACAGCAGAAATGTAATTTTATCAAGTTTATGGGGTAGAAGAAGAAGAGAGGACTCATCTGCTTACTCAGAGGTTCTCCTGATACTGAGGCTCCCTCCTCCATTTGTTGTCCAGTCATTTTTCACTCATGTGTGACTCTTCGTGACCCCATTTGGGGTTTTCCTGGCAGAGATACTGGAGTATTTTGCCATTTGTTCTCCAAGCACTGAAAACTGAGGCAAATAGGGTTAAGTGATTTGCCCAGGGCCACATAGCTGGTAAAAACCTGAAGCAGGATTTGAAATCAGGTCTTCCTGACTCCAGGCCCTCTAGCCACTGCACCACATAGTTGCCCAATCACTCCTGTATTACATTAGCTTTATAACCATAGGTAAGCCATTTAATCATTCTGAGCCTCAGTTTCCTCATTTATAAAATTCATTTAATAGTACTCATACTACTTGTGTCAGTTTTGTCATGAGATAATATCTATAGTACTTTATACAAATTCAAAAGAATTATATAACTGTCAATGATGATATTGACATGTCATAGAAAGTAGTATGGTGACAGTAAAACTGATTTTAGGTTGTGCCAAATCTGTGTTTTTCATATTCATTGTTGTCTCTGTTGAGAATGTAAAAATGAATTCTATTTTCAAGCTCATTGTATTCTAAAATACTACGTGTAAACGGCAAGAAAAGCAGACTTTACAAGTGCAAGAAGCATAAAACAGAGTAGAAGTATTCAGAGATAATCCTCCCTCTGAAACTGGGGTGTTTTGTAACTTCTGCAAGTAATATCCTCTAGACACTTGTTTACCTGCAAAATGGAAACATAAAATGTCCTAAGTACTAACATAAACAGGAGTTGAAGACTTAACTAATTAATGGCTTTAGAGGATATTATAAATATTGAGTGCCCTCTGAATAGTAATAACATATTTTATGTTTTGAATTTGCAATCTTTATAAAGTTATGAATATTTTGGTATATGGTGAACCTTTGTTTGTTAGAATGGCATTTGCAATTATGTGATTCTGTAACATGATCACTTAAGTGGGGAAGTAGGTCTCATTCAACTTGCTGTGGAATTTTGATTAGACACAGCATCTCTAGATGAAAAAAAAAAGCAGCATGACTCAGAAAAACAATTAACTCTAATTTGGGAAAATCAAACTTTCTTCCACCATGGTGTTGGACCCATCCTCACCTAATGGCCCTCTGTGTTTGTTTCTGAAGAGCCAAAGTAAGAATGCCTATGTTGTGGCATCACTGTAGTTGAATACTTTTCAAGCAGTGACGAGGACGGGTTATTGATTGGTTTAAAAGATTTAAATTTGACCTAGATCAGCTCCATCCCTCTGTAGCCTGGAAAACATGTTATAGGTATTGACTATTTATAACAATGACTGTTTTCCATTTCATCCACATTGCCAGAAACAGCTATTTGAGAAACAGGATCTATGTAACTTTGGTAGAGAAATAGGTAACTGATGGGAATACTAGAGGAAGGACAAAGGGGATGATATTACCTTCTCTGCTTCTTTTGCCTAGAAATACCTACTTGGTGCAGTGGATAGAGTGCTTGGCTTGGAGTCAGGAAGACCTGAGTTCAAATCTACAAATTTCTGTCAGGTAAGTTCTCAGTCTCCTGTGACCATTATTAGTTGTTTAGTTACCCAGTGGTCTGCTTCCATTTAGAGATTTCTTCATTTACATGAGTCAGCTATGCAGTAGTTTACTGGATAGAGAATTAGGCTTGGAGGTAGGAAGACCTGAGTTCAAGACCAATCTCTGACACATACCAGCAATCAATCTCCCAGTGTTGCAGGGAACTCTTCAAAACTATAAATTGCTGAAGAGCTGTTAATTGGTAGAGAGTCTTCACACCAGGAGTTCCCTATACCACTGACAGCAAACTCAAATAGAAACAGACCCTTCCACATAGTGACTAAGAAAACCACAAATTAACATTATCTATGTTCTATTGTGTGTGTGTGTGTTTTTTTTTTTAGTGAGGCAATTGGGGTTAAGTGACTTGTCCAGGGTCACACAGCTAGTAAGTGTTAAGTGTCTGAGGCCGGATTTGAACTCAGGTACTCCTGACTCCAGGGCCGGTGCTCTATCCACTGCGCCACCTAGCTGCCCCCTCTATTGTGTTTTTAATTTATTTTGACAAATACTTCCCAATTACATTTTAGTCTGCTTCTAGCAGCACTGGGAGTTTTGTGGCCTTTTGCTACCTTTGCCCTGTACCAATGAAATCACAGGGCTGAAACTCCCCCACTTAAAAAAAAAAAGCAAAAGAAAATTTAAAAATTTTAAAAATTCTTTAAAAAAAATTATATAATGTTATGGAAAAGCTTGTTTTATTCCATAAATTAAAAATAAATAAAAGATTAAAAAAATTATACAGAGACATTCTGTTTTTACTTGTTTTACTGTGTCAGTCCACACTTTTCCAATATTTCTTCTAATTCTTTGAATTTATCATTTCTTATTAAACAATAATATTTAATTACATTTACTTCAGTCATTCCCCAATTAGTGTGGACTCAATTTATTTCCAGTTATTTGCTGTTGCAATAGTAAACCTTTGTTTCTTTCTTTGAACTACTTTGATTATATTCCTAATAAACAGATCATTGGGTCAAAGAATATGAAGAATTTACTTTTAACTTTTCTTGAATAATTCTCAAAGGGAATTAGAAGACAAGCTAACATATTGGTTTTCCTAATTCCTAACTCCTTAGGCACTTCTCTTGCCTCTGAAGAAGGTTAACTCTTCCTTTTAGCCAGTATATGCCTGATTCACAAGCCTTCAGTGGATACAAGATGTCTATAGAATTAACCTTGGCATTTAAAGCCTTTCCCATGCTATTTCTACCTTTTTCTGTGCTTAAGAACCTTGTCAACTCCTCCAGAGTTTGGTTCAATCAATTACTGCAGTCTCTCTTCTCCCACAATCTTCTATCTTTTCCCTTTCTTTTGGCTTATTCCCTTGGTTTACAGGCATGTTCAGCTTCCCATTAAAAACAACAACAAAACAAAGTCTCAAAACAAAAGAAACCAAGTCTAGAAAATATCTTTTTTTGATAGTTCCTGTCCTATTTCTCACTTTCCTTTTTGAAATGCTCTCCTCTATTTCATGAGACTCTTATTTTTTTTCTGCCTTCTCTGCTCCTTTTGTCCTTCTCTGTCTCTCATTGGCCCTTCTCCTTTTCCCATATCCTAAATTTCATTGTTCTCCAGTGTTTTGATCTAAATCTCCTCCTCCTTCTACATTTTCTACCTTGATAATATCATTCATTGCATAGCTTGGTTATCACTTCCATGCAGATATCTTCACATCTACATCAACAGCCCTAACATCTCTCCTGACCTTCAGACCAACATTACTAGCTATCTCCAAAGATCACTCACTGCCACTATAGACTCAGCATAGGCATCATGGTAGGGTAGTGTTAAAAATGATTATCTGAAATGAAAAGGAAACTGAGGGAAAATTTACTGAGCCATGTAACTTTTCCTTTTTTATTTCAGGTAATCCATCTTAACAGTAGGGAGAGTTTTCTTTTTGGAACCAGAGAGCCTAGATTTCAATTCTAACTCTACCATAATACCTGTGTGAACATAGGCAGAATCTCTCTGGACTTCTATTTTCTTAACTATAAAATGAGGAGATTAAACTAGATGATCTTTAATTTCCCTTCCATCTCAAATATATGGTGCCATATGTTCAAAAGCAGATCTATTATCTTATTTTCCCAAATCAACTTCCATTTCTTCTGACCCTTTTCCTGCTAATGAAACTGTAGAGAATATGTTTGGGATTTCCATGTTACCTCATTATTAGTATTCCAGAGCCCACTTCACTGAAGGAAATTCTCTTGACTATTTTCCAGAACACTATTTTCTTTATGTATTATATTTTCCAGAAGGTTGTTGTATGAATCCACAGTGTGCTGATATCAACCAGTTCATACTCTTTTTTGGGGTGAGAAGCACTCCAAGTGTGGGGAGTTTAAAAATTCTTGGAAAAAATCTTTCTCCTAGAGAAAGATTTGAATAGATGTTAGCTGGTATGGGAGTTTTAACCCTCCAGTTCAAGGGTCTGGGAGCACCATTTTCATGATTTAGGGATTATTCTTTGGGATCATATAGGCCAGATTCAGTTTGAAGATTCTGACCTTTAAGGAGAGAGCTGGAATTTTTTTTCTTTACACATTATGCCCTCTATTCCAGGATGGTAAGTACTGTAGGGAAGATCACTTAAACAAAGCTTAGCTTTGACTCATCTCTAGGGTCTCTCAGGATGGATTAGCAGGGTCCCTTCTAGAAATGTACTCTGTGTGTGTAGTAGATAAAGTACATGACAACTGTTTATTTCCTCCATCATAAAAGAAATGCTTAATACATAAAAGACTCATAAACATACATTGACAAAAACATAAAACATGAAACAGTAACCCATAGCTCCTCTTGTATTCTCCTGGGAGGTGGATACTTATAACATTAAAACATGAAATACTTTGCGAGATTGATGAATAGCCATTTCTCCTTAGATCTGTACTATCTGAGAAACTCAAAGTCCTTTTCTTCTGGCACGTCAGAGCATGGGTTAGGTATGTCCTTCTATTGAGAATACTCCATAGTGTCACCAACCCAGATCTCTCAAAATGAACTCATACTCCTTTAATGTAAAAGGTAGCTGCTAAGGCTGGAAGTATCTCTCAGGATAACTTTATTCACTTATACTCAGGGAAAAGAAACCCAAATCAGAAGGCATCACAAAGGCTTTGAGAACCAGTCTCAAGGTCACAAACATATTTTTACTGACATGTGAGAGCAGCGGCCATAGGTGCCAATGGTGGTCTGAAGGACAATCCACTCCCTACCATGGGAAGTCCAGGGGAGAATTGTCTGAATCAGAAGAGAAGAGAAAAAGAAGAGAACAAATAAAAAAGTCTACTAAGTGAAAATATCCCAAATCACTAACAAAAAGAGAAATACAAATGAAATCATTCCAAGCTTATACCTCGCACTCATCAGATCCCAGAAATGATAAAAAATAATGACAATTGTTGGAGGGGGTGTGGAAAATTAGATAAACCAATGCTCTGTTGCATGTTGGAATGGTTCCAACTATTCTAGAAAGCATTTTGGAACTTAGCATCCAGAGTCATGAAACGTACTCAGAAATAAAAGAAAGCAAAGACCTTTATGTAGGAAAATAATTATTGTGATTCTTTTTTGTGACAAAGAGGTTGCTCATCAGTTGAGGAATGGCTGAATAAGTTATGGTATATGAATTTAAGAGAACATCATGGGGCAGCTAGGTGGCGCTGTGGATAAAGCACTGGCCCTGGATTCAGGAGGACCTGAGTCAAATCTGGCCTCGAGCACTTGACACTTACTAGCTGTGTGACCCTGGGCAAAATCACTTAACCCTCATTGCCCTGTCCAGAAAGAGAGAGAGAGAGAGAGAGAGAGAGAGAGAGAGAGAGAGAGAGAGAGAGAGAACATTATTGTGCTATATGAAATATCAAGAAAGACAGATTCTCAGGAAGATTTGTATGAACTGATTCAGAGTGAGTTGAGCAGTTACAAGAGATTAATTGATACAATGACTACAACATAAGATCTTGAAAGGACCTTAGAGCACTCCTTAGAATGTCTCTAGTGACTAGCACAGTATCTGGCAATTGGTGTTTAATAAATGCATGTTCATAAGTTGGTTGAGGCTAAACAACCACATTTTGCAGACCAGCAAATTGAGGCCCAGAGATATTGAGTGTTAGAATAATTTGTTGAATATTTATAAAAATAGTTAAATCTTTAATGAATACTAAAATGCTTAATTACTTCATCAATACTAATAACAGCACTGTGGAAGTTAATAGGGTAGGCCAGTGGTGTCACACTCAAACAGAAAGAGATCCTTGAAGCTACATCTTGAGTTAGAAAAATACAGGTTAACATGGGGGGGGGGGCAGCTAGGTGGTGCAGTGGATAAAGCACTGGCCCCAAATTCAGGAGGTCCTGAGTTCAAATCCAGCCTCTGACACTTGACACTTATAAGCTGTGTGACCCTGGGCAAGTCACTTAAGCCTCATTGCCCCACAAAAACAAACCCCAAAAAAGGTTGACATTATCTATGTTATATTGTATTTTTATTTATTTTGTTAAACATTTATCAGTTATGTTCAAATCTGGTTTTTGCCCCACTTGGAGTTTTTCTGGCAGCATGAAGCCAAGGGCTATGAATTTCATACCTCTGGGAGAAACTATGACTAATTAGAGCTACACAGGAAAAAAAAATCACAGCTACTAGGCTAAATAATGTAATCAGAAAATTCTAAAATCAATTGAATTAAGGGTAATTTCAAAGTAATACTTGCCTTTGCAGCAGGGAGATGACCAAACCCACTAAATGTTGGGAGGAGTCTGTTGGTTATGGCAAAGACTATGCAGAAATCTTGGTTCCTCTTTCCCAGAATCCTATAGCACATTCCAATTCTTTCCAGTTTCTCTGATTGCTGACAATGTGGAAACTACAGCCAAGCAGCAATATATCAAACCAACAGCTCCAGGCACAAGGCTGTTTCAAATCAAAATGGATTTTATATTTTTAATGAAACAAGAATGGCATATTGTGAATAATTCTAGAACTCTACCAGCACTCTGAAATTTGTACATGCTGTGGAGGTGTTGTAAGGTTTACATTTCAATCAGATCCTTGCACACCCTCTATATGCTGTGTGGGCTTTAAATGGGACAGGAACATTTGAAAGGCTCTTGTTTCAAGGCAAATTCAAAGGCAGATTGGGCAATGTCGACATATGTCCTTCTTTGCTTACTTGCTTTGTAGGTCATCTACAGGAAATAGGAATCTTCTCTACAACATCTCTATCAAGCAGTCATTAAACCTTGATTTGGTTTCTAGAGATGAGGAACTTACTATCTCCAGATATTGTCTCTTCCAATTTTGGTAAGTGCTAATGGTTAGAAGAGGGGCATCTAAGTGGCACAATGGATGTAATGCCAGGCTTGGAGTCAGGAAAATTCCTTTTTCCTGTTTTCCTCAGTTTCTTCATCTATAAAAAGAACTGGAGAAGGAAATGGCAAACCACTCAGTATCTTTGCCAATAAAACCCCAAAAAGGGTCACTTGGAGTCAAAAACAATTGAAAAATGATTATACAACAAAATGGTTAGGAGGTTTGTCCTTATGTAAAGGGGAGGACTGACTAAATCAATTATTGTACCCTATTTAATATCATTAACAAGATAAACAAAATATGATAGCCAATATTTTAACCACGTGAGAATACTTTTGGGTTGAATCAATCAATCAATCACAGGCTTTTGAGAAAATGTGCAAAAATCCTTGTCTATTTAGATTTCCTTGAAAGCCATTGAATAAACTATAGTGATATTGTTCAGGAAGCATTGTTTCAATTGGTTGAAATAATGTGTTAATTTCCTGTGGTTTGTCCATAGATTTGAACATCTACAAACATAAAGGAGAGTCATTCTCAGTCAAGCTCCTGAGAAGACATCACTTTAGGTTGAGTTGGGGAGAAGAACCTTGATTTGAATCTTCCTTTGTCCCCCATTCCTAACATTTCTCCTGGTGAAACTTGAAGGATCAGAGGATTTTATACTTTCAATTGACATCCAAGTCCTATCAGTGCCCCTAGAAAAGCTGACACAGCATCTGCATTGGGAGTCAAGGACAAGCTAGGCACAATGAGCAAAGGAACTCTACCACATCTAAGGGGAATGTAATGAGATGCCCATGAAGAGGAGAAAAAGACTGTCAGCAGCCAGAAGCTTTTAGTTATCCTGTTTGACACATGTACTAATAAATATAAAGCACTTAGCACATAGTAAGTGCTAGGTTAATTTTAACTATGATGATTATGGTAATATCCTTGAAGCTTAAACCAATTTATTCTTGAACTCTGCATGTAGTGAGAGTGTGGCATACTTTTTTTTTTTGGTGGTGTAACGATTGGAATGACGCCACCTGCTGGAGACCTACTGTAGAAGAGTTCCACCCATGAAGCGAAGGTTTTTGAGGGCAAGACCAGGAGTCTTTTCTTTGGCGTCAGGAAGTGACGCAGGCGAGTGGGAGGAGGAAGGAAGAGACTGGCGCTCGCTCTCAGGCTCTTTCCTTTGGACTCTGGTGGAGAGCGGAGCTAGAAATGTGCTCTCCCTTTAATAGATAGGAATCTAGGCCTTTCTCTCTCTTTACCAAATTCTTATTCTCCTTAATAAATGCTTAAAAGTCTAACTCTTGCTAAAGCTTATAATTTATTGACGACCACTCATTGGCTATCTTAGACAGACTAGCTAGAATTTTAGCCCTTAACAGTGGGGTAGGAGTGTTTAGTTATGTTAGTAAATACCCTTTACTGAAAACCAATTGTCTGAATAATTGATATAAACCAATAATCATGGAAGAAAAAACTCTGGTAGTTTATAAGATTATTAGAGAAAAATAACTCAAACACTTAGGGCTACCCCTAGACTCTAAGGGGACAAGCAGCAGTCACTCTCTGGGGATCTTACCTGTTGGTGAGAATGGGAAGTTAGTGACTAGCCTCGGAACATGTGTTATGCTTGTATCAAGCCCAAGTAGTTCTCTTTTCCAGTTTCCACCAATTACTCCTAATTCTGCCAATTGGAGATCAAGCGAAAACCTTCCTCTACAGGACAATCCTTCAAATATATTGACAGATATTATGCCTCTTATGTGTCTCTTCTCCAGGTTAAGTATTCTTATTTTTTTTTTCACCAGTCCTAATAGGACATGGTTTTGACATGCTTTTTATTTATTTATGTATTTATTTTAGTGAGGCAATTGGGGTTAAGTGACTTGCCCAGGGTCACACAGCTAGTAAGTGTTAAGTGTCTGAGGCTGGATTTGAACTCAGGTTCTCCTGAATCCAGGGCTGGTGCTCTATCCACTGCACCACCTAGCTGCCCTACATGGTATTTATTTAATATATTTACTTCAAAGGTGGCAGAGTAGATAGAATGTTGGACTTGGAATCAGGAAAATGTTGGTTTAAATCCCACCTCAGACACTTAATAACTCTGAACAAATGCCTTAATCACTCAAAGGAATAACTTCTTCTCCAAAATGGGGGTAATAGTAACATCTACCTCATCAGTTTTGAGGAGTAAATGAGATAATGTATATAAGGTGTTATTCACATCTTAAAGCACTATATAGATATGTATTATTATTGTTATTGTTATGATGATGATGATGGTGGTGGTGGTGGTGGTATGCTCTCTCTTGGTCACCCATCTCCACATATGCTGCTAAGACCTTTCCTTGGTATTCTTCTTGTGTATTTCTTCATAGTGGTAACTTTTCCTCTCATCCAAAGGTAATTATTTCCCCTAGTTTTATATGTTCACTCTTTATAATATCAGTATTGACCTCTCCGTAGGCATTTCCTGGCAGTTAATGACTGACTAGGTTAAGGGCCTTGGGCTTGCCTCAGGCCCTGAGCCAGCTTCTCGTTAACTGGGAGAAAATAGGCTCCCTTTCAGTTACTTACTCTTATGTGCCCTCAATAGAACAGAATCCCTGAGAAGTTACCTAGACTAAAGCAGACGGCTTTATACTTTCAGTGTCTCATTTGTAAATAACCCTGTTATGAGTAATAGGAAGTGATCCAGATGGTTGTAAAAAGACACAAGTTTAATGGGCAACTCCTAGTGGACTAATGGTTTTGCTTGAAAAACATTGCACCTGCAGGACATATTGCTCCAGTTTTTGTTCAGAATATAATGAGCCAATGCTCAAGCAGAGATGCACTCAAATCTCTCTGGGAGTTATAAACTCAGGAATATAGAGAAGAAAAATTAAAAAAACAACAACCATCACAACCCAACCTACTTCTTTCCTTAGTGGCTGACAGGACACTATCTTAGCACCATTCTTTCTCAACATTCAGTCATTTTCAGGTGCGACAGTCACCACTTTTATGCTCACTGTTATACCCCTTTAAAATTTTACTCACTGTCTCTGTCACTTAAGAATACAACATAACAATTGGTAGAGTACTACCAGAAGGCTACAGTTCTGTATATTTGCTGATATTGTGATTGTAAACTAATGGCACTTTTTCCCTCTCATCACAGACTGATTCCCAATTCATCTCTGTTTCTAAGCATTTTACATTTGTCTCCTGCTTTCATAATTGCTTTTGAGGGCTCAACAGATTAGACTACAACTGGAATCCCAGGAAAGAAGATCAAGAAATAAGTTTCTATCTGTCTCTCTCCTCCCTTCTTTACTTTTTTCTCCCCTTTTTTCTTTCTCTCTGACCCTCTATTCTTCCTTGTTCTTCTTTTCTCTTTCCCTCTCCCTTTTTCTTTCTCTTGCTGATCTCATCAACTCCCTCAGGTTCAATTATTATTTTTATGCATATGGATTTCAAATCAATCTATTCAAACCCACATCCAGGGCCTGTTGTACTTCCCCACCTGATTGTCCCATAGATATTTCTTGTCTTAAAATAACTCAAATTTTCCCCCAAACCCATCTCTCCTCCACATTTTCCCATTTCTATTGATGACATCACCCCAGTTGTTTACGTTTGCAACCTTGAGGTTATTCTGGACTTGTCTCCCTCCTTAGACTGTAACCTCATTGAGAACAGTGACTACTCTACTTTGTATCCCTAACAATTAGTATAGTTCCTTGCATATAGTAGGCACTTACACTTTTATTGACTCTGGCTCTCTCAATCTCGATTGCAATTAATTTCCAAATTTTATTAATCTTTCCTCCACAACTCTCATGTGTACTTCCTGCTATTCACTTACACATCTACCTTTTAGTCCCTTATCACCATTCCTCTGGACCATTGCAATTGCTATCTCCAGTCTTGTCTTTCTTCAATTCATCTTCCACATAGGGGATGAACCAAATGGATTTTCCTACAACACAGATGTGGTAATGTTGTGCTCTGTATCCTGAACTTCCAGTTTTTGTTCAGAACATAATGAGTCAATGCTCAAGCAGAGATGCACTCAAATCTCCCTGGGAGTTATAAATCCCCCACCCTATAAAAAAAAATCTCAAATGGTTTCCTATTACCTTTAGGATAACATTCTTCATTCAGCCTGACCAACAAAGCCCTCCACAATTTGGCTCCTACCTACCTTTCTAGTCCTAATTCCTATTGCTTTCTGTTGTATTTTCCATTCCAGTCCAACTGACTTGCTAGTTATACTGTTTATAGCCTTTCATCTTTGACCTCTGGGCCTTTGTGAAAGTGTTCCTTCATGGCTGGATTCTATTCCTGCCTTTCAGAGTCCCTAGCTTTTTTCAAAGCATACAGAGATATCACTTCTTCCAGGATAGCTTCTCTAATCTGCCTGTTAGTGCCCTGTCCCTCTTGAGAAGTCTTTATCTGGATTAATATAAAACTTGTTAATTGAAAAATAAAAATAAACTTTAAAATTACATTGTATTTTTATTTGATATGAGTTATACATATTTCATACTCTAGTACATGTTGTTCTACCCTCCCCTTCTCCTCCTTCCTCAGTCAAGTAAAATGTAAACTACTTAAGGTCAGGGATGTTTCTTTCTTTTGTTGGTTTGCTTTTTTATTAATCTTTGTAACCGCAGTATCTAGTTGACTATCTACCACATCACAGGACTTTAATAAAGAGTGTTCATTTTAATTAAGGGGAAACTAGGTGGTGTAGGGAATAGAGTGCCAGGTCTGTAGTCAGGAAGATCTGCGTTCAAGTCTGGCCTTGGATACTTACCAGCTGTGTGATCCTTGGCAAGTCATTAAACCATGTTTACCTCAATTTCCTCATCTGTAAAATGAGCTGGAGAAGGAAATGGCAAACCATTCCAGTATCTTTGCCCAGAAAATCCCAAATGGGATCATGAAGAATCGGACACAACTGAAATGACATTTAATCAAATTCAATTTGAAAAGCACTAGAATAGAATGCTGGACTTAGAGCCAAGAAGATCTGTGTTCAAATGCTACCTTTGATGCTTATTAACTATATGACTTTGGTCATGCCACCCCACTACTTTGAAGCCTTTTCTGTAAGTTGGGGATAGCAATATTTGACATTTTTACCCTACAGGCATCCATGAGGTTCAAATAAATAATTTACATAAAGCACTTTTCAAACTTGAAATTGTTATGCCAATATCAATCATTATTTGTGGCTCACTGTGCCATCTTGAAGCAAAATGGTATTAGCATATGCTGATTTTATCAGAGAGACAAAATGCCATAGTGGATAAAGAGATAGCCTTTGAAACTAGCAAAACATGGGTTCTAATCCAACCTCCAGTACATATTTCCTACATGTACTTGTATACTTGGGCTGTGTACATAATTTCAATGCTTGAGGCAACACTAAGAACATAAGTAGAAGGTAAGGTTCAAGTTTTCCTCCTTCTAATAAAACCACAGCACGGTCCCAATTTCTAATTTTTAAACAGGTTTTAGAGATGATTGGTACAGAAGTAAGAGTTCCAGAGAAATGGGATTACATTGCATGGGGTCTCCAGGCTGCAGGTCACATAAGAATAGAGAATAAGGCCACAGAACAAGCTGCAGAGTCAAGTTACTGACAGTGGGTCATACATGAATAACAAAGGTAATGAGTCCTTATTTGAGGCAAAGGGTGGGATTTCATGACCCTCAGGAAGTTCCTGGTGAACCAATTAAATTGTTGAAGAGTCACTGGTCTTATTACCTGCACTATCCTGGAGTGGTGGGTTTTTGGTTTTGTACTAGGTATATAACTACATGGCTTCATTGATTTATAAGACAGTGTAGAGATTATGATGACACTGGGGGGATATTATACATACCGCTTACTTTGATTTAGACTAATATTAATGGCTTTTCATGAAAACATATTGAGTAGCCTGGCCCATGAGGAAATATTCTACCTTTTCTCTTTACTTTACAAACATCACTGATCATTGAATCACTTACACTTTGTTGTATAAGGAAATCATTTCCCCTTCCTAATTCTGCCTCACCGAACCTATTTTTTGTTGTTGTTGTTGCTTTTTTTTTTTGACGTCACCATATTTAATGGGGAGAGAAACATAAATAGAAACATCGACTGTGCTATCACATAATGTTCTATAATATATGACATAGTGACAATAGATGACAATTATATGGGACTTTACAAAGAACTTTACATGTATGACCTCACTGAATTCTAATGAGATTTTGTTATTGTTCATCCTTCCTTCTCAAAGATGACATGAGGAGGCTAAATATCTTAACTTGCAAGTGAATTATTACCCTATGACATAGGTAGTAGGCGACACCGTCATCTCCTTTTTTTTTAAATGAGGAAATGGAGAGGAGCTAAGTATTTTGCAAAAGGTCACAGACTGAACAAGTGGGGAAGTGGAAATTTGAAACCAGAGCTTCCTTCTCCAAATTAAAATAGCTCCCTCAATGAAGGGATTTTCTTTCAGTTTCTAGGGATTCAATTCTATAATCGACCATATTTTCTAATAGATAAAATATAATAGACCACAATGAACAAAGTATCACATGGATTTGGATATAGCCCCATAACAAATTATTTCTCCTCAAATATGACAAGTAATTATAGCAATAGTCTAATATATATCATTAGCATATAAAAATATATATGTGTGTATATATACATGTACACATAGACACATGTACATTATCTATATATCTATATCTACACACACACACACACATATACATACAAAAACACACAGTTAGCTCCAAGGTACTTACTTGTTAGTCCATTTTACCAGAAACTGTGTTGTAAAGGAGTTCCACAGTATATCTTAATAAAATTATTTCAAAACAACAAAAATATTTAATAATATCAATGATTAGCATTTATAGAGCACCTTAAGATTTGCAAAGTGCTTTACATATTTGTTATTTTGAGCCTTATTTTACAGATGAGGAAATTGAGGCACAGAGAGGTTAAGTGACTTGCTTAAGGTCAAGCAGCTAATGTCTGAGGTAGGATTCTCTAGGTCCTACACTTTATCTACTATACCACTTAGCTGCCAATACATCAACAACACATTATTTTAATATATTCTCTTTTTAATTAAAATGAGAACTGTAACAAATATGATCATAATTTATATTTGTTTTGTACTTTATATACATTACTTTGTTTTGCAACAATATTCTCAACAGTGGAAAAATAAAAAATAATACTTAGTCCTGTATGTTCTATGTTTACTTATGCAGTGAGAATGGCATATTGGGAGAAAAGGAAGCAGAGGGTACTAAGAACTATACTGTATTTCAACCACAAATGTGAGATTTTTGTCCAAAATATTATTAACCATGGAATTCTTGGTATGAGAGATATCAGGAAGGAGCCTAAAATTAAATAAAGGAATACTAAACACATTCTACTTGGAGAAGCAAATAAAGGAGTTGTTGAAATTGATCTTACTAAATAGGCAAAGGCAAAAGAAATACAATTTCAGGGACCTTTGATCATTTCTTATTGCAATGTTCATTTATAGAAATGATCATTATTAACATAATTTCAGCTTATAGATCAGAACTTATAAAAGATGATGAATCATGCATTCTATGGAGAATTTAATAATACCCTCTACATTAAAACAACATATCTTTAATACTCAATGGCTTCAGTACAAACAATGGGCCCAGGGGAATATAGTGAAAAATGTGTTGGAAAATATGTTTCAGGAGAGGTCAAAGGCCTGTAATCTATATAAAAACCACATGTCTGTATATCATGATTTTTTTTTGAGAATGGAGTTTGATGGATAGTAAATAACATTATAAAATGAAATTGATTAAATTTGGACTAGAAGCAATTGGTTACCACTTTGGGTGTCATTTCTGATTTTTGTTTTAATACAGTGAGACCATTGACTTCCTGGAGCAAAGATCAAATCAATATAAAATTAGAAGAAAGATTAAAAATAAGAGGATGTATGGAGCATAATTGAAGAAACTCCAATACAACATTTAAATAAGCTATAGATGTTGAAAAAATATAAAGGATGGGTTGCAACCAAAAATCAAGTACCCAGCAAAATTGAGTGTTATCTTTTAGGGGAAAAGATGAACATTCAATGAAATAGGGAACTTCTGAACTGTCCTGATGAAAAGACAAGAACTGAACAGAAAATTTGATCTTCAAATACAAGACTCAAAAGAAGTATACAAAGGTAAACAGAAAAAAACAAACAAACTTGTTTTATATCATCACATCAGACTCAACTTATACCCACACACTCTGTCTACATATATTCCTTTTATCTGCCCTAATAGAGATATGGTTCTCAAAAGCTACAATATTATTTTCTCATGTAGGCATGTAGACAGTTTAACCTAATTTGATTTTAAAAAGAAAAAGGAAAAAGAAAACCAGATTGCTACTATCAAAAATGAAAGGGGTGACTTCAACACCAATGAAAAGGAAATTAAAGCAATAATTAGGATCTATTTTGCCCAACTGTGTGCCAACAAATTTGATAATCTAAAGGAAATGGAAGGGTATTTACAAAAATATAAATTGCCAGATTAACAGAAGAAGAAATAAAATACTTGAATAGCTCCATTTTAGAAAAAGAAATTGAACAAACCATCAATGAACTCCCTAAGAAAAAATATCTCCAGGGCCAGATGGATTTATAAGTGAATTCTACCAAACAATTAAAGCACAATTGCTTCCAATACTATAAAAATTATTTGGAAAAATAGGCAAAGAAGTTCTACTAAATTCCTTTTATGACACAAGTATAGTGTTGACACCTAAACCAGGAAGAGCCAAAACAGAAAAACAGAAAAAGAAAATTATAGACCAATTTCTCTAATGAATATTGATGCAAAAATTTTAAATAAAATATTAGCAAAGTGGTTACAACAACTTATCACCAGAATAATATACTATGACCAGGTGGGATTTATACAAGGAATGCAGGGCTGCTTCAATGTTAGGAAAACTATCAACATAATCAACCACATCAATAAGAAAACTAACCATAATCATATGATTATTTCAATAGATGCAGAAAAGACTTTTGGACAAAATATAGCACTCATTCCTATAAAAAAAAAAACTAGACAACATAGGAATAAGTGGAACTTTCTTTAACATGATAAGCAGTATCTATTGAAAACCATCAGCAAGCATTATATCTAATGGGGATAAGTTAGAGGCATTACCAATAAGATCACGTATGAAACAGGGATGTACATTATCACCTCTTTTATTTAGTATTGTACTAGACATGTTAGTATTATCAATAAAGGAAGAAAAATAAATTGAAGGAATTAGAATAAGGAAAGATGAAACAAAACTATAATTCTTTGCAGATGATATGATGGTATACTTGGAGAATCCTAAAAAATCAACTAAAAAACTACTTGAAACAATTAACAAATTTAACAAAGTTGTAGGAAATAAAATAAATCCACACAAATCATCAGCATTTCTATATGTGACCAACAAAACTCAGCAACAAGAGATAAAAAGAGAAATTCCATTTAAAATAACTATAGACAACAATATAAAATATTTGAGGAATCTACCTGTCAATACAAACCCTGGAACTAAATGCACACAATTACAATACACTTTTCACATAAATAAAATCAGATCTAAATGAATGGAAAAATATCAATTGCTCATGAATAGGGTGAACAAATATAATAAAAATGATAATTCTACCTAAATTAATTTGCTTATTCAGTACCATACCAGTTAAACTACCCAAAATTATAGAGCTAGAAAAAAAAATAACAAAATTCATCTGGAAGAACAAAAGGTCAAGGATATCAAGGGTATTAAGGGGAAAAATACACAGGAAGTTGGGCTTGCCATACCAAAACTAAAACTATACTATAATGTGACAGTCATCAAAACTATTTGGTACTGGCTAAGAAATAGAGTGGTACATTAGTAGAATAGGTTAGGCAAATGAGACAGTACTAAATGACCATAATAATCCACTGTTTCATAAACCCAAAGACTCCAACTCCTGGGTTAATAAATCACTATTTGACAAAGACTACTGGGAAAACTGGAAGATAGTATGGCACAAATTAGGCCTAGCCCAACATCTTATACCATATAACAAAATTAGGTCAAAATAAGTACACGATTTAGACATAAAGGGTGATACCACAGGCAAATTAGGAGAAGAAGGAATAGTTTACCTCTCAGATCTATGGAAAGGGGACACATTTATGACCAAATAGGAGATAAAGAATATTATGAAATGCAAAACAGATCATTTTGATTACATTAAATTTAAAAAAGGGTTTGTACAACTAAAACCAATGCAGCCAAGATTGGAAGGAAAGCAGAAAGCTGGGAAACAATTTTTACACTTGGTATTTCTTATAAAGGCCTCATTTCTAAAAATATGTAGAGAACTACAACAAATTTATAAGAATACAAGTTATTTTCCAATTGGGAAATGGTCAAAGGATATGAACAGGCAGGTTTTAGGTGAAGAAATTAAAGTTGCCTCTAGTCACGTGAAAAAATACTCTAAATCACCATTGATTAGAGAAATACAAATTAAAACAATTCTGAGGTACCACCTCATACCTCCTAGATTGGCTAATATGACAACAAAGGAAAATGATAAATGTTGAAGAAGATGTGGGAAAATTGAAACACTAATGCATTGTTGGTCGAGTTGTGAACTGATCCAGTCATTTTGGAGAGCAATTTGGAACTATGCCCAAGGGGCTATAAAATTATACATACCTTTTGACCCAGAAATACTACTACTATGTCTGCATCCCCAAAAGATCTTAAAAAAGGGAAAAAGGACCCACATGTACAAAAATATTTCTAGCAGCTCTTTTTGTGGTGGCAAAGAATTGGAAATTGAGGGGATGCCCATCAATTGGGGAATGGCTGAACAAGTTGTGGTATATGAATGTAATGGAATACTATTGTGCTATAAGAAATGATGAGCAGGTAGATTTCAGAAAAACCTGGAAAGAATTAGATGGGCTCATGCTGAGTGAAGTGAGAGGAACTAGGAGAACAGTGTGCACAGTAACAGCAATATTATGTGATGATCACCTATGATAGACTTGGCTTTTCTTAGCAATACAATGATCTAAGACAATTCCAAAGGACTCATGATGGAAAATGCTCTCCATATGCAGAAAAAGAACTGTGGAATCTGAATGCAGATTGAACCATACCATTTTCACTTTTTAAATTTTGTTTTTCTTTCTTGAGGTTTTCCCCTTTTGTTCTGGTTCTTCTGTCACAACATGACTAATGTGGGAATATATTTGACATACATATATGACCCATGTAAGATTGGTTGCTATCTTATGGAGGGGGGAGGAAAGGGAGGGACAGAGAAAAATTTGGAACTCAAAATCTTATAAAAACAAATGTTGAACACTATCTTTACATGTAACTGGAAAAAATACTTTTAAGACTGGGGGCAGGGGGAGACTCATATACAGAGAGCCACTTCCCCAAAAGGAAGCCTGAATGATTCTTGCATGATTGTCCAATTTTCCCTGTGAGCAATTACACCTTGAAAATCAGGAAATGCTACAAATTGGGTCTTGATTTATTGTTTTGTTGTTTATTTGGACTTTAGAAAGTGATAGAAAAATGTTAATTGCAGATTAAATATAGATTAAACAGTCCCAGGCAGGTCGAACCAGGGAAAGAGACCCCCCCACCCCAGAACCTCTGAATTAGCTGCAGCGCCAGTGTTGTCTGGAACTAAGCTCACAGTCTGGTGAGAGGGCTGAGCAGTTGGCAGCGGGGAGATTACAGGGGTCTCTGCTGGTTCTGAGGCAGAACTTGGGTGTTTCACCCCTGCTGGGAACCAGGAAGTAGGCTTGAGTGGTGGTGGCCCAAGTGAGGGAGGGGTGCAGGCTAGTTGGAGTTAACAACCATAGAACACAAAGTTTTGGTATCTGGTTAATTAGCAAGTTGGCCTGGGGTTATCTATGGACCATGGAACAAGCCAAGTGAGTGAAGAACCTGCTCTACCTTAAATCATACCACCTGGGACCCCTTGAAGGTTGGGACAGCCTGGAAACAGTGCCCCACTTTAAGAATGAGTTAAAAGTCAATTAAAGCCAGGCAAGATTAGCAGACAGAGAAAGATGCAGACCATAGAAAGTTTCTTTAGTGACAAGGAAGATCAAGGTGTACCATCAGAAGACAGATCAATGTTAGGGTTCCTACATCCAAAGCTTCCAAGAAAAATATGAATTGTTCTCCAGCCATAGAGGCACTCAAAAAGGACTTTGAAAATAAAGTTAGAAAGGTAGAAGAAAAAATGGAAAGAGAAATGAGGGTGACATGAGAAAAAGTCAACAGCTTAAAAAGCCAAATTGGCCAAATGGAAAAGGAGGTACAAAAGCTCTCTGAAGAGAATCACTGCTTAAAAATTAAGATTGAGCAAATAGAAGCTAATGACATTATGAGAAATCAAGATACAATAAAGCAAATCCAAAAGAATAAAAGAATAGAGGGCAATGTGAAATATCTCCTTGGAAAAACACCTGACCTTGAAAAAAGATCCAGGAGAGATAATGTGAAAATTATTGGACTACCTGAAAACCATGATCAGGGAAAGAGCTTAGATATCATCTTCAATTTCCCTGATATTCTAGAAGGAGAAGGTAAAATGGAAGTTGAAAGACTCCACTGATCACCTCCTGAAAGAGATCCCAAAAGGAAAACTTCCAGGAATATTATAGCCAAGTTCCAGAGCTCCCAGGTCAAGGAGAAAATACTGCAAGATGCCAAAAAGAAAGAATTCAAGTACTGTGGAGCCACAGTCAAGATAGCACAAATTCCAGAGCTCCCAGGTCAAGGAGAAAAGTACTGTGGAGCCACAGTCAAGATAGCACAAGGTCTAGCAGCTTCTACATTAAAGAATTGGAGGGCACAGAATATGATATTCCAGAGGGCAAAGGAATTGGGATTACAACCAAGAATCACATATCCAGGAAACCTGAGCATAATCTTTCAGGGAAAAAACGGGACTTCAATGAAAAGAGGACTTTCAGGTATTCATGATGAAAAGACCTGAACTAAATGCAAAATTTGACTTTCAAATACAAGACCCTACAGAAGTATAAAAATTTAAACAGGCAAAAGAAATTAAGAGGTATGTTAAAAGGTTAAACTGTTTACATTCCTACATGGAAAGATGATACATCTAAATCATAAGAACTTTCTCTGTTTTAGGGCAGATGATAGAAATAAATTTAGACAGAGGGAACAGGTGGGAATTGATTATAAAGGGATTATACCTGTAAAGCATTTTTTTTGTTTCTCTTTTTTTGACTACACAAAATACAAATTAGGGATAATCATCATAGAGGTGACCCGGCTTAGAGGACATTAAGGAATCAATTCCTAAATCATATCAAAGAGAGGAGACCATCAAATGATTTCAAAAAATCAGATGACAGAGAACATAAAACACTACTGACATATACTTTTTTTTATCAGTACAAAATTTTATGAGAATTAGCTCCACAGGTAAAAGATATCCTTATGATGGTATGAGAAAGGAACAGGTATACTATTATAAATGATATTCAATAGTAGACCATATCTTTAGAGGTATACAATTGAAAAATCTTCAGAGAATAGAGGAGTTTTTGTACTTATTTTGTTGTATATTACATTCTAACTTGGTAAAACAAAATGCCACCTTAAAGTCTCTTTCCCATCAAATGGTCTCCCATGTGTATAAGTTGAGATCATATGGTAGTTCCTAAAAGATCTAACAACTGAAATTACCTTGATGGATAGCTCTTTAAGGGTCCAAACTAAAATAGATAGACGTGAACAATTAAAATAGCTGATTTATACATCTAAGGCAAACCTTGTGTATTGACAATAAACTAGGCTAAGAATTATACAGGCAAACGCGAAAGAGCTGGATTGCCTTAGCAAATTACACAGTACCTATGAGCAATGGAAAGAAACTAAAGAGAGATAGATATCAGGGGAAATTTCCAGATCACCAGAACTGGGCAAAACTAGAATGGGGTAGTACAAAAGTATTGGGCTCCATGTTGTTAATAGTCTTTAAGTAAAGGATAGGTGCATATTTGTAGCGATTCAGATTCTCAACAAACATTTACTAAGCACTTAATGTATACCCAGTACTCTTCTAAGTGCTGATTTGCAAAGAAATGGAAACACTATTTTGTACTCAACTCATTCTAAAGGGGAGACAATATATGTGTGTGTGTATGTATGCATGTCTATATACAATTATGTACATATAAGATATATACAGAGTAGATTTCCTGGGGGTACCAAGAAAGACTTCCTCCAAAAGGTGAATTTTAAGTTGAACATGAAGGAAATTAAGAAAACTAGGAGGGGGGGCGGAGCCAAGATGGCGGAGAGGAAGCAGCAAGCTGCCTGAGCTCTCCTTCTGTTCCCTCAAAACGAACATTAAATCAAGCCTCTGGACGGATTCTGAAACTACAGAACCTGCAAAGAGACAGAGAGACACAGTCCTCCAACCAGAGATAATTTAGAAGACTTCAGGAAAAGGTTGGTCTGACTCGGGCAAAAGGGAAGCCCAGCGCAGGGCAGCAACCCAGCACCGAGGGGGTCGGGGCAAGTCAGCAGGAGCTGCGGGCCACAGCCGAACAACTGAGGCTCCTGGAACCTGGTTCAAAAATCTGGTGGCCAAGAAGGAAAGTGGAAAAACCTACCTGCACCGGCCGAGAGGGCCACGAACGGCGGGACCAGACCCCGGGGTCCGGTGCCTGGCTGGCCGAGCACAATCAGACAGGAAGTGCAGGGCGGGGGATCTCCACACACCATAAAGGCCTCAGAGTAAAAGCCCGGTCACACAGCACCTATACACCTGCACAAGAAGCCCAAAACAGGGACCCTGGTGCCCCCAGAGCAGACCTCAACTTAAAGAATAAATAAATAGGCTGCAATAATGAGTAAAAAGCAAAAAAGAGCCCTCTCCATTGAGAGCTTCTGTATCAATAGGGAAGAAGCCAACACAAACTCAGATGAGGACAATAGCCTCAAATTGGCTACATCTGAAGCCTCACAAGGGAAGGTGAATTGGTCGCGAGAACAAAAAGCCTTCCTGGAAGAGCTCAAAAAGGATTTTAAAAATCAATTGCAAGAGGTAGAAGAAAAAATGGGGAGAGAAATGAAAGCAAAACAAAAAAACTATGAAAAAAGAATCAGCAGCTTGGAAAAGGAAGATGAAGAAAACAAAGCCTTAAAAAATTCATTTGGCCAAATGGAAAAAAAGCTGCATAATCTCACTGAAGAAAACAATACCTTAAAAAATTCACTTGGCCAAATGGAAAAAAAGGTGCATAATCTCACTGAAGAAAACAATACCTTAAAAAATTCACTTAGCCAAATGGAAAAAAAGGTGCATAATCTCACTGAAGAAAACAATGCCTTAAAAATTAAAGTGGGACAGTTGGAAGATAAGGAATCCATGAGACACCAAGAATCAGTCAAGCAGAATAAAAAAAATGAAAAAATAGAAGAAAATGTGAAATACCTCATTGGAAAGACAACTGATCTGGAAAACAGATCGAGGAGAGATAATTTGAGAATCATTGGACTGCCTGAAAGCCATGACCAGAAAAAGAATCTAGACACCATATTCCAGGAAATTATTAAGGAGAACTGCCCTGATATCATAGAATCAGAGGATAAAATCATCATTGAAAGAATCCACCGATCACCTCCTGAAAGAGACCCCAAAAGGAAAACTCCAAGGAATATTGTAGCCAAATTCCAGAATTATCAGGTGAAGGAGAAAATACTCCAAGCAGCCAGAAAGAAGCAATTTAAATATCATGGAGCCACAGTCAGGATTGCTCAGGACCTGGCAGCTTCAACATTAAAGGACTGCAAGGCTTGGAATATGATATTCCGGAAAGCAAAGGAGCTTGGATTGCAGCCGAGAATCTATTACCCAGCAAAAATGTGCATTTTCTTTCAGGGGAAAAGATGGACATTTAATGACATTGGGGACTTTCAATCTTTCCTGGTGAAAAGACCAGAACTGAATAGAAAATTTGATCTCAACATACAAGACTCAAGAGAAGTTTAAAAAGGTAAACAGAGGGGGAAAAAAAAAGTTACCCTATTAGGTTAAACTGTTTATATCTCTACACAGGAAGATAATACTCATAACTCTTAAGAACTGTAAATGTATTTGGGCAGAGAGAAGGACTTTATATAGAGGGTATAAATATAAATTGTCTTTGATGTGATGATACAAAAGAATTAAGGGGATAAAAAGGGAGTCTATGGGGAGGAGAGGAAAGGGGAGGTGGAATGTGATGAATTATATCATATGAAGAGGTGGAAAAAAACCTATTACAATAGAGGGAAAGAAAGGAGGGGGAAACATGGTTTCAACCCTATTCTCATTAGATTTGACTCAAAGAGGGAATAACATATACGTTCATTGGGATAAAGAAACTTAACTCATTCTTTAGGGAAACAAAAGGGGAAGGGAAAGGGGGGGACTGATAGAAGGGAGGACAAAAGCAAGGGAGAAAAGGGTAAAGAAAAGAGAGGGGGGTGATAAAAAGGGAGGGCAGATCGGGGGAGGCAGGGGTAAGAAGTAAAACATCGGTGAGGAGGAATAGGGTGAAAGAAGGGGGGAGAAGTACAAAGGGGGTAAATAGAATGGAGGGGAATAGACAGTCAGTAATAATAACTGTGAATGTGAATGGGATGAACTCTGCTATAAAACGGAAGCGAATTGCAGAGTGGATTAAAAACCAGAACCCTACAATATGCTGTTTACAAGAAACACATTTGAAGCAGAGAGATACACACAGAGTAAAGGTAAAAGGCTGGAGCAGAATATATTATGCCTCAGCTAAAGTAAAAAAGGCAGGGGTAGCAATCCTTTTCTCAGACAAAGTGCAGGCAAAAATAGATCTCATTAAAAGAGATAAGGAAGGAAATTACATCTTACTTAAAGGTACTATAGATAATGAGGTAATATCAATATTAAATATGTATGCGCCAAGTGGTATAGCATCCAAGTTCTTAGAGGAGAAGTTAAATGAGTTACAAGAGGAATTAGATAGTAATACTATACTAGTGGGGGATCTGAATCTCCCCCTCTCAGAATTAGATAAATCTAGCCAAAAAATAAATAAGAAAGAAGTGAAAGAGGTGAATAGATTACTAGAAAAGTTAGACATGATAGATGTCTGGAGAAAATTGAATGGGGATAGAAAGGAATATACCTTTTTCTCAGCAGTACATGGCACATTTTCAAAAATTGACCATGTATTAGGGCACAAAAACATCATAGTCAAATGTAGAAAGGCAGAAATAATAAATGCATCCTTCTCAGATCATGATGCAATAAAAATTACATGTAAGAAAGAGCCAGGGAAAAGTAGAATGAAAATCAATTGGAAACTAAATAATTTCATTCTAAAGAATGAATGGGCCAAACAAGAAATCATAGAAACAATCAATAACTTTATCCAAGAGAATGACAATAATGAGACAACATACCAAAATCTATGGGATGCAGCCAAAGCAGTGCTTAGGGGAAAATTTATAGCTCTAAATGCTTACATGAATAAAAAAGAGAAAGAGGAGATTAATGAATTGGGCATGCAACTTAAAAAGTTAGAAAAAGAACAAATTAGAAATCCCCAATTAGACACTAAATTAGAGATCCTGAAAATTAAAGGAGAAATTAATAAGATTGAAAGCAAAAAAACTATAGAATTAATCAATAAAACTAAGAGCTGGTTTTATGAAAAAACTAATAAAATAGATAAAATATTGGTTAATTTGATTAAAAAAAAAGAAGAAAACCAAATTACCAGTATCAAAAATGAAAAGGGTGATGTTACCACCAATGAAGTGGAAATTAAAGCAATAATTAGGAAATATTTTGCCCAACTGTATGCCAATAAATTTGACAATCTAAATGAAATGGATGAATATTTACAAAAATACAAACTGCCCAGGTTAACTGAAGAGGAAATAAAATCCTTAAATAAACCCATATTAGAAAAAGAAATTGAACAAGCTATTAATGAACTCCCTAAGAAAAAATCCCCAGGGCCAGATGGGTTTATGGGTGAATTTTACCAAACATTTAAAGAACAATTAATTCCAATATTATACAAATTATTTGGAAAAATAGGTGAAGAAGGAGTTCTACCAAATTCGTTTTATGACACAAATATGGTGGTGATACCAAAACCAGGCAAAGCAAAAACAGAGAAAGAAAATTATAGACCAATCTCCCTAATGAATATTGATGCTAAAATCTTAAATAAGATATTAGCAAGGAGATTACAGCAAGTGATCACCAGGATAATACACTATGACCAGGTGGGATTTATACCAGGAATGCAGGGCTGGTTCAACATTAGGAAAACTATTAACATAATCAACCACATCAATAAGAAAACCAACCAAAATCATATGATTATCTCAATAGATGCAGAGAAAGCTTTTGACAAAGTACAGCACCCATTCCTAATAAAAACACTAGAGAGTTTAGGAATAGGGGGAGCTTTCCTTAGAATAATAAACAGTATCTACCTAAAGCCATCAGCAAGTATTATATGCAATGGAGATAAATTAGAGGCCTTCCCAATAAGATCAGGGGTGAAACAGGGATGTCCATTATCACCCCTATTATTTAATATTGTTCTAGAAATGTTAGCTTTAGCAATCAGAGAAGAGAAGGGAATTAAAGGAATTAGAATAGGCAAGGAGGAAACAAAACTATCACTCTTTGCAGATGATATGATGGTATACTTAAGGAATCCTCGAGAATCAAGTCAAAAATTACTTGAAACAATTAACAACTTTAGCAAAGTAGCAGGATATAAAATAAATCCACATAAATCATCAGCATTTCTATACATGACCAACAAAGTCCAGCAGCAAGAGATAGAAAGAGAAATTCCATTTAAAGTAACGGTAGATAATATAAAATACTTGGGAGTCTACTTGCCAAGACAAACCCAGGAACTCTATGAACACAACTACCAAACACTCTTCACACAAATCAAATCAGATCTAAATAATTGGAAAGATATCAATTGCTCATGGATAGGCAGAGCTAATATAGTAAAAATGACAATACTGCCTAAATTAACTTACTTATTCAGTGCCATACCAATCAGACTACCTAAAAATTATTTTATACAGCTAGAAAAAATAATAACAAAATTCATCTGGAAAAACAAAAAATCAAGAATATCCAGGGAAATAATGAAAAAAAATTCACAGGAAGGTGGGTTAGCGGTACCAAACCTGGAGCTTTACTATAAAGCGGCAGTCATCAAAACTATCTGGTACTGGCTAAAAAATAGAGTGGTAGATCAATGGAATAGGCTAGGCTCAGGAAATGCAGTAGTAAATGACACTAGTAATGTAGTGTTTGATAAACCCAAAGACTCCAGCTTCTGGAATAGGAACTCAGTATTTGACAAAAACTGCTGGGAAAACTGGAAGATAGTATGGCAGAAATTAGGCATAGACCAACATCTTACACCTTATACTAAAATAAGGTCAAAATGGATACATGATTTAGACATAAGAGGTGATACCATAGGTAAATTAGGAGAGAAAGGAATAGTGTACCTATCAGATCTTTGGAAAGGAAAACAGTTTTTGACCAAACAAGAGATAGAGTATATTATAAAATGCAAAATGGATGATTTTGATTATATTAAATTAAAAAATTTTTGTACAAACAGAAGCAATGCATCCAAAATTGGAAGGGATACAGAAAGCTGGGAAACAATTTTTGAGGCCAGTACTTCTGATAAAGGCCTCATCTCTAAAATATATAGGGAATTAAATCAAATTTATAAGAATCCAAGTCATTCCCCAGTTGAGAAATGGTCAAAGGATATGAACAGGCAGTTTTCTGATGAAGAAACCAAAGCTATCTATTCCCATATGAAAAAATGCTCTAAATCTCTAATGATTAGAGAGATGCAAATTAAAACAACTCTGAGGTACCACCTGACACCTATCAGATTGGCTAAAATGACAAAAAAGGAAGATAATAAATGTTGGAGAGGCTGTGGGAAAATTGGAACACTAATGCATTGTTGGTGGAGCTGTGAGCTGATCCAACCATTCTGGAGAGCAATTTGGAATTATGCCCAAAGGGCGATAAAGCTGTGCATACCCTTTGACCCAGCAATCCCACTTTTAGGTCTTCTGCCCAAAGAAATCATGGAAGGGGGAAAGGGACCCACATGTACAAAAATATTTATAGCTGCTCTTTACGTGGTAGCAAGGAATTGGAAGTTGAGGGGGTGCCCATCAATTGGGGAATGGCTGGACAAGTTGTGGTATATGAATACAATGGAATACTATTGTGCTGTAAGAAATTATGAGCAGGAAGAGTTCAGAGAAACCTGGAGGGTCTTGTGTGGGCTGATGATGAGTGAGATGAGCAGAACCAGAAGAACATTGTACACAGTATCATCAACATTGAGTGTTGACCTACTGTGATGGACTATATTCTTCTCACCAATGCAATGGTACGGAAGAGTTCCAGGGAACTCATGATAGAAGAGGATCTCCAAATCCTAGAAAAAAAAAGAAAGAAAGAACTGTGGAGTATAGATGCTGATTGGACCATATTATTTCTTTTGTTTTGGGTGCTGTTGGTTTTTTTTTTCTTTCTATTTTGAGGTTTTGCATCACTGCTCTGATTCTTTCTCTTGTAACAGGATTAATGCAGAAATAGGATTAATGTTATTATGTGTATATATATATCTATATGTATATGTATAGAGATATATAGATATAACCTATATCAGATTACCTGCTGTCTAGGGGAGGGGGGAGGGAGGGGTGGGAGGGAGAAAAATCTGAAATTGTAAAGCATGTATAAACAAAAGTTGAGAACTATCTTTACATGTAATGGAAAAAATAAAATACCTCATACATTAAAAAAAAAAAAAAAGAAAACTAGGAGGTGGAGGTAAGGAGAGAGAGCATCCTAAGCATCAGGGCCAGCCAGTATGAAGACAGAGTCGGGAGATGGGATGTCATGCATGAGAAAAAGTTAAGTGGGACAGAGTAACTGGATGGCAAAGTGTATGGAGGAAAACAAAGGGTAAGAAGAATGAAAAGGTAGGAAGGGCTAAGGAGTGAAAAGCACTTAATGGCAAATAACAACCGTCATATTTGATTCTAGAAATAATAGGGAGCCACTATATTTTATTGAAAAGGAGAATGACAGGGCCATATGTTTTAGAAAAAATCACTTTGGCAGAAATAAAGGATCGATTGAAGTGAAGAGAGACTTCAGGCAGTGAGACTAACCAGAAAACTATTGTAATAGACCAGGTAAGAGGTGATGAAGGCCTCTATTGGGGTGGTGGCTGGGAGAAAGGGACATTCAGGAGAGATGTGAAGATAGAAATGATTTTAGCAATTGATTGAGTATATGGAATGAGTAGGAATGAAGACTTTGGCATGACACCAAGGTTGAGAGCCTGAGTTATGGTGATTGTGCCATTTATGGTAATAAGGAAGTTGGGAAAAGGGGAAGATTTTGAGAGGAAGATCAACTCTCTTTCGGACATCTTGAATTTGGAATGCCAAGATATATTCAGTGGGATTTCTAGATGGGATTCATGACATTTAAAGGCAGCTAGGTTGCTCAATGGATAGAGTGTTGGGTCAGGTCAGAAGACCTGAGGTCAAATCTCTTCTTAAACATTTCCCAGCTGTGTTACCCTGGGAAAGTCATTCATCTTCTGTCTGCCTCAGTTTCCTCAACTGTAAAGTAAAGATATAATAGTACTTGATACTCAGGGCTATTCTGAGGATAAAATAACATCATTTTAAAGTGCCTGGCACACAAGTAGATTCTATTTGAATGCTGGCTATTATTATTATTGTTGTTATTATTATAGACTTTCAGTTTTTTGAGATTCATGTCATGTGAGAATTATCCTCATTTTACCAAAGGGGATATTGAAATTTAGAGAAATTACCTGACTTGCTCAAAGTCCCACAGTTAGTAAATGACAGCATTTAAATTGAATCTAACAAACATTGAATAAACCTTTATTAAGTACCCACTATGTCTAAGGTACAATATAAAAAGATTCTAAGTTGCAAACAAGGTGCCAATTTTCTTTGGTGGAACAAGTTCCTCACTAGCAGCTCTGTATATCAAAGAAATCATAGACCTGAATTTTTTTTAAAAAAAGGTATTTTGTTAGTCTTTGGACACTATACTAGACAAAAATCCAGGTCTGCCAATTTTGAGTTCAAAGTTCTATTACACCATGCTTTCTCTGAAAAGATGTTACCTCCCCGAAAATTATTTAGTTGTATGCTAGACATCTTTAAAAGTTTCATTAACTCTCTAAAGTTTCATTTCTGTCTAACATCTTTGGAAATTACATTAACTATCTCAACTGGATAAATCAGTAAGGTGAAGGGTATTCTGGTACTATATAATTTTCTGGAGATTTAAGAACGTTCTGGCTTCACTCTGAGAAGAGTGAAGACAATAGCCCCATGGAAAAGGTTGGGGAACTTGTTTCCAGAAAGGCTTGATGACATGTAATGGAAGTTCCATGCTCCTTGATTTGGAGCATGTGTAGACATTATGTAACTGGTTCTGGTTGGCTAACCATGTAATTATTGACTGTGTAGCTGAAACTGGGATGCACCCAAAAGGCACCAACTGGGCAAGGTGAAATTGTTCCTCATTTCTATGTGGATATATTCAATAGTGGAGTCTAAGATCATACAGGGAAAGCAAGAAGCTTCTCTCTCTCTCTCTCTCTCTCTCTCTCTCTCTCTCTCTCTCTCTCTCTCTCTCTCTCTCTCCACTCCACATCCCTCATAAGAAATACGTGCTAACTCCTGGAAAAATTAGACTGGATAGGATGATTTTTTACAGAAAGTTGTTGTTTTTTAAATCTACACACTTCTCAGATGTAGTAAAATGTTGCCTTGCCTGTGAATACTACTGATGAATAACAGTGGAACAAATAATCAGGGTATTCATTTCAAGTAAATCACGGTATTAATTGGGGATCAGGTAGTATGCTTCCTAAAGTAGGCAAAGGGAAAACAGTATTTATAGGAGCTGTCAGTATAAAACATGTACACTCCTGCTTTGACCTGATGTCAAAATGGCAGACCATGGATTTCAAGATATATTAGAAAATTAAGCTCTTCTTACATTAGCAAGCTTGTCAAGTTGGATGACTTCAAAAATAAAATATAAAATAGACTTTCTCTTCAACTGAGATTGTCCAAGTTTGTTTAGTTATATTGAAAACCTAGTATTAATGCTGCAGAATGTTTTTCTTGCCATTTAGCTCATGGATTTTTCCAATTATACTGTTACTGTTGTGTCTTTATATAACAGTTAGCATGGATTTATTTAATTGGGGGGAAAGACTAATAAAAATGTTTTATTTAATCTTAACAAGTCAATATAACATGACAGTCAGGTCTCCATGAGGGTAACTGGGGCATCTCAACAGACATCCTAGATATTTCTGGGCCCAAGATGAATGTTTTAGCCTCAGTGATTTTTGTCTACACAGACTGAATTTGCTACATAATTACTCAACACTCGACTTCATTTCCACTATTGAGACTTGGTGGCCTTTGAGCTCTTGGCATTTTGTTTTCAGGAAGGAGCCATACATGTATTCTCTGGCTTGATAAATGTAATAGCACATGATGGTGTGAATCCTAATTAGACAATCTCACATCTCTGCTATGTGAAGGTCAAGAGCCTTTAAGTACCAAAGGAGTGTGTTTATCTCATTAGTATATGCTGCTTCGGAATGGATTATTGCAATAATAATATAGTTTTAGAAAATTAGGGTAATTAAAATATGCAGTGTTTCTTTTTTATGTTGTGTAAATGTTTGGGTTTTTTTTAAAGCTACTTAATTTTAAGTTGCTATAAAATGAGTCTTTAGGGTTTTGAGTTCCTAAAATTTGTAGCTCCTTCTCTGTGAATAGGCAGTTCTTTGGGGAAGAGCAGGGCATTTAACAGGATTGTGATAGCAGAAATAGAAAGGGAAAGAGTCAAGGCTTATTATGTTAAGCAGAGAATCAACTTTGATACAAACAGCTTTTTACCTATGAGAATTGCCTTCAAAAATGTCTTTTCCTCCAAATGCTCTAATTTTGCTGTGAGTTTTTCTGACAATAGCTTCCCATCTTAACCCAGATTTTGAAAAACTAAATAGTCTGGAGGTGGTGGTTGAATTTACTAAGCATCAGGAATTGTTTTGGTTTTAAACTGCATTAAGGTAGAGGTGTGGACTGAATAATAATAACAGCCCATAGGTGTGTAGCATTTTACAGCTGACAAAGCATTTTCCACACCACAAATATCAGATACCAGAGTGGCCCATGTTTTTACTTGGGTGCCTGCCATGTATTCCAGTTATCAGAAGGGAAAGTTTCTGTTAAGTCTACATAGATCATCCTTAATTCTTAGGAATAGGACCAAGGAGCAATCTTTAGCGGTCAAACTAGAATGCATAAAAGACCAGAGTTTCTGTAGAAGAAAGAACTCTAAAAATGAAACTAATGCCAATGGACCTAAAAGGCAAGAAATGGTTTTAAGTTGCAGAGGTAGAATTACACTTTGATGTTAGGTAGAAACTTCCTAGCAATTAGAACTATACAAAAGTGCAATAAGCTATCTCCAGACTTAATGGACTCAGGACCAAAACCTTCACTGAAGGGCTTTGATGCCATGTTGGAAATGTTATAGTTTCCTTTAAAATTTACTTCCAGGGCCACTTCTAAATGAAACCTTTCCAGATCCATACAGGTGCGAGGACCTCCCCTCTCCCTACGTTCCAATATTATTTTGCACTTATTTTGTTTGAGAGGCTGCCTCAAAGCAAGGAAAACTTGGGTTTAAGTCCCGCATCTATACTATACAGGCTATCTGACAGTGGACAAGTCACTTAACATTGTAAGTGCTACACACACACACACACACACACACACACACACACACACACACACATAATCTCAAAAACTCCAAATTGCAGGAAAGGGCCTGACATATATTCGTAGAGGAGTTAATTCATTTGGGAGTTCCCTAGTTCCCTATACCAATGAATTCATAGCTCCAATCCCTATCCATATTTTCTATATAACTATACATCAACAAATTCTCTCCTACATGGTAATACAGTTTCTTCAAGGCAGGGTCTTTTGTATTTTGTATTTTGTATTTTTATCCCTGGGCTCTGGGAATACAAAATAAATGACTATTAATTGATTGGTTGAATGATTAATTAAAGAAGTGATTTTTTTTTGTGGTGGTGGGGATATGGATTGGATTAGATGATCTTAGAAATCTTTTCTAACTATTTAATTCTGTGACTCCATAAACCTATAAGAAATACAACTTCAATTTTATGTTAAATCAAATGAGTGAATGAGTGAATCAAAGACTCAATGAGTCCCCAAATTGAGTGGATGAAGTCACTCAGTGCATGAACTCTAGAGTGGTAGTAGTCTATAAATGCAGAGAAGTCAGGAGGGTTAAAAAGAATATGGGTGAATGGGTGGATATGATGTGAAACAAATGGCATTTTTTTTCAGGATTATTTTAGAGGTGTTCTGTGATCACAAATACACAGTTCTTCACTGTGCAGAAGGTAAATGCACATGAGCAGAATGAGAGTTCAGAATTTATACATAACAACCCTGATAGAGAGCACAATTACGATCATTTCTTTTTTGCAGGCAAGAAGACTGAAGTTCATAGGCAAGTAAATGGCTTGACCAGGGTTACAAGACAGTTCCCAAATCGAGTCCTCTTAGTTCCTGCCCTAGAAACTTCCCATCTAAAATCATAGAATTATAGACTTGAAAGGGTCCTTAGAAGTCATTCATTTCATACTCCCCTTATTTTACACATAAGGAAATGGAAGCTTTAAGAGGTGAACTAAATCACCTCAGGTCATATAAGGGGTATGCATTAGCAAAATTTTTGCTCAGGACCTCTTACCCCAAAGCCAGAACTCATTCCCTTGTACCTTACTAGTATAGATGAAACCTGAGAACACAAAACAAATTGCAACATGTAGTATTTAGTGTGAGAAAGGTTGAGATGAACATTGAAACATGAACATTTACACGGATGTTTCCAAGACCTGTTTTTGTTTTTGTTTGTTTGTGTTTTTTTTTTACTGGTACCAGATCCTGTTTCCTTTATAGGTTAACAGATGGTCTTGGTTAGTTGTTGTGACTGAAAAATTCATTACCTGGTAGCCAACCTGGTTGAATTTAGCTATGTTGGTCTTTAGCCAGGACTCACTCAGTCTGTTGATGCATGTAGGCTCGGTTTTTTCCAGAATAGTAGGGCATGTCATTGCCACTGACATAGCCTTAGAGAAGCTAGGGTCAAACCATCACAAGACACTAGAGTAAGACTTCAGTAGAGGACAGAAACTAATAAGTAAGTAATGGTGCATTTAAGAAAAATTGAAGTGGATTCTCCTATATTTTAAAAGACTCATGTCTTTTTAAATCATTTTAGTCTTGTTGAACTCTGTGATGCTATTTGGAGTTTTCTTTTTTTATCATAAAAGTATTTTATTATTTTCCAGTTACCTGTAAAGATAGGTTTTTTTTGGTGAGGCAATTGGGGTTAAGTGACTTGCCCAGGGTCACACAGCTAGTAAGTGTTAAGTGTCTGAAGCCAGATTTGAACGCAGGTCCTCCTGAATCCAGGGCTGGTACTCTATCCACTGTGCCACCTAGCTGCCCCTAAAGATGGTTTTCAACATTTGTTTCTCTAGGATTTTTAGTTCCAATTTTTTTCCCTCTCCCTTCCCTCTTCCCTCCCCCAGACAGAAAACAATCTGATATAGGTTATATATTACAATCACATTAAACACAATTCTGTATTAGTCATGTTGTGAGAGAAGAATCAGAACACAAGGGAAACACCTCAATAAAAAAAACCCAAAAAGTAGAAACAGTTTGGTTCAATCTACATTCAGAATAAACAGTTCCTTTTTCTGAATGTGGAGAGCATTTTCCATCATGAATTCTTTGGAATTATCTTGGATCATTGTACAGCTGAGAAGAGCCAAGTCTATCACAGTTGATCATCATATAATTTTGCTGTTACTGTGCACAATGGCACAGTTCTTCTCACTTCAGTGAACATCAGTTCACTTAAGACTTTCCAGGATTTTCTGAAATCTGCCTGCTCAGGGGCAGCTAGGTGGCACAGTGGATAGAGCACCATCCCTGGGGTCAGAAGGACCTGAGTTCAAATCTGGCCTCAGACACTTGACATTTACTAGCTGTGTGACCCTAGGCAAGTCACTTAACCCCAATTGCTTCACCAAAAAAAAAAAAAAGAAAGAAATCTGCCTACTCATTATTTCTTACAGCACAATCTTATTCCATTATGTTCATATACCACAACTTGTTCAGCCATTCCCCAATTGATGGTCATTCCCTTGATTTCCAATTCTTTGTCACCACAAAGAGAGCTGCTATAAATATTTTTTGTACATGTGGCTCCTTTTCCCTTTTCTATGATCTCTTTGGGATACAGACCTAGTAATGGTATTACTGGGTCAAGGGGTATGCACTGTCCCATAGTCCTTTGGGCATAGTTCCAAATTGCTCTCCAGAATGATTGTATCAGCTCACCACTCCACCAACAATGTATTAGTGCTCCAATTTTTCCACAACTTCTCCAACATTTATTAGTTTCCTTTTTTGTCATATTAGCCAATATGATAGATGTGAGGTGGTACCTCAGAGTTGTTTTAATTTGTATTTCTCTAATCAATAATGATTTAGAACATTTTTTTCATATGACAATAGATAGCTTTGATTTCTTCATCCGAAAACTGCCTATTCATATCCTTTGACCATTTCTCAATTGGGGAATGACTTACATTCTTATAAATTTGATTTAGTTCCCTATATATTTTCAAAATGAAAGCTTTATCATAAACACTGGCTATAAAAATTGTTTCCGAACTTTCTACTTCCCTTCTAATTTTGGCTGCATTGCTTCTGTTTGTACAAAACCTATTTAATTTAATGTAATCAAAATGATCCATTTTGTATTTTGTAATATCCTTGTTTGGTCATAAATTGTTTTGTTCTTCATAGGTCTGAGAGGTAAACTATTCCTTCCACTCCTAATTTACCTTTGGTATCACCCTTTATGTCTAAATCCTGTACCCATTCTGACCTTATTTTGGTATACAGTGTAAGATGTTGGTCTATACCTAGTTTCTGCCATACTATCATTCAGTTTTCCCAGCAGTATTTGTCAAATACTGAGTTCCTATACCAGAAGGTGGTGTCTTTGGGTTTATCAGACAGTAGATTAATATAGTCATTTAACCTATTCCATTGATCCACCACTCTATTTCTTAGCCAGTACCAAATAGCTTTGATGACTGCTGCGTTATAGTATAGCTTCTGATTTGGTATGGCTAGCTATTTGGAGTTTTCTTGGCAAAGATTTTGGAGAGATTTTCCATTTCTTTTTCCATCTTGTTCGACAGATGAGAAAACTAAGGTAAACAGGGTTAAGTGACTTGCCCAAGGTCACACAGCTAGTAAATATCTGAGGCCAGATTTGAACTCAGGAAGATGAGTATTCCTGACTCCAGGCCTGGTGCTCTATCCACTGAACCACCTGGCTGTCCTAAAAGATTTATAGGATTATGTAAAACAAAAACTGTATAATCTTCTACATATCATAGTATGTTCTGTTTATGACAATAGATGCTAATTCTGATTAGGGATCAATTTCTTAATCTTTAAAATGAGGTAGTTGTTGGTATTGTGGGGGATCATTAGACTGGGTACATGGGGACCTGGCTATAGTCCTGACTCTGACATCAGTTCACTATTTGATTTTGGACAAACCACTTTAGCCAATGGTACCTCTGTCTTCTCACCTGTAAAATGAGAGAGTAGGACTAGATGACCTTCATGGTTTTTCCTGTTTTAATTTCTATGACTAGGACGAGTCAATGTTTAATGTCTCTTCCAGCTCTAAAATCTATAATGATGTGACCTTTGGCCACACACATACTTGAATTCATGTGTTTTGTGTGTGCATGTATGTATTGACCTATAGATATATGTATGTATACACTGTGTATATACATATACATAGATGTTATATGCACATAAATATACATATAAATACCTTTATATATCTATGTATATAAAATAAATTTTAATATGTACCGACATATATAAAACATGTATATTTATGGAAGTTGAGTGAAGTGATTGAGGATATTTATTGTAACAAGAGGAAGACAGTTATCTAGTTGTTCTTGTTTTTGTTTGTTGTTGTTGTTTGTCCTTAATTCTGAAAGAGGACCATGAAATTGGGCAGGTGATGTCATGACTTGCCATGAATTGGATTTAAGTGAAGGAGGGCTCTGCAAAGTCACCAACCTCACTCTCTCCTCCAGAACTATGTGGGTTCAGTAGCAAGATATACATCAGGATAACTGTAGATGGCTCCCAGCTGTCCATGTATGGTGTCAATGAGTACAGTTATCCCTTCTACATCACAACTTTCCCTGTTACAGTTTATATATATATATATATATATATATATATATATATATATATATATCCAGTTGACATAAGAAATTAAATGGGAATTTGGGGGGAGTTTGGTGGAAGTCACAGATGACACTTGAAGGCCAGCAGAAGACACAGAAAAAGTTTAGAAATTCAGAAAAGCATAAAATATATGTATAGTATTATATAATATCAACATATTTTATTTTTTAATACCATAATAATTCATACTTCTTCTCTGCTACCAAGGTAGGGCCAAAATTTTTATGATGATTTTCCAGATTTCAGGGGTGCCATATCCCTAGTTCCTGAAATGTGGAAGGGTTAAGTATATAGGATAAATGGAGCTAGGCCATGTGGATGTATAAAATGAAGAATGGAAATTTTTATGGTGGGACAACAGAAAAGGAAGTGAGTTGGGTCATCTGGAAAGAGGGGTAGAGGGCTAGGGAGGTAAATTATATATTTTAGTTTTAGTTGTCTTTAATAAGACATTATCCTTGAATACTTGCTGTTTCCACCCATGAAGACTTTGATGATATTGCTTCCTTGATGATGGAGGGATTGTAAGCAAGATAGTTGGTCTGAGGAGTGCTGCCACTCCCAGGGTTTTTCACTTAATCAATGCTTCCTGATTGGTTGAATTGGCCAGTTTAAATAAAACCTATTTGCAGTTTCATATTTTTTTTTATTATTTTCTGTTATGGGAACACTTGTTTTATTCCATTAATTAAAAATAAAATAAATTTTAAAAAGAAAGTCAGCATGGTAAAATAAAATAAAAGTATCACATTCTGCTACAAAAGCAACCTATTTTACATTTAACAGGTTTTTTTAACCTTCAGATTGTCTACATTTAATAGTTTGTTACTTTCAATATTTGAGGATTGTGTTGAGGACTCAATATCTGAGCTTGAGGGCCTTTTCCCACTTTAGTGAAAACTTAGATGCCACTCAAATGCTGAAATCTCCAGGAGAAATCCTACTTTTGAAAGTGAAAAAGAAATATGAGTTCATCTATCAAAGTAGCTTTATTTAAATGACTAAGTCCTGGTGAAGAAATTGGAAACCATAGATTTATCTTATCCTGAGCCAGCTGAAGCACTTGCATTGTTCAACCTAGAGAGACCAGAATATCTTATAGAGGGAGTACAGGGTAGTGAGGAGACCAACATTAGAGTGAGAAAGACCCAAGTTCAAGTCTTGACTCCCACAATTATACTTTGTGACTGAAGATGGGTCACTTAATTTTTTTTCTTTTCTTTTCTTTTTTTTTTTTTTGGTGAGGCAATTGGGGTTCAGCGATTTGCCCAGGGTCACACAGCTAGTAAGTGTTAAATGTCTGAAGCTAAATTTGAACTCAGGTCCTCCTGCACTTAATTTTTTGATGCTGATGCCCCTAGACATTCCTGTGACTATAGGTTATAGATAGAGATTGTATTTCTGAAGGAAGTTTCCTTAACCAAAGAAATCACAAGTATAGATCCCTACACCCCCACAGAAAGAAGTTAGTGGCTTACATAGAGAGACTCTGGCTGAACAGCTAGTAAGGGTGAATAACTAGACAATTCAAACAATTTTGTGATAAATCTTTCCTTCCTTCCTTCCTCCTTTCTTTCCTTTATTCTTGATTTTGTGACTCTCAATTTTGTTAATTCAGTTATATCCTACTCTTCTGATGTGGAATCACCTCAGTACACACACACACACACACACACACACACACACACACACACACACAAACACAAATAACCCAGGCAGTAAAGCTGGCTAGCAAGGCACACATTGTAAAAATTATGATTTATTTTTTCAGTGACCTTAATGATAGTTTTAGTGTAGTAAATTTTTTATTAGAGTAAATTATTTATTGCAGGAGAGGCATAGAAGCCAACAAGTAATGTAGAAATAATAATGTTGAAATTTATGCCATTTTTCTGATGGAGTCATTTTTTTTTCTTCATCCTTCTAACAAAATAACTTCTATTATTCGAAGTAAATGCTGAAAATAACATGAGATAGGCCTTGGACACTTACACAAAGAAGAGACAAAGAGTTCAATTCGTGGCTTACTGTGATTTTGTAAGGGTGCTAATACTCACATTATCCCAAATCAGTCTTACAACCATTCTTTCTTTGAGGTGATGAGAATTTTGGCCCTACTTTTCAAAACTATTATTTGATGTTTTTCAAGTTAAAAATATATCTCTGCGTTACTCTTCTTTTATTGGCTCACCAATGAGTCCATCAAACAATTTCAAAATCATGAAAAAATTAATTTTGCTTGAAATATCCTTTAGAGGACAAAAGCAGAAATAATTTGAATAATGATGAGAGAAAAGAGTTTTTCATTGTGCCACATTTTGACAGCCTCATGGCAGTAGCATGATTGTCTTTTTTTATTTGCTTTAGTATATGCTGCTAGAAATCAAGATTAAACAAACTCTCTTTACATAAAACTCTACATTTCTCTCCTTTCCTTTATTTCCCCAGTTGTAGAATTACAGAAGTGAAGACAGTAAATATTATCTTTGCTTAGAGTAGCAATAAGTTGTTGCAGTGTTGGTTTATTAGTAGAATTTGTTTTGCTTCTTATTTTCATTCAAGCAACTAAAAATCAAGACATAAAGAAGTAGAAGGTCTTAGGGAAAAACATAGTAGAGGCTGTGAAAATAAATGTCCACAGAAATTTATTTTTAAATGACTGTAATTTCATTTTTATAATTATAATTCTTATGCCAGGAATATCTGTAACATGAAAGACTTTATTTTTGGAAATATATCAATTGAGGAGCATAGAATTTTGTCCTGGAAGTTCCCGAATTGGGAGACCATATGGCCTAATTCTCTAATTTCATAGATGAAGAAATTGAGGAAGTCCATGTAGATAAAGTAATTTGCCTTATGTTATTTGACAGTAAGTTGAAGAGTTAGTATTAAGTCCTGGGTCAGCTACTCAGACTTTAAATGCAATGTGGTTTTTCCTCCCCATTATACCAAGTTGTATCCCTTTGTTTGACAGTTGTATCTGTCATGACTACATTTTAGATTTGTAATTAGGGTAGGGTGGCAAATAGGCTTTTCCCCAGGGCACCAAAATATAAGGTGTACTGTTACTCTTAGCAACATAGGTACAATTGAGATTAGCACCTAGTTAGTAAGAGTAATTTGTTAGTATACAAAGATACAAAATGATATGCTTCACTACTCTTGTTCCTCCCCCTCAGCCACAACCCTGAAGGCTATACACCAGTAAGCTCTTTCCTAATGGTCCCACTCTACTTTAGGGAGGGGGCATCCAAACAGCAACAATGACAAAGACTACCACAGCAACAGACGTGGCATTCTCCTAGCAGTGACTTTTCAGTTTCTTAAGGTCTCTTTCTTTTCCCAACAAGGTAAGTCTCAGTATATTTCTTCCTCCCTATAATGGAATTTGTCTTAAATAAGGATTTAATGTGGCAGCAAGGTGGTATAGTGGATACCACACTGAGCTTGGAGTCAGGAAGACACACCTTTTCTGAGTTCAGACTCTTACTGGCTGTGTGACCCTAGGCAAACCCAGTTTACCTCAGTTTCCCCATCTGTAAAATGAGCCAGAGAAGAAAATGACAAACCACTCCAGTATCTTTGTGAAGAAAACCCCAAATGGGGTCATGAAGAGTCAGACATGACTGAAAAAGGACTGAACAGGTGATTTGAAGATGAATTGCATACTACTTGCTCCAAATATGTGAACATTTCTGTGGACATCACAATTCTTAGCTTTGGTGCAGATACCACTCCTCCCCCAACCCATCTTCTACCATCTCTATTCAAAGACATCCTAGAGGAACCTCAGAAATATACTCTACCACACAGCCAATCACAATTTGTACAATGGTTATTAGATACCAATAAAGAAGCTTTTAGTTAGAACAAATAGTATCTGACATCAAATTTGATGCAAATATAGTGGTTTTGCCCCAATGCTCCTAAAGTTATTTACAACATCAGACCAGAATCTACAGGCTTCTGTACCTATCTTTGGCAGTAGACTTCTTGTGGCCATGCTGCTGACTCAGGAACTAATGGTTGGGGCTCCTCTTAGATAGTTTGCTCTATTTTTACACTAATATTAGCTACTCCAACAAAGTGTTCTGAAATCAGTTCTATGATGGTGTAGCCCAATATTTAAGGCATAATTTCTCCTTCACATCTTGAGCTATATTTCTATTTAGGCAGTGTGCTCTAATGATGTGTTCTTTGGTTTTGGTATCAAAATACCTAGGTTTGAGTCTGGCTCCAGTAATTGTGTGTTCTTGGGAAAATTACTTAATCTCTTTGAGCCTCAATTTTCACACCTGTAGGGTGTGGATAATAGTTGAATTTCTATCTCATGAGGCAGTTATGAAGAAAGTTCTTCAACAAAAAAACATTCTACATAAATGTTAGTTGTTATTACTGGAGAAGAGCCCAGAAGTTTCCATCCTGCTCTCTAGCTAATGACTGGTTCTTTTAAAGAGAAGCATAGATCTTGCTACAAAAATGCTGGATTAGGAGATTTCTTTTCTAAAGTAAACTCCACAGTTATGGCTCAGTTACTTCTGAAGGAGTGAGGTCAAAGATCAACTATATTCAGGACCCAGCCCACTATATCTAACAGAACACAGAGGATTATGGGGAATAGGACCTTGGTGTCCCATCAAAGAATGATACACTACATACTCTGTTGACTTTGATTTATAATGACAAAGACTGGCGTCATTGTAACTATATGTAATCCTTGCCCTGGTAGCTTATCCTTCACCCTTATAGGAAGAGATCCCTTTCCCTCAAAGAACTTAGTTTCCTGGGGGTTTTAAAACCATTTCAAAATTTCCCAGTGAGGCACTGAGGCAATTATTCAAATTAATCACAACTGGATCATAAAGTTAGAATGATGGTGCATTTGAGAGGCTGTGTAATCCAACATCCTCATTTTTCACATGAAGAAACCTTTAATAACCAGAAAAGATATATGACTTGTCCAAGGTCATATATTCAATATCTGGCAGAGCTGGGACACAAAACCAAATTCTTTCACTGAAAATCTAGCACTCTTTCCATTAAATCATATTACCTTTGTTATGTCATATTTAAAAACAAAGGGATGTGTGAAATTAATATTAATTTATGCCATCAATCATCAGAGGAAGTTTGTATTTCACACATAGAAAAGCAGACATATGTAAGGATAGTTGAGAATAACAGAAAGAAAAATAATTAAAGCCATTCTCCAATGGATAAATGGTCAAAGGATAGGAATTGGCAGTTTTCAAAGGAAGAAAGTAAAGCTAACAATTGCCATATAAAAATGCTCTAAATTACTAATAATCAGAGAAATATAAAGTAAAACAACTCTAAGGTAACACTCTCCATACATTAGCTGGGCTAAGATGATAAAAAAGGAAAATGACAAATGCTGGAGAGGATGTGCGAAAACAGGCACACTAATAGGTGGAGTTATGAATTAATCCAACCATTCTGGAAAGCAATTAGGAACTATAATCAAAAGCTACTAAATTATTTGGCTCAGTAATAATGCTACTAGGACTATTCCTTAAGTAGTTCAAAGAAAGAGGAAAAAGAACCAATATGTACAGTTGTATTTAATAGCAGCTATTTTTAGTGATGGCAAAGAATTGGAAACTTAGGTGATGCCTAACAATTGGGGAATGGCTGAACAAGTTGTGGTGTATAAATGTGATGAAATACTGTTGTTGTTGTTATTGTTATTGTTGTTGAATCTTTTCAGTCATATCTGACACTTCATGACTTTCTTTTGGGGTTTTCTTGGTGAAGATACTATAGTTGTTTGCCATTTTCTTCTCCAGCACATTTTTACAAGTGAGGAACTGAGGCAAACAAGGTTAAGTGACTTTCCCAGGGTCACATAGTTAGTGAATGTCTGAGGCCAGATTTGAACTCATGAAGATGAATCTTTCTGATTTCAAGCCCAGTGCTCTATCTACTGTGGCATCTGGCTGCCCCAAAGAAGTCCTATTGTAGTATAAAAATGATGAAGGGAATGGTTTCAGAAAAATCTGCAAAGGCCTTTATGAATTGATGCAAAGTGAATTGAGCAGAATCAGAAGAACAATATACAAGGTAACAGCAACATTGTAAAAATAATCAATTTTGAAAGGTAGTAATTCTAATAACACAATAATACTCACAATTTCAAAGGACTCATTATGAAAAATTCCATAGTTCCAGTTGGAGGACTGATAGACCCAGAGTGCAGATTAAATCATATAGTTTTCTCTTTTCTTGCATATATCTATATCATTTTGTCTATCTAATCAGACATTTATAATGGGCTTTGTTTTTCTTGCCTTCTCATTGGGTGGAAGGGAATGGGGAGGGAGAATTTGGAACTGAAAAAAAAAGAATAAAACTCTTTCTGTGTTTTTTATGAAAAGAAATGCTCATTTTATTTGGTGGTGATTACAAAATAAAATTATTTTTAAAAGGGGAAAAATATAATGCTACATTTAAAAACTGACTTTTATGCAGATCCCATTATACTATGTACTTTAAAAATGTAGTTTGGGTTCAGGCTGAGCTATTAGAATGGAAAATCTTTACCTCTTAAAACAGTTCTGACATGTTAGATGTTCCAACCAACATCCAAGATCTGTTCTTCTTGAATGTGGGAGATAAGGAGCCAGGATTTATACAGCCAAGAGGTTCCAGTTCCAACAGTTTCTGGAAAGCAGTTTCAGAGAATCTTGGCCAGAAATTATATAACGGCTTTTGTCCACGAAAAAGAAGAAAACATATAATGTGCTATTCCAAACTGGGGGTGGGGTGGAACAGCATAAAAGTCCTATCCAATCAAATCAAACAAGATATTTATAAGAGAAATTTAGCACAATGCTGGCATGGCATATAGTAAGTACTATATGAATGCTCATTCCCTTCCCCCTTTCCTTCTCCTATCAATGCCTAAGGACAGTCCAGTTAGAAACAAGGTGATAAAATAAGGATGACATTTTTGATGAAAGGTAATGTGTGCTTTTTGCTCAACAAAACAAAAATAAGCCTTTGGAATATTAAATAATTGAAAGAAGATTTATTCTGCTACTTAAAATATGGCTAAAGGTTTTTGTCTTCAAGGATTTTTAATTAGAAAATGTCTACTTTTAAGTGGCTATTTTAGGTGAAAAATCCATGGTACCTTTCCCACCTATATCCACCCCTCTATCTCCACCCCCAAAACCCACAAACCCACATAATCACAAACCCTTTTTTTAAAAGAATAAGCCAGAGTCATAGGTTCTTCCAATTTATTTAGAGTATTTACATTGTGCAAATAGCCATGTTAGGGTAAAAACCTCATGTTTTAGTAAAGTTAACCACTTGCTTGTTAGGGCAGTTGACAAGTTTCATCGATTCAAACAATGTTTCCATGAGCAGTATGGTCAATAATTTTGCACTTGAAACAATAATATAAAATTTTAACACCTCCCTCCCCAGTGACATGGCTTACTTGATATAGTAGATGCATGTTTTGTATAGATTTCTTTTCCTCCTAGCTTTCTGTGGTAGAGGCAAGTGCCTTGTTTACTTCACCCTTGTTATGGTTCTACCCATTAGATTAGATTCAGGAAATGGGAGTCCCAAGTTCTAAGTTCTACCTAGAAGGAGAGGTTTATTAAACAGTTGGGTCCCATTTTTGTGACACATTAGAAACTATTTTGGGTAAAGGAAGCAAACAATTCTGCATAATTTATTGACTCTTATGATGATAGAAAAAAGAAGGGATAGAGATCTGGAACATTTAACTGAAGAAAAGAGAAGTGCTGGTGAGAAGTCTATCATGTCATTATGATCTTAAATAGTTCTTAAAATTTCTTTGTTATTTTATTATTGAAGCTGCCCCTGTGAATTATGAATAGTGCTATGTCAGGGTCAGTGTATTAACAACATGCACAGATCTCATTTTCCCTACTCTGAGATCCCTCTGGTATTCAATTATTACTTTGCATTATTCCTTTAAAAAAAAAACAAACTTAAGTCAGAATTGCTCTGGAAAAGACAGAGATGTTTACAATGGGACAGTGAATGTTCCTTAAGATCAGACAGCTGGCTAGAAGAGAAGTAATTAAAAAGAAAAGAATGGCACAAAATAAACATAGACCTACAGGAGTCTGGATTAGAAAATAATGAATTGGAAAAGTTAGTCCTATTGAAAATAGAATGACTAGCCTAGTTATTATTCCTTTGACTATAATCTGGGTCTTTTTCTTGTAAAATGACAAAAAAATAATTACTTTAGATTCAAATATCAAGACACCAAGATGAATATTTGATACTTTGAAACTTAATTATTCCTTTCAGTCTGTATTACCTTTGTCCTTCACAAAGTTTATTTGTATAAATCTTATTCATAGACATCTAATGGAAAATTGCCTCCACGTGGCATTTCCTCTGGCAGTTATCATGAACTAAACTTCAAGAAATGATCATTAAGAAGTTTTATGAAAATCATATAATGGAGTGTGGAGGAATAAGCAGATTCCTAGCTTGACTCCCAGGCAATGTCTAGAATCAACAAGTAGTAAATCAGAGAGATAGTAATTAGAATTGTGGCAAAAAGAGAAAACAATGGGAAACACCTTCATAGAATGTAATCTGAAATGAATAGCATAAAGTTCAGGGAGAACTGAATTGCCATCTTGTCACACTGGGCAACCACTTGTTTCTTCCTACATTTCAAACTTTGGTTAGAGTGGGTTCTATCACCTTGTATCTTGGCAGCAATCCAGTGTGGATTCCTACCCCTTACCCACCCAACCACACAATTGCTTACACCTTAACAGTAGGAGGTATGTGCTACTAACTGTACACCTTAGCTTGAGAGAGTGAAGATCGTGTCAAATAGTCTCAAGATGACAGAACTGATCTTCAATACTAAGGAGGGGAAGCTAGATACAAAATCAACTGTAGACTTTCTGCAATTTCTATCCATCTCAGTGAGCTCTCCAATTTTCAACCTATAGAGAGATATGAAACCACCCAGCCTTGGCTATTTGGATAAAAGAAACTGTGGCAGGTGTCAGACAGCTCCTATAATTGATATAAAGCTAATTGATCAAAAGAGAGAATGAAGATTTTAAGAACAACAAAGAAAGCCAGAGATAAAGCAAGTTCTTAAGCTGAAGAACTGGCATAGAGATTAATAAAGAAAGCAAAAAAAAAAAAGGCAGAGACTGCTGAAAAGGTCATAACACAATGAAGAGATATTGCAAGACTGGATTGCCCCCAGTGAACAAGTAAGGGAGCTAAATTCTACAAGTTCAAAAAATAGAATAGAAGTTCTGGAGCAATTCAAAAGAGAAATAGAAAAATTAAAACATAAAACAAGGATGTAGATTACGGCTGAAGTTATGGCAGAAATCGTATTTCTCAAAAAAAGAATTCAGTAAGACAAAGGAGGAAATAGGACATTCAGAAGATGCAACATAGAAAAGAAGAATAGCAGATGTAGAACTTACACATACAGATAAGAATGTATTTTAGAAATTAGAGCAGAAGAATATCAGAATTAGAGGATTACAAGAGTACTAAATAGATCAAAGTATCTGATCTTGAGACTAGGATTCAAAACTACTGTTTAATGGAACTTATCTTTCTATCTAGCCTTGCTGAACTTTGTTGGTAATATATAGAAATGCTAATGATTTATATTGGTTTATTTTATATCCTGCAACTTTGCTAATGTTGTTAAGTATTTCAAATGGTTTTTTTAGTCAATTCTCTAGGATTCTCTAAATATACTATTGTATTGTCTGTGAAGAAGAATATTTTTGTTTCCCCATTGCCTCACCTAATTCCTTCAATTTCTTTTTCTTCTTTTATTGCTAAATCTAGCATTTCTAGAACAATATTGAACAATACTGGTGAAAACAGCCATCCTTACTTCACCCCTGATCTTATTGGGAAGGCTTCTAGCTTATTGTTATTACAGATAATGCTTGGTGATGGCAATACCACAATTTTAGGATCATATGGGTTAAAAAAGAACAGGCTGAAGTAAAAAGCATGAAGACTATAAAGCAGGAACTAATACAAGAAAATTGCCCAAAAGTATTCACTCATTTATTAACCATTCAAACATTTATTTTCCATTTTTACTATATTAGGTACTGGGATAACAAGGACAAAAATTAAAAAAATTCCTGTTTTCCAGCAGCATAAATTTTATAGGGAGAAACAATAAATATATAAATTTGTTGTGAGTCATTTTTCAGTACTGTCTGATTCTTTGTGACCCCATTTGGGATTTTCTTGGCAAAGATACTGGAGTATTTTGACATTTCTTTCTCCAGCTCATTTTACAGATGAAGAAACTGAGGAAAACAGGGTCAAATGAGTTGCCCAGGGTTACACAGCTCATTAAGTGTCTGAATCCAAATTTGAAACCAGGAAGAAGAGTCTTCTTGACTTCTGACTCAGTTCTCTATCCACTGTACCACCTAGCTGCCCCCCCCCAGATATAAATAATTATATAAAAAAGATAAGGAGAAGAATTGGATACAGTTTCGACCTCTGATTTCATTTGTATAGAGAAATTTTGACTCTCAGAGTTTTAAGGAAATAAGTGATTCTAAGATAAAGAGGTGAGTTGGAAGTTCATTTTGGGAATAGAGAACAGTGCAAAGGTGCAGAGATGGGACATCAAGTATAAAGTGTGAGAAACAGTAAGATATATCCAGGGCTTTTTGTTTGTTTGTTTTTTTGTTTTTTTAGTGAGGCAATTGGGGTTAAGTGACTTGCCCAGGGTCACACAGCTAGCAAGTGTCAAGTGTCTGAGGTTGGATTCTAACTCAGGTCCTACTGACTCCAGGGCCAGTGCTCTATCCACTGCGCCATCTAGCTGCCCCAAGATATATCTAGTTTTACCAGAGAAGAGTGTACAGAGTTGGATGGTCTCCTGCACTCAATTTGGAGTTAGGAAGAACTGAACTTTAATCTTGCCCCATTAACTTACTACCCATATGACCCTAGGGGAAGTCACTTAACTTCTGTCAAGTTGCTTTTCTTTAGAAAGGCTGGGGAATTATAATAGCATCAATGTGAAACAAATGGGATAATGTATGTAAAACATTTTGCACTACATAAATGCTATCTTTTATTATGATGATTATTGTTAAGGTTGGAAAGATTAGTTGAGGCTAGGTTGTGAAGATATTTAAGAGTTAAATAAAGGAATTTCTTTATATTTGATCCTAACAGGCAAGATGGAATCACTGGAGTTTGGGATAGGAAGTAATATAATTTGACTATCACAGCTGTGTAGGAGTTGGATCAGAGAGGAAAGACGCTTGAAACAAAAACACTCATAAGGAGGTGATTGGGAAAGGCCAAGCTCTTAAAGATAGAAACGACAAACATTAGAATGTGATTGTATATGTGAAGTAGAATGAAGAGTCAAGGATAAAGCCAACGTTATAAACCTGGGTGACTGACTGTAGGATATTCATGCCATCATCACTAAGAAGGAAGTAATTTTGGGGGGGGAAATGATGATTTCTGCTTTGGATCTATTGGGTTTCAGTTATCTATAACATGATTTTTTTTCTCTCTTTTTTAATAACAGTGCTTTTTGCCCAAGAAATTTTTGTGACTCCAGTCACATAGGCATAAAAAATTGGTATATCATGTATAACAGAAATAGGTATAATATGTATAACACAACCTTTTACTGTTGCCAAATTTTTGTGATCCCCTCCACTTTAAATTATGTGATCCTTATGACCCACAGTTTAAGAAGCTCTGATTTATAGGGTATCTAATTTGAAATAGCCAGCAACTAGTTGGAGATGCACAATTGGAGTTCTGGAGATAGACTAGGGCTAAATATGTAGTTTTGGGATGTGAGTGCCAAAATTTTATATACTAAGTGTTATTTGGGTGACTTGCCTTAATATTGGGGTCCCATAAATATGAGGGACCTCTAAGGTTTAACCGTCCCCTCTGAACAGCCCTTTTTTAGATATGTTTCCCAGGCCAATAAGAAAGGAGCCTCTAAGCTTTAGTTCACCAAAGGATCAGATTTTATTACTTGGGAATTAATTAAACAAAAAACTAAAAAAAAATCAAAGATAAGGAAATAGGAAAATAGAAATACAGACAGATATTCTTAACTCTAAATTTAGCCTATGCAATCCCAGACCATTCCCAATTAAGCTAGTTCAAAGGAATTTAGGGTTTTCCATAAGTAACTCACCAAACAACTGAACAGCCTGCCAGTCTAAGGTTGCTAGCACAGAGACAGCAGTTGCCCGAGACAGCAATGAACACGCGCTGCCAGCTTGAGGGCCCCAGCAGAAAGAGGGAGTGTCCGCTCGCATACCGGAAGTAGCCTCATTCCCTTCTGGGAGTGTTCAATGTCCCTTCTCCCTAAAAGGGGAGGTCCTTCAAAAAGCTGCCTTCGTAACCACGGGGTGGGCCAGGTGTGGCCCCTCCTAAATGAGTTAGCTAAAAATAGGAATATTAATCTTTACCACAAATAATTTTTACCACAGGGAGTCATATGAATAGAGATGGTAATTAAAATAAAGGGAACTAAGAATGCCCCCAAATGAGAGAATATATAGAGATAAAAGGGCCTAGAGCCTTGGGGTACACCTCAAATTAAGTAAGGAGATATGGATGATGATAGAGGAAAGGAGATTGAAAACTGGTGGTCAAATTAGTAGGAAGAAAATAAAGAGAAAAAAGTCTTACAAAAATTCAGAGAAAAGAGAATATCTAAAAGGTGATAGTTATTAGAGTTTCCTTTCCTGTGTTTTTCCTCTCCATTCCAACTCCTACATAACATAAATCCACTCAAATATTCTAACAAATCAATTTCTCAAACTCAGCTTCCATGACTTATTCTTCCACTTCACCTCAGCCACATAGAGATGATCAAACCCTTAATTTTGCCATCATCCACAAGAGTTAGCTTCAATGATCAAAAACTAAAATCCAGATATCAGATCATTACTCCCTATAATTCAGTCTCTCCCTATGCCTTACTTCTCCTAAAATGATTCTAACTGAAAAAATATATGAAAAGAAAATAGAATTAGACTCTTAGAAAACTAGATATTTAAAACTCATGTCTTTTTCTGATTAGGAATATGAAATAATATGCCAACTTCGGAGCATCGCATAATACCTCTAAAATTGATTATTGTTGGGGCTTAGAGAAATCATAAATAATAGTAGAATGGTAGAAACAATAAACACATGCTTTATAGACCATAATGTAATAAAATTAATAAGTAATACAGGGAAAAGAAGTAAAAGACACAGAATCAAACCATAGACATTCATTAACAAGGAATGGTAAAAGAACAAATATTAGAAACAATTGGTAACTATGTAGAAGGAATAATAACAATGAATTAATATATTATTTTTGGGAGATGCAGCTAAATCAACCCTCAAGGGATTTTGAAAGTTAGGATATTGGTTGCCCTAGAAGGAGATTGTTGGGAGCTGTGTTCCCCCAGCCTGGCTACCCCTGGAGGCTGGGGGAGGGAGGTCGGGGATGGGGTGGGGAGCGGAAAATAGTGCCTCCCCTTAGAGGAGAGGCAGGATGACTGAATGTATGCTGCTGCCTACCCTCTTGCTTCTTCCAGGTTCAGGTCGGATTTGAAAAACACCTATTTTTCTTGTATTGATGTAGAAACTCTATTTTCTCCCAAAGACACTATTTTCGCAGCTGTTTGAAGTTTGTATATTTTCCATACCACAGAGCTTACACAGAGAAATTGAAGAGGAATGTTAATGTTAGCATTTCCTTGTCCTATGTTTAAAGGTGGTTTTTTATTTTTGTTTTTTGCAGATCTTGGTGTTAATAGTCTAAATGAATAAATATTCCCAGTGGAAAAAAAATTTAAAAAAATAAAAGGGAATGATAAAACAAAAGAGATCATGAAACAAAAGAAAGAAGGAAGAGTTTCACCATCACTAAAATTTATCTTCACTATAAGAATGACAGATGTATTTTTTAAAAGTGTCATTGAGGGCAGCTAGGTGGCAAAGTGGTTAGAGCACTGGCCCTGGATTCAGGAAGACCTGAGTTCAAATCTGGACTCAGACACTTGAGAATTACTAGCTGTGTGACCTTGGGCAAGTCACTTAACCCCAATTGCCTCACACACACAAAAAAAGTTTCATTGATACTATTTGTTTTTGACAACACAGCCAATTATTAGTACACTAGGATCTATTGATACCTTTTCTATAACATAGAAAGTAGTTAAATAAAACTAATGAAGCAAAGCCACCCAATGCAATGATGCATCCCACAGCACAGACAACATTTCCTTTCCTAATCAAGAAGAGGGACATGAGTTTTAACATCTGTATTATAGAACCAGGAATACTCATTGCAATTAACCTAAGTTTGGTAGTTTTATAGAACTGTAGTAAATAACTTCATCAGAGTTATTTTGTATATTGTGTATCTATTCCTTCAGTTTGAGCTTATTCAAACAAGTCTTCTCATTTTTCTCTGAATTCCTTTTGCCCGAGTGTCTGAGACTGATTTGTACTCAAGTCTTCCAGACTCCAGCCCCAGTGCTCTATCCACCGCACCATCTTCCTGCCCCAATGTACAAAAAGGCATCAATGATTACAACATAATCCACTCTTCCTCCTCCTCATTACAATCATCACCAGCACTATGTTCATCAACATCTTCTGTGCAGACAGACTATCCTAAAAATCTTAATGTAATTTGAAGCTACTAAAGGTTTAGTAGCTTAGTACCTTAAAAACTCACTAAGATTTGTGGGACACCCTGCATTTGTCATCCTTATGTCACAATAACTTTTCATTATATTCATATATCACAATTAGCTCAGTCATTCCACAGTTGATGGACATACAATTTGTTTCTAATGTTTTGCTAGTGCATTGAGTCCTGCTATTAATGTTTTGGTATATATGGTAGCTTTCTTGCTGTCTTTTGCCACCTTGGTTTATTTATACTCAGTCATCCAGCTGAGAGGTCAATGGTCACAAATAGTTTAGTGATTTTGCTCAGATAATTCTAAATTATGTTTTAGAAAAGTTAAACAAATTCACAGATGCACCAACACTTTGTTAGTATGCTTTTGTTTCCATAATCTCTCCAACACTGATTATTTTTTTTATCATTTTTGACAATTTGAAGGGTATGAAGTAAAACTTTAGATTTGTTATAATTCAAATTTTTCTTATTAATTGTCATTTGAATATTTTATATGGTTAATGATAGTTTTCATTTCCTCTTTTCGCCATTATAAGTTTATTGCCTTTGATTACTTATCTCTTGGGAATGACATCATGGTTTTATAGATGGGTCAGATTTCTAAATTTATGTCTTGGATACCTGGGCATTTATGATAATGGCCTGCTATTCATTCTGAGTGTGCCTGGAATACGTTGATGAGTGGTAGAGCTGGTATTGATTATGATGATGATGAGTGGATCATGTTCTAATCATTGATGCTCTTTTGTGCATTAAATATTTATAGGCACTCCTGTTTAATACAAAATTCAGTTAAGACTGCTGAAAGTAATCAGATTTGAATGAAAACTATAAATAAAATGTAATATTTCTCCAGGTCCATTGTCCCAAAGTAAGACTGATTACATCTTTCCCTCAACATCCTAGAGATAGCTCAGAAGAATTGCGCTATTTTGAATGCTATTAGTCACAATTCAATCCTGTGCCTCCACTCTCTTAACCCAGTTAACAAAGGAATATTTACTTCACCAATATAGATAGACAGAAGCATAAATATTTCTGACTGCCATTGCCCTAGGGATATACTTTCCCCCAAGTCCCCCAGGGGAGAATGGGCTCAGACTTAACATAGTTTCTTCAAATCATTGGTCCCATCAAATTTACTTCCAGATGTGACATAAGTACTAGATGAATCCACATTCTAGATATAGCTGCTGACTTGGACAAGTCACTTAACCTCAATTCCTCATTTGTAAAGTGAGTGAGCTAGACTAACCTTTCAATTCCTTTACAGCTTTAAATCTGTGATCCTATAATCTCTATGATCCGTTTTAGCTCTAAATTATGTGATCTCTAACTTAGTACAGCTATTTGCAAAAGCTACTGGCCTTCCAGGGAAGACTAAAACATTACCTTGGACAGTGGAAAGCACTGGACTTGATACTTTCTGCCTATTGTTTTCTGCCTGGTCACACTCAGTACTAAATAAATAGATAGGGCTTCTCTTATGAAAAATAAATAAGTTGATATTGTGCTTATACACAGGGAAGCTATTATTTTCACACAGTAAATCTACACTAAAAATATAACCTGTGAAAAATCAATTCAAAATGGCATAGCAAGAGAGACTCTTACTATACAAATTTAAATAGAATAATCATGACTAGCTTTGAGTCATGAGGAAAACATATAATAATTTAAAGCCAATATAATTTTCATCAAGTAGTAGAAACCCAAGTTAACAATACTTGGAACTGGTAATAAGGAGCACTGGCAAGTGTATTGTCAATGACAGCTACACAAGAAAAGAATGACATTGATATAGAAATAATTGAAGAAATTAGTTGCTTGGCATCCATAAAAAAGCACTACTTCCAATAAAGTTAAAAACACAATCAATCAACTCAAGTCAGGACATTCTCCTGGGAGGAATGGAGAGCCCATTGTGAGAGACATACTAATTGACCTAGAGAAAAATGATTCAATGGATGAGCATTTAAACAATGTTCATGGAAGCTTGGATGTCATCATTGATTGTTAGGTTATAACATGAATTACTTGGGTTCCCAATACACAGAACATTTATTTTATGATCTATGTGAAAGGTTTCAGCATGGTCATTCTTTGCTGTCTTCATGCAAAAGCTTAAGACTTTAAAAATGTTTTCAGTTGCCTACTACTCTTAGAATAAAACAATGAGATTTTGAAATTCCATTTTTGAAAGCAAAAAGGAAATGTGCAGTTCATATATCAAAGAAGCTCTATTTAAATTACTAAGTCCTGGTGAAAACACTGCAAGCCATAGATTTATCTTTTCCTGAGCCAGATGTAGCACCTGCATTGTTCATCCTAGAGAGATCAGGATATCTTATAGAAGGAGCACAGGGTAATGAGGAGACCAGCATTAGAGTGAGAAAGACCCAAGTTCAAGTCTTGACTCTCACAATTATACTTTGTAACCAAACATGTGACTACAGGTTATAGATAGAGATTATATTTCTGAAAGAAGTTTCCTTACCCTAAGAAATCACAAGTACAGATCCCTATACTCCAACCCCCACAGAAAGAAGGTAGTACCTTACAGAAACTCTGGTTGAACAGTTAGTAAGGGTGAATAACTAGAAAATTCAAATAATTTTTTGATGTCTGTCCTTCCTTCCTTCCTTCCTTCCTTCCTTCCTTCCTTCCTTCCTTCCTTCCTTCCTTCCTTCCTTCCTTCCTTCCTTCCTTCCTTCCTCCCTTCCTTCCTTCCTCCCTCCCTCCCTCCCTCCCTCCCTCCCTCCCTCCCTCCCTCCCTCCCTCCCTTCCTTCCTTCCTTCCTTCCTTCCTTCCTTCCTTCCTTCCTTCCTTCCTTCCTTCCTTCCTTCCTTCCTTTTCCCCTTCTCCCCTCCAACCCCTCCTCTATCATCTCCTCCCCTATTCTCCCTTCCCCTGTCCTCCTCCTTCCTCTCTTTTATCATCCTTTCCTTCCTTCCCCTCCCCTCCTCCTATCTCTATCTTATCCAGGCTTGAAGCCCAGTGGCCACTCACAGCCTTAATCCCAATACTGATCATCATGGAAGTTTTAACCAGGTCCCTTTTTCTTATCTGGGTCAATGCCCCTCTATCCCACTTACCAAGCTGTTCCTGGGGGCTTATCCATCCTGAGGGGCTCACCATATTGTTATAGGAATTAGTACAGACATCTGATCAACAATGATTCTGCTGTAGCTCAGAACTCCTGAACTCAAGCAATCCACCAGCCTCAGATTCCTCCAATATCCAGGATGACAGATTTGTGCCCCCACACAGTTCAAGGGATATATCTTTTCAATGAATCAACCTATTATTTGACACAATCTTGGAATAACATTTTATAATCTTGCTTTTTTGTGGTGTCATGACACTCATGATTCTGACAACTGAAAGTAAAGTGAGATATAGGAATACACAATTGTCAAGTGTTGAAGAGAGAGAAAAGGAGTCAGTATATTCTCAATATTCCTCAAAGTGAAAATTCAGGGTTGCATCTTTTGGTAGGAAAGATTATGGTATTTTTGTAGCTTACTCTCATGTTAGGGATATTTGTGGTTTTCTCAGGGACAGCCTCATGGTATTTTGTGCTGTGTGTATACATGGAGAGAAACACTTGGGTGGAGCTCAAGAAAAGGGGAATGAAAGGCCAGTACAGATTTTTGAATGGCAAAAAGGGACTGGAGACATAGGGAATCTATCTCCCCTTCCTTCTCCCCACTACTGCATCCCTTAATTACATGCTTACAACCAGCTATTGAGACTACTAAGGGTACATTCCCTTCAGTGAGCTCTTTCTCTCCTTGGGTGAATAGTGGCCTTATTTCATTCCCAACTGAAGACCATATGGAATCTTGCATATTCTTTGGTCCATTTTATACTATGACTACACAATTTCTGTATATTGATTCCTTTGATAAAGAGCTGTACTGGCTATTTTTTTCTTTTGGTGAGGCAATCGGGGCTAAGTGACTTGCCCAGGGTCACACAGCTAGTAAGTATCAAGTGCCTGAGGCCGGATTTGAATTCAGGTCCTCCTGAATCTAAGGCCAGTGCTTTTATCCACTGCACCAGCTAGCTGCCCTTACTGGATAATTATGATGGCCTTTTGTGTAACCAGCATTTGGAAGGAGGAACCCAAGTTGGTGTTAATAAATTAAGTGTTTCTCTCTTCCTGAGAGTTGTAAGGGAAAGTGAATGGATTTATCCTACTATTAGAATATAGATATTTGAGGTGTGGATCACTATCGTTCTAGCCTGATACCTGTCTTGGAGGTAGGAAAGTGAAAGAGAGATTGCCCAACTGTGACAGTCCATGATCCTTCCTGCTCCTCTACTGCTCTGCTTTTAGAGGTATAGGCATTTTAAAAAGGTACATATAATACCCTTTTTTTTCTCTCGGTAAAGGTGGAAATTATAGTCTCCCTTGGAAAAAGGTTGAGAATCCATCTATGTCACATATAAACCAGCCATATATATATATACATATATGTGTGTGTGTGTATGTATATGTATATATATTAGAGTCAATTCAATAAAATTTATTAATCACCACTATGTTCTAGGCATTATGCTGGGCTCACCAAATACATATGTTACTTTTCAAAGATATTATGGAGAGATCTATAATTTCTCATAAGAATTTTAGGAGGCCAAAGGCTCCTGGATAATATGTGATTCATAAGAAAGAAAATTGACCTTTTGCCAGCGGATAAATGGTCAAAAGCTAGCTCAGTAAGTCATGGAAATTCCATTTTTCTCACCTTAAATTCACCCTTTTAATGATGTGACAGAGCATCAAGGAAGAGAGGAATGTCTGCATCTTATTTAAAGTTTTTTTTAAAGGTTTAGTCCATATGGGAAAGGGCATATTATTCCTTATCTTTCCCTGGGGCTAGTCCTAATAAAGGTCTACTCTGTAGCTTTCAATTCTTATATATCTTAATGCCCTTCTATCCTTATAGGTTTTTCCTTAGGAACTTACAAAGTCTACCTATCTCTTTGAGTCTCTCCTAATTAGACCACATGCATTTACCAAAATACCTAAAGGTACCTTTGGGACTGAGAAGAAAAGCCCAAAAGTAGAGGGGAGGGCACGATAGCTACCCTCCGGTGTTTGAAGGACTGTTACTTCGAGGAGAGATTGGATTTGCTTTTCTAGGCTCCAGAGTATAGATCTAGAAACAATAGGTATTGGTTTCTTAATCTAAGTAAAACTTGCAAACAATTAAAGTTAGCCAGAAATGCAATATGCTACCTTGAGAGATAACTGGTTATATGAAAGAGGGGATTCGTTCTCAGAAATTATTTGGACTAGTTGGCCACCGAAGTCTCTTCCAACTTGGAAATTCTGTGACCCTGATCTATCAGATTTTCTTAATTCACTGATTGTCTTGCCAGGGTCCCCAGGGCAACTTGCTCCTGGTGAGATTTTCAACACACCTGGCCATAGAACTCTGCTTAGCTCTAGCCCTTTGTAGTTTAGTTGTGTTATTGGTTTTGCGATGTTCCTTGAGGGGGTCTATTTGTGCTGTGAATGATTGGTTTGGATTCAGGTTTAATATACTGCTTCCTGCAGTCTTCAAGCTGCCGTTTCCTCTTTATCCTCCCTACAATTAAATCGACTTGGCCACTCCATATTCTTCTTCTCCTCTATGTTATGTCTCACCCGTACAGCTAATCTTATTTGATTGAGTGCATTTGGGAAGGGGAATAATTGAGCTGCAAAACCCAAGTCAAGATACCACTTTCTTAGGTACAAATTGTAAAGGATCCAATATAAAATTGTCTTTTGGCATTTAAAGCCCTTTATAACTAGTTCCCTTTTTACCTCTTGTGTCTTCTTTCACTTTACTCCCCTCCACAAACTTGATAATGCAGATACCCTGGACTACTTGCTGTTCCATACACATGGAACTTTCTTCATCTTCTGAATCTATGTACTTTATACTAACTCTTCCAGTAGTGCACTGGTAAATATTTACCAACTGGTTCACAAAGAAGGACACATAACACACATTTAAAGTTAACCTGTAGTATTAACACTTTCTCCATCACTTTCTAAAGTCTAGACAATCATCAAAACAAGAAATCAAGTCTTCATTTGTGGCTTTTGCTGATTTCTAATGTGCATTTAAATACTTACACTGGAAATTTAACAACTGGCTCAAAACCCAGTTTGTACTGACTACCCCACTACTGGAATAGTCTCCCTTCTTCCCTTTGCTTCTTAACTTTCCTGGCTTCTGTCATGACTTAGCCCAACTCTGTCTGCAGAAAACCTTTTTCCAACTCCCTGACTCCTACCCTAAGTCAAGTGCCTTCCTTTCTGAAATGACTTTTCATCTATTCTGTCTATATCACATACAATAATATGTATAATGTATAAAATTATTTATATATTATCTCTCTCTGTAGAATGTAATTCCTTGAGAGCAGACTGCTTTTTTTTCCTGTTTTTGGTATCTCTAACATTTGGTATAATTACTAGCCCATCATAAGGGCTTAATAAGTACTTATTTACTAACCAAATATCTAATGTCTAAAATACAAAAACTATTAGAGTAGGGCCTGATGCTCTGTAAATTTGCTTTCCTTTTCTTCCCCCTAGATGTCCAAATTGTCATAAAGTACACAATATTTCAACAAAATAAACACATGCCAGGTCCATGACATTTATAAAATGAGGGTCTTGGACTTGGTAGTCCCTGACGTCCTTTGTATATGTAAATCAACGATCTTTGGGCCTTCATTATATGTGTAAAGACAGAAACAAAACCACCCCTGCCCTCAAAGAGCTTATATTCTATTGGAAAAGAAAACATATACATTAATACTACAAATATATAGAAAATTTCACTAGTGTACGTGTTCTCTCTACCTAGGCAGAGGCAACATGGTGTATTGAATAGAAGATTATACCTGGATTCCAGTTCTGCTTCTGACACTAACTGACCATCATTGACAAATTACTTAACATGCAGCTGGTGGTACAGTGGATAGAGTGTTGAGCCTGTAGTAAGGAAGATCTGAATTCAATTATGTTTTCAGACACTTATTAGCTGTATGACTCTGTGCAAGTCACTTAACCTTTATTTACCTGATTTTCCTCAAATATAAAATGGGGATAATAACAGCACTTATCTTGCAGGGTTATTGTGAGGATAAAATGAGATAATATTCATAAAAAGTGCTGAACATAATGGCAGGCACATAGGAGGTGCTTTTTCGATGTTTATTCCCTTCTTTTCCTTTCCCCTTTCCCACTGACATCTTGGAACCTCAGTTTCATAATCTATAAAATGCAGATGGTAGAGGTATACATAGATAAGGTGGTGGACTGGATAGAAGATTGAGCCTGGGATCAGGAAAACCTAGATTTAAATTCTGCCTCTGACTCTGCCTTTGACAGACCATGGGCAAGTTACTTAACATCTATGAATATCATTTTCACAATCTTTAAAATGGAGGTGATAAATTCATGTAGTACTTCACAGGATAGTTGTGTAACTCTGTGAAACCAAGTACATAAAACACTTTTCGAACTCTGCACATCTTTTTTTCTGTTATTGCCATCCAATTCTCTGTAAGCCAGTCTTCCAGACATACAATGGTCACTCTCATGATGAGCCTCTTAGAACAGAATCTTGTCTTTGGAATAGCCATACCTCACTTGGCCCATACTCAAAGACTTTCCAGAACTAGTCAGAAATGGTACTCAGCTAGCTTTATTTTCACCTGGTGTACCTCCACCCTAAGATGAAATGTCTGACTGAATCCACCCTGGAGGTGTGGGGCTACCTATAGTCATCATTCTTAATAATACCTCACATTTATATGATACTTCATGCTTTTTCAAAGATCCAAATACATTACCTCCTTTATTACAGTCTAAGGCTCTGAGTAGGAACAACATGGGATTACTGGGAAATGTGTCTTTAAAAAGACCCAGCCTTAATAATGGAACTTGTGTAATAGACTACCAGGAAAAATACACTAACTTAGGTCTATGAGGCAGAGGTAGATTAGTTAAAAATATATTTATACAAGCAAAGGTATCAATTCCCCATCATTTTTATGTCAGACTGAGAGGTATTTCTCTTAGCAAAGGTAGTGAATCTAAAAATTCAGTGAGATCCTACCTGATTTAAGCCCTGTTGTAAAGGCAAAACACTTTTCACATTTGTCTGATATTTATTATAGCATTTATATTCACTAAACATTTATAATATTTGTAAATGGAGATGAATTTGAATGCAGTGACACATTATGCATACTTTGAAATTATAATACATTTTTATCATGTGGTTTAAAAGTCAACACTGAAATCATTTTTCCTGAGAAACGTCTGGGTGCAATGTGAATAAAGATAATATTGAATAGTTGATAGTATATGCATCTTTCAAATAGGACTTTCAGCTGTGCTAAATGCCCATGTATGAGGGATAGATGTGCTTTTACTGTCTCTGTGAGGAGCAAAACCTATTTGCCATTCTCTTCCTAACTGAGAAACTATCAGTTCTTTGCAAATGGTCAATCACCTGACATGAGAGGGAAAAAAGGGCTTGAGATAAATGAATGCCTCTAATGCTTAAAGAGTGATGTCCCATAAATGGAAATGGAATTCACCTTTATTGATGTGGGTCCTTTGTTGAAAGGGAGATAGGTGACTTAAAGGAGGGGGGAAAATATCACAAGTTGTCATACAACTCAATGCCTTGGTTACATAATAGAAACCAAAGTTATGATGAAAAAAATCCCTAAATATTAATAGATGGCATTTTATTTTTCAGGTGTCAGCTACAAATACTCTCTAAGCTTAATGTATAGGACACCAGATGACTTGCTTTGTGGAGAGGTTTTGGGGGGAATGTGAAAAGCCCCTTAAGTAAGCTTGATAATTAAAGGAGAGATGGTGGAAGAAAATAGGGGAGAAAAAATAGTCAGGGGAGAAAAGAAGCTATAAATCAAATAGATTATCTTATTTGTAGTGAACATAAATATCAAAGGTAATATGGCATTAGTGGGTAAAGAACTAGCTTTAATAAGTTAATAAGTCCTAGATTCAAGTCCCTCACCTCACACATACTGGCATTAGGTTGTTGCTGAGTCATTTCAGTAGTGCTCAACTATCTGTGACCCCCCCTTTTGAGTTTTTCTGGGCAAAGATACTGGAGTGCTTTGACATTTCCTTCTTCAGCTCATTTTACAGATGAGGAAACTGAGGCAAACAGACTTAAGTGACTTTCCCAAAGTCACACAGCTATTAAGTGTCTGAGACCAGATTTGAAATCTGATCCCCCTGACTCCAGGGCTGGTGTTCTATCCACTTCACCACCTGGCTGCTCCATTGTGACCCCAGGAAAATAACCTCTCAGTGCCCCCAGGAAACTCTCTTAGACTATAAATTGATGAGAAGGTGCTTATTTGCCTTGAAAGAGGAAGTTCCTCACTAGGAACCACCTATACCAATGAGAGCTCATGTCCCATCAAATAAGAAAATGAAATGTAGCTGGTAATTTGATTTACATTTGACTCTAGGAAGCAAATATAATTGCTGGTATGAGTGATGGAACAAGGTGGAACACAAATATTTCTATATGGAATAGTGACTGTCCAATAATAATATGATAAGGGTCACCTAGGACCCAAGGTCACCAGGAGACAGGAATGGATTCAACTTGGAAAAGAGAGAGAGAACAATTTTTAAGCTATCTATTGATGTGGGGAAGAGTAGCTATGAGAAGTAGGAAAGATTCTGTTGTGTGAATTCCAAGATTGAGTCATTATCACCTTGGTAATTGCTAACACTGGGCAGCAGGTTAGGTAACTAGCCCTCATGGGGGCAGCTACTGGCTTCCCCAGGATCACCTGGAAATGGGTGTAGAAGGCAGCTTTGAGATGGAGTTCCCAGGAAAAGGTCAGAAGGACTGCTAGTTCATCAGAGAATCCAAGAAACCCAAAGACAAAGACATTGTTGTGGTAACCTGCAAGGTTTGTGCCAATTGTTTTCCTGCCAGCTGTGATCACCAATTATCTCTGCTACAAGTGCAAATTGGTCTCTCTGCTAGCAGAGTGTGTGAAATGTCTTAACGAATGCTTTTATGTTCAGTTGTTCAGTCACATTTGACTCTTCTGTGACCCTGTTTAGAGTTTTCTTGGCAAAGATATAAAAGAGGTTTACCATTTTCTTCTCCAGCTCATTTTACAGATGAGGAAACTGAGGCAAACAGGGTTAAGTGATTTGCCCAGGGTCACATAGTAAGTGTCTGAGGACAAATTTGAACTCAGAATGATGAGCCTTCCTGACTCCAGGCTCAGTGCTCTATACACTGTGTCACCTAGTTGCCCCAGTGCCTTTCTATGCTGGAGGTCATTATAGGGAATAAAGGGTTCTAGGAATGAAAAAATGTAGGAATATAGGACAAAAGGAAAAGCTTGGAGGGAGATTAAAGTCTCTTTAGGAAACTAAAGTCAAGAATTTGACAAGTAACAGAGTGGGACACGATGGGAAAAAGTGAGAGAAAATTTTAACATGGAAACATTGGTGACTTACTATTGAGAGATACAAATTTGGAAAATTGCATTTTACTGTCTTCCCAAAGTATATAGCATAGAGGTGATGGGGAGAGTCTACTGGGGATCATCAAACACAAATGAGTGCTGTTTAATTTTGCTGAGTGACCTAAGAGAAATGAATTCATTGTAGAGAGTGCTAAGTGAGTAGCCAGAGGATCTGAGCTCAAATTCTGATTCTGTTATTCGCTACTTGTGACCTTAGAAAAGTTACTAAGTTTTCTGAGCCTCATTTTCCTTGTCTAGAAAATAAAGAGATTGGATTAACTGAACTCTAAAGGTCCCTTCCAACTCCACATCTTTTGACCAACCCTTCCTTTTGGTTACTGTCTCTTTTCTAAGCTTTTGTCTTTCTCAGATGTGGTTCTTTTCCTCTGACAAACCCTCCTCTGCCTCCTATGCAGTATGATCATTCATGTCTCAGTCCCTAACTATGGATATAATGTCCAAATCTCTATCCTGAGCCTTTCTTTCTTTTTTTAAAGTCCTCTTTCAGTGACCTTACTAGTTCCTATCAGTTCAATTGCTATCATCTCTATGCCCATGACTTACAAATCCACATTTTTCATCCCTCATATCTCCTGAGTGTCATCTTTCCAATTGCCAGCTTAAAATGTCTATTTGGTTGCCACTCAGATATCTCAAACTCAATATGTCTAAAACAGACTCATTATCATCTCCCTTCTAACCCTACAATTTTTTAAACTCCCCCCTTTTTTAGGGTACTGTCATTCTTCCAGCCACGCAGTTTTACAACTTGAGTTTTCCTCAACTCTTCCCTCCCCCCATCTATTAAGTTGACAAACCTCTACACTCATATGATCACCACCCTAGTTTATGTTTTTATCACCTCTTACATTGACTATTATAGGTCTCTTAATCTATAAATTTCATATGCATAAAATTGACAAAGAAGACAAAAAATGGAAATAGTCAATATCGCAGGAGGTATATGAATATAGGTACACATACACTATTGGTGGAGTTGTGAATAGGTCCAATCATTCTGGAAAGCAATTTTGAATTATACCAAAAAACAAAATGCCTAAAATGTCAATACCTTTAGACCTAGAGTTCTTGTTATAAGGTATATACCCCAAGGAAATCCCAAGGAAGTCTAAGACCAAAGGAGCAGATCAAAGTGTATGACCATATTTTTGCATGTAGCTGAGGTGAAATGAAGATGTAAGTCATGGAAATTAAGAAATGAATTAAAGAATGAATAGGGGCCAGCTAGGTGGCGCAGTGGATAGAGCACTGGCGCTGGATTCAGGAGTTCAAATCCGGCCTCAGACACTTAACACTCACTAGCTGTGTGACCCTGGGCAAGTCACTTAACCCCAATTGCCTCACTAAAAAAAAAAAAAAGAATGAATGGAAAAGCCTTTATTAAACACTCCATGGAATGTGCTTTAATATAGCCCTGGCTACTCATAAAAGTATCAATAGAAACTATTAAGAGCAGAATTAATGGAAGTCAGATTGCAGCAAGGAAAAATAGAAACAGGAAAACATGATGGATCAAAAAATATAAGGAATGTTAATCAAAAGTGATGAATGGGAGATAAATCAATGAGAAGAAACCTCAGAATTTTTGGTGTCTTAGAAAATATTGAACAAGAAAAAAATTTGGTTACCATTTCAGGAAATGTTATAAGAGAACTCCCCAGAAAAATTAAAAGCAAGTAATATCCTACAAATAGAGTTATTAGAATGCCAGCAAGAAAAACTCAAAATTCAACTCACTCGGGCATGTCATCAACATTAATATCAGAGCTACAACAAAAATAATCTTTCAAGCTTCCTGAAAGAAGAAAGACATTACTCCCCCCACCAAACACACGCACAAAATAATCAATTTGGAGTCTCATAAGACTTCACTACAAAACTAAAAAAAAATTAAATTATGTAAAATATGATATGATAAAATTTTGAAACATGAGCCTTGGTCCTGGAATTAGTTTTGCTGAAGAATCTAAGGATTCTGTTTTAAAACAAGATATGGACATGACATAATGGAAAGAATGGTATATTTTGAGTTAGAAAACCCTGTTTTCTATTAATTCTACCAGCTTCTTGGCTTGTCCCTCATAATAGGTTTTGAATAAAATCACATTTATGCCAGGTTGTAAAAACAGGGCATTCATTTCAGAGAGATTTCTGGTTTTTTTCTTTGGCAACTACAGTTTTGAGAAACATAGTTCTTTCACCTACTACCTATATGACCTTGGGCCTTACCATTTTGTCACTGAGTGGTAGTATCTTTTAAAAAAAATTTTATTTTTATTTTTGCAGGGCAATGAGGGTTAAGTGACTTGCCCAGGGCCACACAGCTAGTAAGTGTCAAGTGTCTGAGGCCGGATTTGAACTCAGGGCCTCCTGAATCCAGGGCTGGTGCTTTATCCACTGCGCCACCTGGCTGCCCCGGTAATATCTTAATAGGAAAGATGAGGAACCTGAGGGATACCCTTGGAGTTTTCTTCCAGTTTCTGAAAATCTGAGCATCCCGCAATATAGATAGGTATTACCTGCCACTAATGAAGCTTTCAAGTGAAGCTTTGGTTTCCTCCAGTATATGAAGCAGAGGAGATGCTATTTACTTTAGAAAATTTCAGAATGCTTGACTCCCATGGGATCTTGATCCCATGGGACCTAATATACAAGGATTATCAGAACTTGGAAGGAAGATACACTGCATGGAAAGGGGACAGAAGTAAGAGAAATGTGTCTGCTGGGAGTGGGCATAGAAGGAGAGATAATGGAAGGACTGGGGAATTCCTGAATTGCTAAGAGTAGCTAGATCTTCATTAGAATATGACTGCCTGAGGCAACAGCATGAGGTGGCAGAGACTGAGAGGAAAACTGCAGATGTAGTAGGGAGATGGAAGGGAAGGTCTCCCATTCCCAGCAGAATGGATGGAGCCAAACCTAGAGCATCCATTGGATTCTAGCCTTCTCCAAGACACGAATAGATCTCTAAACTGCCTACTGAGTATGGACTCACTGACAGTTTTCTCACCCTATCTGCCCATGTATAGAAGGGGAGATTTTCCTATGCATTTCTTGGTTTTTCTCTAGGAGAATTTCTATCCCAGACCATCTCTTTGGAACAATATAAGATACTACTACAATACAATATAAGATACTACATTTGTATAAGGAACAGAGAATGACTCTTAAAAGTTGGTTCATTTGTTATTTACACTGCTTTTACCTCTAGATTAATTTTTTTTTTCTGTTGGACCCTCTTGCATGATGTGCTTATACAAAGTGTCAGAACTAGATGGGGGCTTTGGTTATGTTTTGCATAATCACTTACTGAAAACAAACACACTGGAACATGTGAAAACTAGCTAGATACTCCATAACCCAAGTTCTTTGATATTTCAGGGACCCAGTGTTATAATCCTATGAAAGTAAGAGGACAGTAAAAAATTTAATGGAAAGAAAAATGAAGCTTCAAAAAAGTCTGACCTAGAAAAATATGCAAAAGAATAAAATCTTTATAGCAATAGATTCTTTTCAAATGTGGTTAACTAGTTTTTATCTTAATGCAATCACCACACAGTGATGATAACAATAACTCTAGTTTTGTATTGGCTGATCATTGAATGACACAGGTTTAGAAAGGCAGAAAGAAAAGTGCATTTATAATTAAAAGGACATTGCAGATAAATAAAGCCAGAGAGGAAGGCAGGTAAAGGAAAGGGGCACAGGGTGATTCTATGGCAAAACTCTTCTCTTTTAAAAAGCAGGGAAATTTTCAGATATCCTTACAGAGGTAATAGGAAACAGCTAAATTTCTCAGTCATATTTAATGTCCTTTTAAGTTTAGCTAAGCAGAAATATTTAAATAAGAAAATGTGTTCCATTTTGACAAATTAAATCTGTCCCTTAGCATAAGCTGTCCACCATGTCTGGAATATATTCCCTAATCTTAAATGATCAGACCTTCTCAGACAAGGTCAATGTGTTAGAATATTTTGCTTTACAATACATATTTGTTACCAGAGAGGGCAGAGGGTTAATACATAGTGATTGATATGGAGGAAAAAACATCAATATAAATGCTTTTTCGTTCATTCATTCACTCATCCATTCATTCTTGGTTCCAGGTCCAGCACTCTATCCACTATATTACCCAGCTACCTCCTTTTTCCCCCCCAGGGCAATGAGGGCCAAGTGACTTGCCCAGGGTCACACAGCTAGTACGCATCAAGTATCTAAGACTGGATTTGAACTCAGGTCCTCCCAAAAGCAGGACCAGTGCTTTATCCACTGTGCCACCTAGCTGTCTCCACTACTTCTTCTTAAGACAAACTTTGTAACAGAAGTTCAGTTTATTCTACAATTATCTTTATTTTTCTTTGTATATTCAAATATGTTATCAATTAAAGTATACAACAAAACAAGTTATCATGCATTGAATTATACAGTTGTACAAATACCGTAATTGCTGAGTAAGCTGCAAATTCCTTTAGTGAAGGGAATGTTTTATTTTTGTCATTGTGTCTTCAGTCTTTCATAGAGCCTTGTACACATAGCAAGCTTAATAAGTATTTGATAAATTCAAATTTAACCATTATAAGATTTCACATTATAATTTCACATAGGACCTTTAGGTTTCCTTTCTCACAACAACCTTGGAGCACATAGTACAACCTGCATGTAGTACAAGAATTATTATCCCTATTTTCTAGATGAGAAAGAGGTCAAGTTAACCTTAGAGAGGTTAAATGATTTGCTCTTGGTCACCCAAATAATCAGTAGCAGAGTCCAACCACTATCCCATGTGAAGGGACTGAACTTCCTAAAATGAAAAATAATTATGGAATGGATTAAATGGAATAAAAAAATAGACCATCAATAGAGAATACATCAAAACTGTATAAATGTGCATAGATTTAGATAGAAAGCTTCTCCTGAAATTTATCATGTTACAGCTAAATCAAGAAAGTCTGGAGTTTCAGTGATGATATGTCTCGAATTCAAACCAGGAGGCATTAAAAGAGATAAATAAGGAAATTATATCATGCTTAAATGCACCATTAGTGATGACAGCTTATCGATTTTAAATATGCATGTACCAAATTATAAAGCAATTGACTATGTAAAGAGAAAGTTCACAATTACATAAGAGACAGATTGTACAGTGTTGAAATCTCCTATTAATTTTCTATCAGCATATGAGAAATTTGAAAAAAGACAAATAAAAAGTTGCATGTTTAAGAAGCTAAATATGATGGATTTATAAAAAGAACTTATGAGAAAAAGTAGGAAATATACTTTTGTTTTCTAAACACATATTGAACTTTCACGAAAATAGATAATATTCTAAGACATAAAGAATCTCAAATAAATTTTGAAAGACAAATTTTAGATACTACATTTAATGACTATAATAATAAAATTAGATATAAATGGTGATAAAATGTATTTTTTCATTTATTTTTATATGCCTATATATGTACATTTTGTCTCTCTCAATAGAATGTGAGCTTTTTGAGAGTATGGGTTGCCTCATTTTTTTTTCTTTGTATTCCCAAGCACCAAATATAATTCTTCTGACACAGTATGTGCTTAATAAATGCTTGTTGACTGACTTGTCAAAATGATGAAAAACTATAGGCCTACTTAAAATAAAAAAAAAAAACACTATTGGGGCAGCTAGGTGGTGCAGTGGATAAAGCACCGGCCCTGGATTCAGTAGTAGCTGAGTTCAAATCCGGCTTCAAACACTTGACACTTACTAGCTGTGTGACCCTGGGCAAGTCACTTAACCCCCATTGCCCGCCCCCCCCCAAAAACACTATTGAAAAATGTCTGAGTTAAAGAAGACTGAAAAAAGCAACCTTATAATTAAATAATAGTAATAATAGTGATGATGATATATCTAGTTTTCATATAATACTTTGAAGTTTTAAAAATACAAATATTATCTCTTTTTGAATATACTATAATATATAATTATATAACTATCTCTTGCTCTCTAAGTTTATGTATATAAGTGTAAATGTTTCAAAATTTGTGGGATGCTACTAAAGGAGTATCCAGATGTGAATTCATAGCACTTAATAGAGATAACAAAAGAAAAAGACACGTTTGATGAGTTGAGTCTGAATATAAAGAAAGTAATAAGTAAAAAAATACAATATTAAAGGAAATAGAGAAAAAGAAAGATTAATATAAACAGAGGTAAGAAAAATTATTATTACTACAAAACTCATCAAAATTCTAATGACCAGAGAAATCCAAATGAAAACAATTTGAAAGTACCATATTGGACACATGAAATTGGCAAGACTAATTAAAAATTATTGCTTTCATCTGCTAAGTGCAATAGTAACAAAACATTTCAAGTATAGCAATAAAATGAATCAGAAGTCACTGAAACAAGTAGATTTCAAGAAGTTTAAAGAAAAGTTAAGTGTGATTTCATGATGAGAAATTAAAAGGAACATTGTTCATGAAGAATGGCAAAAAATCCTAATTATTAAGAACTATACATAAAGATATTTATGTAATGATATCAATACACAAGAGCAGTGTCAAAAATGATAAAGCTAGAATGATTAGCAACAGAAATGACTTTTTAAAAGACATTTTACAAATAAGAAGAACAAGAAAGGGATATGGCTACAGGATAGAGCATGTGGCATAATGTTAACTAGTGACTGAGAGAAAGCAGAAATGATAATAATATAGGACACTTACAACTAGAAAGTGTCTGAGCCAGGATTTCCCAATGTCCAGTCAAATGATCTGTTTGTTAAAACTAATTATAAACCATCAATTTATTTTTGTTTCTATTTTCAGTAAAAAGAATAGTCTTCAAGCAAGCTAAAGAAGAATTGATAAACTATTATTTGATTAGATAACTGAGAGAAATGATTATTTCTCTTATATAATAACCAATTACTATCAGGGAGATACAGCATTTTCTTCCTTCTTATTTCCTCATTCTCTTTTAAGTCAAATCAGCAACTGAAGAATAGGGCTGATGAGATTGAATCTAACATTTTCCTCCATCTTGTTCCGACCCCACCCACCTGGGGAATCTTAGATTTGATCAAAAGGTAAAGAAATCTTAGTCTAGGTGAATTCTAGCCCATTGCATCCTAGTCATACAGGTCTGAGTGAGCAGTCACATCTCCTAGTCCCTCATTAGAATAAGCTCACCTCTCATTATAATTTTCATTCTTCTCATTAATTGTTAACCAATCAGAGTTGATTTCTGTCTGTCAAGAACACTCACTCTTCCAAGGGCATATAAGTACCTGCCATGATCCAGGAGAAAGGCCAAATGACCTTAATTGATCAATTATTAATTATTTTATTAGTTATTGATTTATTACTATCCATAATTAAAATGATCAATTACATGGAAATTATGTCTTAAACTTCTTCTTCTTTTTTTTTTTTTTAGTGAGGCAATTGGGGTTAAGTGACTTGCCCAGGGTCACACAGCTAGCAAGTGTCAAGTGTCTGAGGCTGGATTTGAACTCAGGTACTCCTGAATCCAGGGCCAGTGCTTTATCCACTGTGCCACCTAGCTGCCCCTTTGAACTTCTTATATGTCATACGGTTCAAAGGGGTTCTATGACTTTTTTTTACTGTATTAGCTCCCTTTTGTGTATTTTCTTTGGTGATTAGAATGTAAGTTCCTTGAAGGCAGGGACTATCTTTTTGCTTGTATTTGTATTCTCAGGTTTACAGTGCCCATGATGTTGTGAGTGTTTAATAAAAGTTTGTTGACTGAACTTGTCTAGAGTCACATTGCTAACAACACAATTTGACAGTGTATTAATCCTGGCAAACTAGAAGAGCTTTGGATATGGGCCTTTGACAGGCTGAGAGGCTCATCACCAGAGGGGTATATAGGAGGTGATGATTTGCAAGGTTGGGTTCGGTGGGTGGGTGCTCTGGGCAATTAGTGAAGATTCTCTACTCACATTTAGAGGAGGTATGACCTGCATCAGTGGGAAAAGTATCCAACTGAAGAAGGCTTCAAGAATTTTGAATTACTAATACTGGCTCTTTCAGATGCGTTGGTTAATCTTCGCAACAAACTGGTAAATGCAAAGCACTATTATTCTCAAATAAGGAAACTAAGGCCTACCTTCTAGCTCAATATTAGAAGGCTGATAAGTGACAGAGCCAGGTCTTTCACCTAAATCTTCCAACTCCAAATTTAGTGCTTTTCCTACTTCATCATGACATCACTAGATGAGGAATCTGAACTTTGGAGAAATTATCTAAATTATTCCTTAGTAGTAGGAAAAGGACTAAAACTCACCTTGATTCTTAGTCACCATGATGCCCTATGATTGATATATGTGTATGTAAAAATGTATTATATATGAATTATTAGCTAGATTGAAGAATTTGGTGATTGTTGTCAGTCAGGATTTGAACTCATGTCTCCTGACTCCATAAGCACATTTTTACTACCTTTGATAAGCAGTATGGTATCATGGAAAGAGGGCTGCATGTGGAGTCCGGGTAAGACCTGGGTTCAGGTCCTAGCTCTGATGCTTCCAAGGAGTGTGGTCTTAAGCAGGTCCTGTAAACTCTGAGTCTCAGTTTCTTTAGAGTTGTTGAGAGGGAAATGCTTTGAAAAACCTTAAAGCACCATAAACACCAAGTTATCATACCAAGAATATTATGGTGTGTGTGAAGCTTATGAGAATTTGGTATGTTGTATGAAAAGGTGTGGAAGAGGTCAGTGATGGGATCAATCCACAAACATTTATTGAACATACTACTTTATTAAGCATTTATGTTTCCGGAACTGTGCTAGAGCTGAAAGAAATAGTTCCTGTCCACAGGGAATTTACATTCTATGAGAAAGAAGAGCTTATTTGCACCTGAACAACAGGCTGATTTTCAAAATTACTTTCAAAATTTGGCTCACCCATCTGCTCTACACTTGAAAACACTTTCAATAGTAGGTGATCTGAAACAGCTGATCTCACCATTTTCGATTGCCCCCTCAAACCATATTTTTAAAAATTGGGTTTTGGGGCAGCTAGGTGGCGCAGAGGATAGAGCACTGGCCCTGGAGTCAGGAGTACCTGAGTTCAAATCCGGCCTCAGACACTTAACACTTACTAGCTGTGTGACCCTGGGCAAGTCACTTAACCCCAATTGCCTCACTAAAAAAAAATAAAAAAAATAAAAAATAAATAAAAATGGGGTTGAATGTGAGAAGACAGTATGGAAGATCAAAAGACTGGGATTAGAATCAGGAAATACAGGCTAGAATTCTGGGTTGGGATGACATTAGCTGTGTGAACAAGTCATTTCTCTCTCTCTCTTTTTTTTTTTTTGACGGGAGCAATGAGGGTTATGTGACTTGCCCAGGGTCACACAGCTAGTAAATGTCAAGTGTCTGAGGTCACAATTGAACTCAGGTCCTCCTGAATCCAGGGCCGGTGTTTTATCCACTGTGCCACCTAGCTGCCTCAAGTCATTTTTCTTTGGGAGCCTCAGCTCCCTTCTCTGTAAATGTGATTTGAAATTTGCCTTACTTATTTCACCAGATTGTTGGAAGGAATGTCCTTTGTAAATGGGAACGTATTGTGTTCATGTGAGTTGCTTCAGGAAATTTTAACTAAGACCTAGAAAATATCATCTTCTCCCCCATCCAGAAAATAACTATTAAGAGGTTGAAAGATCATAGTACTGGGCTCAATTAAAGAGAAACAAACAGACAAAACAGTTTGTTCTTTCCTGGAAGTTGCTTTCATTTGGTGTCAGCCTGTGGCTCAAGCAAAAAATCTATATCTATTTGAAATGCAAGCTGTTTGCATACAATAAATTTCTCAACATAGAAGAGATATTATTATGGAGTCTTTATTATAAACTGCAGGGTGTGACCTACAGTAAAAGGCATATTTTTCCTCGTCTTATTTTATACCATAATCAGTAGATTTAAGTCACAGAGTGAATCCTGAATATCAATCTGGTTAGCATGGCTCTGCTTAATTCACTAACAAAATAAAATATATGTGCATTTGGCAGTTGAAATGAGAAATAATGAGGCACTTAGAGGAATTAGATTTCTACATTATAATGTAATAAGATTTTAATGACACAAGAAACATATACCATTCATATATTTTGGTGTTCAGGAAATCACACCATATTAAAAAGCATGAGATTTTTCCCCCAACCCCTTGATGATTTTTGGTTGCCAGAAAGTATTCACGTGATTTATATCTTGATGTAATAATGTTGTCCTATTGGGACAAAATCTATTATGACATTATATACGGCTTTTATTAATTCTATTCTATTGGATAATTGGAGACCTCCTGTGTTTTTTAAAATGACAGAGTAGAGACCTCAGCTCATTTTACATTTTTTAATTTCATGCTTGTCTTCTGCAAAATCTTTTCCATAAATTTAAATTCAACAAAACATGGATGCAGTACCAGAGAGGAGAGATCAATAAATTGGTTAGAATTTCATCCAGAATTCAGAGAAATTGGAAATTTTTTTCATTTACATGATTATGTATCACTGATATAAAATTTGGTAGAAGAGAGCAACCCTTGAATAACTATTATATAATGAATAATATTAAATATGTCTGAAACTTGGAACTCACAGATACCAAGTTATCATAACAAATATAAAGAATTTAGGTGAGATACCCAATGTTAAAATCAGATTTGTGAAGTTTATTCGGATCATTTCCAATGAAAACAAACAAACCAAAACCTCAGAAATGTAAATTACAGAGAAATAGGAAAGAAATACAAAATTTAGAAATGTTAACAAATTCAGTTTTCTGCCTGCCATTTTCTGAGTCCAATGTTATTTACTCATAGTGCTCTGCATACAGTAGGTATTTAATAAATGTTGAAGTGAATCGCATTGAATAAGTTCGTGAAGGGCTAACATTTAGTTTTTGTTACATTCAAATGTTTCCTTTAATCTCCCAGTGACATATTGTACTTAGCTGAATTTACTACTTTGGATCAACATTTACTTTGTGAATATTAACTGTTCCCAGAAATATGCAGCTTTTTTAGACTTTCATAAAAATTTTCCATCCTGCGGTAACAAAGAAGGAAACCAATTACAGAAAGCCATTAAATTAACAATTATGGTCTAAAAAAAAACCACCAAGGGGATTGTAATTCTCCCCTCATTTGACAATACACAATTTATAGGCCTTGATTCAGATAAGAGAGTTGGGGGTGGGGTGGGGTCTTTATTCTGTAATTTGAAATATAAAATTTTTCTACATATGCAGGCCTGGGTTAGAGGGAAACACAGGTGAGTACACCTGCTCCTTTGGCCAAGGAAGGAGAACCAAGGCTCAGCTAGACTCCCCAAAGTGAAAATAACCAACTGGTTGGTGTTAGAAGAATTATATGCACAGGTGATACACAGTTTTTTATGCCTTCATAAATATTGGATGAGGTCTGATTTATTTTATTGGATTAGAAAACTCCCAGTGATGAACCATTGTGGAGGTTAGTGGCATCATGGATAGAATCCAAGTTTTACAGCCTCAGTTTCTTCATCTGTAACATATAATACTACCCAGATACATAGGGTTGTAACATAATACATGCATAATCCCTCTCAAACCTTAAGGTAAAATAAATGCTAATTAGCTACTGATGGTGCAAATCAGCACCTGTTTTACAATTTATAGTCTTAAAGAATTGCCTGGGCACACTAAGAGATTAAATGACTTCGGGAGAGTCATAGAGCCAATATGTCTCAGAGTCTATGTCAGCTCTCTATACACTAAGCCACACTACCTCATATATGTTTATTTACATAAAAATATCTGTCTATCTATCTCTTTATCTATCTCCCTTCCTTCCTTCCTTCCATCCCTTTTTCTTTCTATATACATATCTATCTCTATCTCTATCGATATACGCTATAAATATGTTTATATTTTTTGTTGTTGCTCTGTCATGTCCAACTCTTTATGAACCCTTTTGGGGTCTTCTTGGCAAAGATACTGGAGTGGTTTGCCATTTCCTTCTCCAGCTCATTTTACAGATGAGGAAACTGAGGCAAAGAGGGTTAAGTGGCTTGCCCAGGGTCACACAGCTAGTAAGTGTCTGAATCCAGATTTGATCTCTGGTCTTCCTACAGGCCCAGCTCTCTATCTACTGTGCCACCTAGCTGCCCTATGTATATATGTATGTATGTATGTATGTATGTATGTATGTATGTATGTATATATCCATACACATACATATATATACACACACATGTTTATGTGTATGGATATATACATAGATTATATGGTGTATTATATACACACATCTATATCATATATCTATATCTTTCTTTACACACATATGTACATAGATAGGGACTGGATCTGTGCTTTCCCTGTTTTAAGGAACCTCATTCTTTTTTTTTTTTTTTTGCAGGCAATGAGGGTTAAGTGACTTGCTCAGGGTCACACAGCTAGTAAGTGTCAAGTGTCTGAGGCCGGATTTGAACTCAGGTCCTCCTGAATCCAGTGCCAGTGCTTTATCTACTGCGCCACCTAGCTGCCCCCTAGGAACCTCATTCTAATCATATAAATGGGCACCTGTGCAACTTACCAGTCTTAGTGAGTTTTCTAGAGCACTGAAAACTTAAGTGACTTGCTAAGGGTCATACAACCAATAGTCCTTAAACTCAAATCTTCCTGGCTTTGAGGTCACTTTTCTGGGGATCCAATCCATGAGAGCAAGAGCAGATAGGGTGGAATGACCCCAGAAGATGTTGTAAGAACAGTTAATACATATTATTCCACCCGAAATCCTGGGTTTCATTGTCTACAAACATACATGGGGTCTGTTGGAAAGAGTAGGTGTAAACTTGGAGTACAAGGGGAGTGAGACAGAATGTAGAGAACATGTGACAAAGGGTTAACTCATGCCTCCTGCATTAGAAGTCCTTTTATGAAGTTCCCTTTAGGTATAGCTCTCTTCTGGCCTCCATGTCTACACTGGCTGGCCCTGAAATGTATTCCCTCTTTACCTCTACCTCAAAGATCCATATTTTCTTTGACTCACTTCATATCCTTCCTTTCCTGATTCCTCCTCAAGGGCTAGTACTCCACCCTCAACAGCCTTGTATTAAACTACTTTGTATTTATTTTCCATTTCTTCTTTATCCATTTATATAGTGAAAAAAAGTTAGCTCCTTGAGTGCAGGGCATAGTTCAAATATTTGTCTTTCTAGCACCTAGCATGGTACCTAGCACGTGGTCGGTGCTTACTTTATTAGGTTCGGTTTGGTTTGTATTTCCCAAGAATCCCACTTTGGAGAAGCAGATTGTCATGTCCATATGGAAAACAGCAAGATGATACAGCTAGGAGAAAACTTGTCTCATTCCAGTGGTCAGTCTCCTACTGTCCTGAGGCATGAGACCCTATTGTCCTTATCATTATCTTATGATGAAGAGCTATAAATACACCTAGTGACCAGAATGTTATCTTGTCCATTCTCAAATCCAGTGAGAGCCTTTGTCCCTCTGACCTTCCTATGGCAAGCCTCCTTATGTGCCATTTCAAATAGCCTTTCCTTTTTTATCGGTTCAAAATGGGTTCTAACGCAAGTTTTGTGGTTTAAAATCACTCATGCTTCTTAAAATGTCAGACTTAGGCTATGTGCCATTTATCTCTAGAGGAAAATAGCCTGGCCTATTCCCAGATAAGAAAGACTCCAGGCTGGAACCATTTTTTAGGAATGAAATTTTGGGGTCAATATGTCACTCGTGTTGATCCCTTACATAAGATAGACACTGGAAGGTGGTCCTGTTCTCAAAACAACCCAAATCTCTAAGTAATGGCCTCTGCCACTCACTTTATACCCTAGCATGGAGGCCATCTGTACCCTAGGAACCAAAAGGAGATTTTTAATGGAAGGAAGGAATTGACTTTGGGGAAGTCTTCCTGGTTTGGCAGATTTGCCCCCAAATTCCTCCCCCCTTTTTGAGTCTTTTTATTCCAATTTGTCTCACCTTCTGAAATTTCACCAGAAATATATTTGGATTAGTGACTCACACACCTCCACCCTTTGACATGAGGTCCCATGTGTCATTAAGGGCCAACATCTTTTTTTTTTCTTTTTTGGGGGACTATAGAGGTAAAGGATGGAATTTCCCTGTTTTGGGTTTAGTGACTTCTCCTAGAATCATGAGACAATCTGGTACTGTTATGGCACAACCCCTCCTCCTTATGATCACACTTAGACCTATGTTAACTAAGGTAGGTTTACTGCACAGACAACAGAAAGGAGAATTTTTTCCATAAAAGTATTTTATTATTTTCCAGTTATATGTAGAGAGAATTTTCAACATCTGTTTTTATAAGATTTCTAGTTTCAAATTTTTCTCTCTCCCATCTCTTCCTTCCCCCTCCCCAAGACAGCAAATAATCTGATCGAGGTTATATATGTAAAATCCCATTAAAATATATTTCTGCAAGAGTAATGCTGTGAAAGAAGAATCAGAGCAAAAAGGAAAAATCTCAAAAAAGAAAAACAACAATAAAAACAATAGAAATAATATAGTTCAATCTGCATCTAGATTCCACAGTCCTTTTTATTTTTTTCTGGATTTGGAGAGCATTTTCCATCATGAGTCCTTTGGAACTATCTTGGATCATTGTATTGTTGAGAAGAATCAAGTCTATCACAGTTGATCAACACATAATGTTGTTGATACTGTGTACAATGTTCAGAAAGGAGATTTTAAAAAAAAAATCTACTAATTGCCTTCTATGTCTCATGCACACTCCCCAACTAAAGTCCACAAGATTCTGAAATGAGCACCTCAGGGACACAAGCCTGCTTCTCACTCAGAATTTCTCATAAGAAGCAGCTCCTCTGATCAAACTGTTCCCCACAGGACTGTCTCCTAATCTTCAGCTGCCACCACCTATCACCCCACCTCAGATTCAAGTGATTCTTTGAAAGATTTACAAATTTACTTTGAATTAGAAAATTCCCCTCAACATCCATGTGCTTGCCAATCCTCATTAAGGAAGAGTTACCTCAAAACCTCACCCCCTGAGTGACATATCACAATAAGTTATCAAGTGTTAATATAAATTAGGTTTTGTCAAAAGTGTCAACAAAGAAACCAGAGGGTCCAAGACCTCAAATAGATTTCAAGTATTGAAAGATCATAGGATTAGAATCAGAGAGGGCTACAGACAGAGCCTTCTTTAAGGAGAGAATACCAAAAAAAGATCCAAAGGAGGGAATTTAAAGAGAAATCTAGTGAGGTCAAAAAGGGCAAGCTCTTGACTTCTAAACATTTCATTCTTATTTTCTCTTACTTGGGGAAGACATAGCCTGGACTTGTGGTTGTAGTGATATAGTGAACTCCCTAACAAAGGGACCCTCTCTATCAATGCAGGTTAGCAGCTTCTTTTAAAATTGTAGCACTAGAGAATTCTCTAGAGCAGAGGTATCATTGTTGCTCATCCTTCATTCTCAAAGGGTTCGAATGATATCAGGAGGGTGATGTCTTGACTTGCAAGTGAATTGGATTTAAAGTGAGTCAGGGCTGTGCAACATCATCAGCCTCACTCTCTCCTCCAGAGTCATCAGAGTCCAATGGCAAGATGTAGGTCAGGACAACAGGCAATGGCCCAGGATGCAGTGGGAGACCTTGGTCTTTTCAGTAGAGGTATCAAACACAAGGCCAATGAGCCACTTGTGGAACACCACATTCTTGAGGGGTTCAAGCCAAATAAAATATAATTAGAAATATTTAATAAGACAAATAAAAATGTAATAAAATGTAGATAATATTATATTTTAAGTCATCAATATGTAGCCCACAAGGATAAGTCTAATGACCCCCATTTCTACTAGAGTTTGATACTACTGCTCTAGGTCACTGAGGGGTTGAAAAACTTGCCCCAGATTACACATTTAGGATGTCAGTCAGTGAATTGGTAAACACTGATTAAGTGTTTACTACATGCCAGGCACTGTGTGAGAGGTGGGTCTCAAACCTAAATCTTCCTGTCCCTGAGGTCAGGTTTACTATACAGCAGCTGCCTATCAGGAATACTTGAGTCCATCATTTCCTTTTATTGCATGATCTTCTCCTAGATGCAGATTTGCTCTTTCAGACTTGTGATTCTAATCTTGCGACCTTTTAATATCTGAGATCCATCTTTTTGGGATTTGGATCTCCTAGTCTCTCTGCTAACACTTTTGACAACACCTAATTGATATTAGGTGACCTCCTGATAACTCCTTCTACTGTGTCACTCATGGGGCAATTTTTTGACATACCCTGGCAAGAACATGGATTTTGGGAGAAGTTTCTAGTTCAATACAAATATGTAGATCTTTTAAAACAATTCTATATGTTCATAGCAGGGGACCTTAACTTTTTTAGAGTCATGGACCTTTTGGGCATTCTGATGCAGTCAATGGATGCCTACTCAGAATAAAGTTATTTTTTTAAAATGTAATTGGAAGAAATACTAAAAAAAAGAAATAACTAAATTTCAGTTAGAAGTTAATGCTCGGGGATGGCTAGGTGGCGCAGTAGATAAAGCACCGGCCCTGGATTTAGGAGTACCTGAGTTCAAATCTGGGCTCAGACACTTGACACTTACTAGCTGTGTGACCCTGGGCAAGTCACTTAACCCCCAATGCCCCGCAAAAAAAAAAAAAAAAAAAAAAAAGTTAATGCTCTATCCACTGCGCCACCTAGCTGCCCCAAGATGTAATCTTTATTTCCCATCCCAGGTCATAGATGTCCTGAAATCTATCCATCAACCCACTGTTTGGGGCGGGGGTGGGGGGGTGGTGGTGGTGGTGTCAGTGGGTCCCAGGTTAAGAAGCACTGATTTAGAGCAATTATAAGCAATACCTCTAAAGGTATAGGTTTAGATACATTCCTGCAAAGGTAATGGAGTTAGATGAAAAATTGGAACCTCTCTTGACACAAGGCCATAAGAAGGGCATGGTGAAGCCCCTGACCTGGCTACAAGAAACTAAAAATCAAATTCTTTGCTCTTTGTGTGAATCTTCCTTTAATACTTACCTCTGTTTTTGAGCTAGAACCTAAAAGTTGGATGCACAATTGCTACTCCCCCCCTCAATAAAAGGTCAATTCTATTGCAATTTTTTGGTTATGCATTCTCTCTCTCTCTCTCTCTCTCTCTCTCTCTCTCTCTCTCTCCCTCCCTCCCTTCACTCCCTCTCTTCTTTTCTCCCTTCCTTTGTTATGGAAAATTTCATTTACTCAAAATAGATTGCAAAGTATATAAAAGAAAAAATGAATCAAGCAGTGAACACTCATATCTCCTATTTCCCAAACTTTCAGAGAATGTAGGTCATGAGTCTGAAGTCTGTTTCCTTAGATGGCTTATTGGCCTGGCCCTCTAAATGAATAATACAAGAAAAAGTCTATTCCTCTCTGCTAGCTCCCATCTCCAAACTCCAACGGCAACGCACTAACACAACCCAGGAAAGGGGAAGAGGGTTTTAGCGACATATCCCAAAGACAAACCTTGGGGCTTCAGGGCCAGAAAGGCAGGGCCAGAAAGGCCAGAAAGGTCTTAGGACCAGATTTCTGAAGAATGGAAGTCTTGAATTGAATTTTCTCAGGATAAGAACTCGATCTGGGAAGACATCTGCTGCCATTATGTCCTAGCCCAGAGGATCCAAAGCCTCCTGGTGGTAGCATCATGTGTTGGCCACTGTTGCCGGACAAGTAGTTGGCTCCCACATACATTTTCTTTGCTCTCTTATGGTAGATGGCCTGCTCAATTTTATCTGTATCTCATCTCTCATGAGAATTCATGACCGGTCTTCCAGCGGGCATGCTGTAATGCTTCTATCTAATTAGAATGCACAATGAGGGAAGAGATGGAAGGGAATAAGCATTCATTAAGGACCTACTATGAGACAGTCCCTTTGCTAAGCCCATGACAACCATTATCTCATTTGTCATTATCCTCTGCTCTTCTTCTAGGAAGCTTTTGGGAAATGTGAGAGGCCAAGGAGGCATTTTTCCTCCATTGTAGGTTTTTCAATGGACCATTTTGTGTGGCATGCACAGACTAATACTTTCTCCCTTCTCCAGCATTCAGCACAGTCATTTTCACATAGTAAGAATTTACTGTTTATGAAATCCAATGTCCTTGGCACAGAAATCTGGTGCAAAGTGGGTCTTGAGATGGCCTGGTCAGAGAACTGGAGTGTGATACCCATCTCGGCTACTTTCTACCTTGTGCCTGAGAAAGGCATTCCCTGACTCTGGTACTCAGTTTTCCCCATTACAAAATAAGGGAATTGAGCTAAGCAACATTTTCTCATCCTTTCTTCCCCAAAGTCGATTAAAATACCTGGGGATCTGTACTTGACAGCCCCAAGATACAGAAGGAAGGATTCACTTCTTTCTCATTTAGCAGGCTGGAGTGGGAATTAAGGGATTTGGGCCCTAATTTCCACAATATTAAAGAACATTGGAATCTTAACTAAAATTATATAAGGTCTTTAACTTAGAGGCTTGTTTGAAATCACCTTTCAGACACAGGCAAAGCATCTAACCTCTCAGAGCCTCTGCTCCCTAATCTATAATATGTCACTAATGATATTCTTTTTACTTCTTACCTCTTGGTGCTACTGTGAGGAAGAAGGCTTTGCATACCTCAAAGCACTCTAATAATCAGTTATTAGCAATAATGATTATTTTTTTCTCTTCTACCTCCTAGTTTTGTGTATAGTGAGTGATGAATCAAAGGTTTTTGATGAATTGCTTTCAAACCCAACATTCTTTCCACCCTACTAGGCTGCCTTTGGGGCTCAGGGCTCCTCCATGCACATAGTACGGTACAGACCCACCAATGCCTGGGGTACCATCCGAGGCCAGTCTGGGTCATTTCCTTTTAAAGGACATAATGACGCAGAATCTCGGAGTTGAGAGAGATTACAGGGGCCATCTAGTCTAACTTGTGGTGTTCTCATGAAATTCTTCTTGGGTTGTCAGGTCTCTAACTTTTTGGTTTCAAAACTACTTTATACTTAAAATTATTAAGGACCCCAGAAAGAACTGTGTTTATGTTGAATTACATTTATTGATACTTAAATATTAGACATGAAAACTCCTAAGTATTATTATGAAAATAGTTTTAACCTCATGAACCCACTAAAAGGATGTTATGGAACACCCAGGGGTCTCCCAATGACACTTTGAGAACTGCTGACTTGGGTCAATTCCCTGCAATGGAAATTCAGCTTCTGAGTGTTACCTTTAAAATAAAGAGAGAGAGAGAGACAGAGAGAGACAGAGAGACAGAGAGAAAGAGACAGAGAGACAGAGAGACACACAGAGAGAAACAGAGAGACAGATAGAGGGAGACAGAGACAAAGAGACAGAGACAGAGAAAGACAGAGAGACAGAGAGAGAGACACAGAGACAGAAAGAGACAGAGAGAGAGAAACAAAGAGACAGAGAGATAGAGGGAGACAGAGACAAAGAGACAGACAGATACAGAAAGAAACAGAGACAGAGAGAGAGAGATATTGAGAGAGAGAGAGAGAGAGAGAGAGAGAGAGAGAGAGAGAGAGAAAGAGCGACCAACCCCTTTGGCATATGACTTTATAGTTCACAGGCTTCTTGGCTCTGTTTCCTCAACATAAAATAATCTTGGAGTCTATTGCTCAGAGTCTTTTGTAGAGATCACTTCTATATCAAATTCCCACTTGTTTTCAGTTAATTAGTACTCACAATTTCATTTTAATGGAAACTACATATAGGAGCTTGCAAGATAAATACATTGTTAAACACCTTCCAGGCCCAGGGAGCAGAGTCCTTAAACCTATCAGGCATACATGATCACACAGGCCTACTGAATTTCCTGACCCTAGGCTCAAATTGATGGAAATAAAATGTTTAAGCTTATAACTTTACCTTCTTACCTTTTTAATAATGTTTGCATACCTCTTAGGTTATTTGCAGAAATTACTCTTGCTCTAGCAGCCATTAATGTTTAAATATTCTTTGGGAAAGATTTTCAAAATTGTGTGTTTTGGACTTTGTAGGTGTTTTTAACCTGTAGTGGATTTATATTGAAGCTCTGTTATTGGTAGCAAAGCCACAGACAAAAGCACCCCCAGAGATCCTTAGCCTTCTGGGTAGTAACTCTAAGAAACTTGGGGAAGTACATGCTATTTTGTGTCCTTGAAGAGGTTAGTCAGTCAATAAACACTTATCAAACACTTACTATGTACCAGGAACTGTGCAAGGCTTGAAGTCCCCATTTATTCTGAGGATATACTGAGAGAGAGAATAATTCTTGGGCCAAAAGGAGTTAAAGAGACATGGCATTCCCTTCCCCCCTCCCAGGAATCTAGTTTCCTTCAATGTGCTGGACCTTTAATGAGTGAACTGTGGAGTTGCTCAGAAATAGGCCTCTATGGAGCAGCTAGGTGGTACAGTGGATAGAGCACTGGCCCTGGATTCAGGAGAACCTGAGTTCAAATACAGTCTCAGACACTTGACATTTACTAGCTGTGTGACCCTGGGCAAGTCACTTAACCCCAATTGCCTCACAAAACCCCCACAAAAACCCAGGAAATAAGCCTCTATTAGCAAACCTGACCCACCTATCTTGGCTGTCACTTATGCCCTCAGCCCAGTTACTTCCTCTCAAACCTCTTGGCTTTTCTAGTTCTGAACAGTCTGTTAACCACCTGCCTATACTTTTTCTTTCTCTATCTTAGTTTTTGCTGCTGACCTTTCCCCAATCTGGTCTTCTGGCTCTTCTATAAGGTCATGGTTTATATACCTGCTTTGGGACATCTGACCAGCCCTCTCCCTAATTTTTGGTGTGTATTGTATTTATTTCTCAGACTTTTTCTTTGCTACCAAACTAAGCATTAGCCAAGTCCTCTGTGCTGATCAAACATCATTGCCATCTGCTTGCCTGACTATTCTCCATGCTTGAATATTCAATTATGGCACCTGCTGGCCTAACTGACACCTGTTCTGTGACTGGATGATGGCACGTTCTGCTCAGGTGTTAACTTGCTTTCCAGATTATTTTTTATAATCTTACTAGCTCAGTGATTCATCAGAGCTCCAAATCGGCCCCAGCTTAATTTTTCCATCTTTATTCTGTAACACGAATCTCTTATTTGACATCAAGTAATCTCCTTTCTGTTTCACCACAATGTTCTGTTTTCCATTCTAATGCCTTTGTTTATGCTATTCCCTGTCCTTTATATCTCTACTCTCTACCCTCTCCATATCATTTTCAAAATAAATGAATACTTGGGCAGCTGGGTGGCACAGTGGATAAAGCACCAGTCTTGGATTTGGGAGGACCTGAGTTCAAATCCAACTTCAGACACTTGACTCTTACTAGCTGTGTGACCCTGGGCAAGTCACTTAACCCTCATTGCCCTGCAAAAAAAATTAAGACTTTTATGTCATTTTTAAATAAAAACTCATACAACATTAACAAATTTGAGTGCCTCCTAGTCTAAAGGCAACTATAGAAAAAAAATAACACTTTCACAGCAAAAAGGAGAAAGAGGATTAATAGACATTTTAAGAACTGTATAGAATTAATTGTTATTTGAGGTTTTTATGATCCCATCTTTTGGCTAGAATTAAAAAAAAAAACAAAGAGTGCAGGCACTGGCCTAGGGCTCAGGCCAGCACCTCCACAAATGGCACGGTGCTCCACCCACTGGTTGTAGCCGTCGCCATGGTGCTGGCACCTCACGTCATCACCACTTGCTGACACCTACATGGGCCTGGCAAAATTATAATGACTGGAAGCCCAGTGAGGGCAGTCAGAGCTGCCAGCCAATTGGCTTGGGGCTGTGTGTCATCAGCCTGGGGTCTGCTGGGAAGAAGGGAGGTTTTTCACCATTCTAGTTTGAAGCTGGAAGGCAACAGGACGCTGCTGTGTGTTCTCAGCTGATTCCTGGGTGGTGGTGTTATTCAGGTTGTATTATTTCCCTTTCCCCTTTTTATTTCCTTTCTCTTAATCCTACTGACCCGGTTTGTGTTTTTTGAAGTTTGTTCTTGTTAAATAAATCCTGCTCTGTTTTGAGGAAGGCCGTCGGTCTCCTTCCTTGCCCCAATATTGTGGCGAGCCGCCTAGCTAACACTCCCCAATTAAAAATTGGTCCCTACAGAACAAATGACAAACATGAAAAAATCTACAAAATTACCTTTGGAATAATTAGACATCACTTAAGCAGGCAACAGGAAAGACTGAAAACTGATAAGCCCCCCTCCCCATTAGTCAAATGGAAGAGAAAGTGACATATCCACATGTAGCCTATGAAATGAATACAATTCAAGAGTGGAATCAAAAATTCTTTTATTGGTACCGTCTATGATGACTTAGTCAACTATATATCACCAAAGAAGCTCTTTTCATTTGTAAATGCCTGAGTCACACAGACTTGTTTGTGGAATTGATTCATAATGGTGATTCAGGTCTTTGCTTCCAGAAACTGTGGAAGGTTTATCCTTAAGGAACCAGGACTTAGTGATCAATATAGTTAATGCAAGGAAATGGTGGGGACAGTGCAACACATCATTGTAGGCTGTAAAACTTTATCACCTACTGAATACCTGTGAAAACACGATCCAGTTACTAGAATTATACACCAGAAGCTTGTTATCTTTCATGGACTGAGAGATGACAAATGTCCATCCCATAAATACAGCTATAAATAAATGTTTGGGAAAAGTTAACTGATAAACTCCATTAGGACTATATTATCACAAATGGAGTTAGTGCCCACAATAATCAGGAAATAACATCTCGATTCATAAAAAAATTAACAACTTCCTTAAGAATATCACTTTAGCAAATACAGCCTTCAAAATTAGGTGTCTCTATAGGTCTAGGTATTTAAGAGAAGAGATTTGAGCAGAAAGGTAGGCAAGCTTTTAAATCTCTTTGACAAGGTAGAGCACTTGTAACCCTTGTGCCTGTAAGAAGAGGTCAGTCAGGGGAGGGAGAGGAAAGACTGAGCCTAGAGGGAGTCATATTCTCTCCTCCTACCCCCTACTATTTACTGTGTCTTCAAAGAAACTGGTCCAGTAACAAGGAACGCATCCAGCTGGGAGCTGGGAAAAGGCAAACTAGATACATCAAGGAAAAAAAAACACCTTTGGGGAGCATGACTGCTTTGTGGTAGAAAGACACATAGCTATGGACTACAAAGGCACCAACTTTGGTGCCCAGAAGAGAGCTATCCCTCAGGGGGACATTATGAGAACTCCATGAAGAAAGAAGAGAGATCAATAATACAGAGATATGAATTTACCCTTTGGTCACAAAGCTCTCTGAGCTTAAGTTCATTTTCTCCTGGTCTCTTGTGGGAAAGTGTATTTCCGATTTGGGGAAATGTTTTATATTAACTATTCTTACTATAACACTTTATTAAACACCCATTTTCAAAAGCCAATTAACTCAGGTTGGCCAATCAATGGGAAGCACATTGATGGAAGCTCAATGCCTGCAGAAAAAGCCATGCCTGAGAGACTGAGGGTAGTGAGTGCCTGGACAGAGTAGCTTGCCCTACACTAATAATGCTGACATTAATGCAATGACTTAAGATTCATTCGACATACATTTGGTGATGGTCTTTTAGTCAAAATAAATAAGTATGAAAAAACTGTTTTTCCTAGTATCCAGTTTCAAAAGTCACTAAAATCGATTTCATTTATGTAGACTTGAAAACTGCTTTGGTAGAAGCCAAAGAGAAATGCTGCATAATAGAACTTATTATGTGGAGGAGAGAGTGAATACAATTCACTCACAAGTCAAGATATACCCTTCCTGATGCCATCGGTCCTTTTGGAGCCTGAAGGACACCACCACCACCACCATCACCATCACCAAGATATTATCTAGGGCTCTTTGCCTAAAGCAATAGTATGTGTTTTCGTCTCCATCCCTATGGCTCCTCTGAGGTCATCCTGGATGAGCAAGCTTCACTCTTGGGAAGGAGATTACTCTGCTTTAGAGTAGATAATTTATTTTCTGATGCAGAACTTGGAGTTTTAGAAAACATGGCTATTTACCATGACTTAGCATAGCATACATGAAGCCTGTTTCCCCAAATATCAATTAATATAAATAATTTAGATAAATTTCCAATAAAAAGGTAGACATAAACATCAAGAAAAAATAATAATAGCTAATCACAGCTAACATTTATATATCACTTACTATGGACCAGGTACTGTGCTGTTATTTGTCCTTCATTCTTGAAGAGGATCATGACATTGGGAGGTGAGGTCATGACTTGCACTGAATTGGAGCTAAGTGAGGGAGGACTGTGCAAGGTCACCAACTTCACTCTCTCCTCTAGAGCCATCTGGACCCAGTGGCAAGATATACATCATGACAACTGGAGATGGCCCTGGGTATTTAAGGCAACTGGGGTTAAGTGACTTGTCCAGGGTCACACAGCTAGTGTAAAGCACATACAAATATTATCTTATTTGATCCTCACAACAGCCCTGTAAGTATAATTCTTCTTCTTCTTCTTCTTCTTCTTCTTCTCATTTTACAGATAAGGCATTTAGAGAAAATAGAGAATAAGTGACTTGCCTAGGGTCACACAACTAGTATATGAGGCTGGATTTGAGCTCAGATTTTTCCTACCTCCAGACCTGTCACCCAGGCACCCCTATTGCCCCTTGGTTCAGAGTCTGTGCTAGGTAACAGATGAAGGGCAAAGCTTCAGTTAGGATGAGTGGTCCAAGACAGCAGGAATGAAAACCTGAGTTGTGAAGAGTTCATCTTCTTCTCCATTAGTAGCCAAGGTTAGTCTTTAGCCCCGTGACCAAAGTCATACATAATATTTTACATGCTGCCTTTCTGTGACTTCCTCACTTTTTCAGTGAGGAAGAGGGGAATGAGAGCTGGTGGGAGGCAAAGTCCATGAAAAACAAATGCAATTGTTTCTCTCGTGGCCCGGCACCTTGTAGGGCTGCAATTCCAAAAGGGTGAGGATTTTTACTTCCTCTTGGGGAGATAGAGGCTGGTTGGCCTGACTCCCTGGCTCTGCTTGAATGACTTGCAAAGAGCCTCTGTCTACCATTCTGGTGCTCTAGGTCATCCATGTCATATGCCTCCTGTGGGAGAAGAAAAAAATATGGGATGCACTCTAGAGGAGTTGGAAATGACTGATGATATCATTACATTGCCTTGCTTTGGACAGTGAAATAGGTGCCATGTCTTTCTTTTCTTTCTGCCTCCTACTCATGCCTGGTATAGGAAAATCAAACTCAAACAGCACAGCATATCCTTGTTAGGGAGCAAATGGAAGATGCTTTGTGGTTAAATTTGCTTTGATCTTACTGGGGAGGGTAGAAATGAGCTCATCACAATGTGGGCTCTAAAACTAGGCTTTCCAGGACAGCCTCTTTATCTGTGGCTCTCCACATGGTTGCTTTGGGGCCCTTAGTTTCTTTGAAAAATGCATTTTCCTTTATTTGGGGCCTGTACTGCCTTTTCAATATTACATGTTCTTTAATGTATAATGTTAATATAAGATTTTGTTGCTAGACCTATTGTGTTTCATGAATAAATTTATTTATAATTCAGAAACAGTATCTATCATTTTCTCATGGTTTTACAACAAAAACAACTATTTAGTCTCAAACTAAAGTGTTATGAACCTTCTTTGGAATAGGGCTGGGATAAGTGGGAAGTTCTGTGAAGGCTTTGCCTGTGCTAAAAGCACTGGTCATTTTCTGAGGATTGATGGCCAGCTAGGAGGAGTTGATGGTCCTTGGCTGTACTTTGGGCCATTAACCCCAACCAGTCATTAATTGCCTGGAAATGTCCTGGGCTGAGGTCATTATTGCTATTATAAACTGAATTAATGCCCTGTGCATTGGCCAATCAGATTATTTGAATTATCTCTACTTTCCATTCAATTTATAATTTTAAACAGTACCACAGGCAATCAGACCAGATGATAGATTAATCACATGCAAAATTACATTTTAAATGAGTTGTTTTTGATTCATACAGATAACCAAAGGATCTGAATGCATTAATCTTGTCAGTATTTGGCATTTATGGAAGTTGATTGGCCATGCCACTCTCCCTTCCTCAACCCCCAACACTTCCTCTCTCCCACCACCACATGCCCACATTATGAGGAAAACAACAAAATGAAAAGATCTTTTGCTTCAGATTGAGGGGTTTGGGCACTTATCTTCCTAGAGAATGTTTGCATGCAAGGTTTTCATATTCTAGTGCCAGGGAATTGGAATGGAAATGGTGACGTATGTGCACTGTGTCCAAGAGTTGGTGTCTCCCAGGCGAAGTCTGAAGTGGTCTGTTTGTGTGGTAATATGGGCCAAAGCCTCATTGGTTTTTTTTCCCTCCCAAGTTGTTCTTTGAAGCATTGTTACTGGAATTTCTGAGACCTGCCTGAGTCCTCTTTTCTCCTTCCTTTTAGATTTGGTACCATTACAACTCTAACTATATTTCTTCTCCAGAAATCCATTTGACATGTCTATTTCTGTAACATTAGTAGTTTTCTATCATATCTCACCAGTCCATTTTCAAAAAGGAAGTTCTTACCTTCCTTCTGCATTGTTCTTTCCTCCTTATCCACTGCCCCAATTCTCTCAAAATATTTCTGTAATTGGGATATTTTAAAATATAATTTGTCAAACCTTTGGAATATCTCTTGAACTCTTTAGAGGAAAAGTACCCTCTATTTATGTGACAAATTCATCCTACATAAACAAAGCGTGTAGAAAGATTTATTGTTTTGGCTTCTAGAGTTCAGGATCACAGTATGTATTATATTTCTAGATCACACTTGATCTGGTGACTGGTTGGATATTTCTTGGCATTGTACAAATCACAGATTTAAGAGTAAAAGTGAATTAAATAATGTGCCTTAATTACTTAGGTTTTGTGCTTTTGTGAGATGGAGGAGGCAGTATTAGCCTAGTCAGAAAGGGGAATTATCATTTGGAGTCTTGTCAAATCACATACTTAGAATCTTAGGATCTCAAAAACAACAACAACAACAACAACAACAAAATGAAAGGATCTCACGGATGGTAGGAAGCTCAGTGATTATCTCCTCTAACCTTAACTGAAGTATGCGTGAACCATTGTTGCAATATAGCCAATAAGATAAGTGCTCAACTAGTATTTGTTTGAAGACCTACAATGAAGAGAAGTGATATGATTTGATGGAAGGAACTACTCCTATTTTTGCTGTATGATTCTGGTCATTGAACTTGTATCTATAACCATAAAGAAAATGAATAAGAATATCTATTTTTCTACCTCATATGGTTTTTGTAAAGCTCAAACGGAACATTGTAGGTAGACTGCTTTGAACACTCCACAGTTATACATAAATGGCAATTATTGCTATTATAATTTCTCTCCCTCATCTTCCTAATTATCATGAATTACTGGAATACCAGATTTAAAATCTCAATTCTGCTATTTACTACCTATATGATTTGGGGCAAGTCTCATTATTTTCATGTGTCTGTACCTGTTTCAAATGTTGGAGGCTTTTCTAGGGGTTCTTTAAATTCCTTTCCAGCTCAAAGTCTATGCTCCTCTGAGGAGTCCACTGGTCCCTAAAACATTCCATTCTATTCTCAGACACTTCTAAATGTGAGAATGTTTTTTTTTCTTAATTTGAGCTGAAATCTTCTTCTCTCTAATTTCCATCATCCATGCTTCAATACTTTATAGTTTTCTGGGGGGAAGGGGAGAATGAGAAATCTATTTCTGTTTCAGAAATAACTAACTGGGGCATGAACTTTCTATGTATTACATCATCATTCATCAAAGAAAGAAACTAGAAGAGTCAATCAAGGTGCTGGCAGGACCTCCTCAGGTGTTGAGGTCAAAAGTATGGATGAAGTGTTGGAGCCAGGAAGATATGGGCTGGAATCTCACACCAGATACTTAATAATTATAATCCAGGTGAATCCCTTAATCTTTCTGAGCCTCAGGCTCTTCATCCAAAAAACAAACAAACAAAAATGAGGATGATAGTAACAGCTTAATTTTCAGAGTTAATATTTGAGGTTAATTTTGAGAACTTAATTCTGAGGATCAAATAAAATGATGTCTCCCAAGATTTTTATTATCATCATTATTTCACATTAGTTAGCTTCTTTCTAGGTTTGTGAAGCACTTTACAGGTGGCATTGCAAGATGCTAAGGAGACCAGAATCATTAGAAGCATGTATAGAAAAGTGCAAAAGGGAACCTTGTTCATTTATAACAGAGAGTAAAGGTGGAGGCCGTAAAGGAGAGATTCCAGATAGAACAGACAAGAGTTTTCAGAGATTTGTTATGTTTTGGCCATAGTAGGACACAAGGACAGCCCTCCCCGGGTTCTCAACCTGGGGAAAACCAGAGTACTTCATAGTCTTGGAGAGAGGAGAAATGAGACATTCATTCACATTTAACTTCTCTGATTGCTTATTTTTATGTCATTCCTGAAGACTGCTGTAAGTGTGACAGAATGGTGATATGGAGAGGATGTAACATGTGGAGAATCAGAAGATGAGGGGGGCATGTTTTTCTGAAGGCCATCTCTACATGCTACCTCATAAAGAGTTTTTCCTCCCTTGGATATAGCTACTTTTCATTAGGAAAAAGTTGTGAATGTCAATTCTGCTGGGATTCATCTTTTAAAATGCCTAATAATGAATAAATATGAGTAAGTCTCTACTAAGTTGTTCCTTCAGATTTTTAGTTATGAAATTAGATAGTATTTAGGTCAGCTGCTTTGTTGATGTCACATGTCCCTGTCACTCAAATGAACCTCCTACTTGAAGGAGAATTTATTTTTATTTGGATGTTTATTTTTGGTTTAGAACTATTACAGGGTACAAGGAACTCTCAGAAAAAAAAAACCCTCTGCCAATTCAGACTGGCACGTGCTCTACAACATGGACATCTTTTTTAAACTCTACAATATGCTATTTTATTTTGGAGGTTTTAATGGTATTTTATTTTTCCCAATTACACATAAAGATAATTTAAACATTCTTTTTTTCTGTTTTCTTTTGTTTTTTTTTTTTTTTTTGGTGAGGCAATTGGGGTTAAGTGACTTGCCCAGGGTCACACAGCCAGTAAGTGTTAAGTGTCTGAGGCCGGATTTGAACTCAGGTCCTCCTGATTCCAGGGCTGGTGCTCTATCCACTGCACCATCTACCTGCCCCCTAAACATTCGTTTTTATAAGATTTTGAGCTCCATTTTTTTCTCCCTCTCTCTCCTCCCTCTTCCCTAAGACAGTAAACAATTTGATATAGGTTATATGTGTGCAGTCGTGTAAACCATATTTATACATTAGTCATGTTCAATGTGGAACTCTTTTTTTTTTTTTTTTTTTTGCAGGGCAATGGGGGTTAAGTGACTTGCCCAGGGTCACACAGCTAGTAAGTGCCAAGTGTCTGAGGCCGGATTTGAACTCAGGAACTCCTGAATCCAGGACTGGTGCTTTATCCACTGCGCCACCTAGCTGCCCCCAATATGGAACTCTTAAAGAGCTTCTTGGCACATTGAAATTCGAAATGTCTTGCCCAGGTCTACACAATCAGGTTGTGTTGGGGGTATCTCTCAATTCAGGTCATTCTGACTTTGAGGCTCTTTATAACATGCTGCTTTTAGCATTAGAGTATCATGACACTCCTCACATATTTAAGCATGTAACCTTATTTCTACATCCTAAGGCAATATTAAACCTATAATTAAACAAACATTTCTGATAACTCATTATCCAGTTATTTTAATTTCCTGATAATGCATATACTTTCCCCAGAACCCTCTTTGACAACCTCACATGACAATTTTTTGATTGACTTTTCCCTTATCTTTCTTTGTTGGGTGATCATTATTTCATAACAAGTTCGGGTCCTGCTTAGTTCCAGTGTCAAAGTTCTATTTCTCTTGTGTCTATGCCTCCTCTCTTGTTCATATTTTGGGAGTGTTTCATTCTTTTGTTTCTTTATGGCAAAAGCACCCCTTTTATTATTCTGAGCTCACAACATAGAGACCCTAATAAAGTACCATGTACCCTTTGGGTGATAAGTATTAATAGGCTGAGAATTGAATGACTGCTAAATATCTTTTTTTTCTTCCTAGAATCACTCTTTGCTACAGCTCTGTTTGTCAGAGCCTCTGATTATTTCCAACACGTTAAGTCTCTGTTCATCCTTGATGTGACTGTTAATCTTTTTGTTATAACCTCATTATCTTTCCCTGTGCTTGGATCATTGGCACAGATTCCAGATAACCAGGCCAAAATGGTTTAAAGGAGGAATAAAGAGAAGCCCCATTGTATTTCTCTCTCATAATGAAGGATGCATCTAGCCAGGGACAAAGAGAAACCTTGTCCATTTGCAACTAAGGTAGGAGACTAAGAAAATTAAGCAAAGATTCCAGGGAGGATAAACAAAGAAGAGTCTGTAAAGAAGTCGTTGTTTTTGTTTGCCCAGAACAGGAATTAATGTTGCTCCTTGGCAGGTGCAGTTTGTGCATGTAAATGGCCAGCCACAATTATGTTGTTTTTCTGTCTGTTCTGTTCATCTTTATGATGAAAACTCTCCCTTGTTATTTGAGTATCTCTCAGAATTTCCGACCAGAAAAACTTAATCCATCACATATTATTATGTCAGCAATACCATTTGACCACACTCCTGGAAACTTATTTTAGATGTCTGGTGTTTTTACCAAAAAGAATATATATACATACATATACATACACAGACAAATATATGTATATATGTATATATATATATATATATACAAATATAGACACACACACATATATATATACCTACACATATATGTGTATATATATATGTGTGTGTGTGTGTGTAAATATATATATATATATATATATATATATATATATATATTAATGAGAGGCAGCAAGGCTCAGTGGATATAGGCTGGCCATGAGTCTGGAAATACTGGATTCAAGTCTCACTTTTGACACAATACTAGCCATGTGGCCATGGGTAAGTTACTTAACTGCTTGGTTTTCCAGGAAATTTTCTCTAAGTTACAGAGCAGGTGCTAATCTTCAACTCACCATAACTGCTAAAATCACAGGATCAGCCCCTATCCCCACCCTAACCCTCATATGTTTTTACATTCTCCATGAAAGGATGTCTCATTGTGGCATGGAGGAAATCCTGGGTTATCAAAGGTTATATCTACATGACACAAGATCTGGAAGTTACTACCAAGATTTTCCCTTTAAAATCCAATGGTTTGGGGGCAGCTAGGTGGCACAGTAGATAGAGCGCTGGCCCTGGATTCAGGAGGACCTGAGTTCAAATCCGACCTCAGACACTTGACACTTACTAGCTGTGTGACCCTGGGCAAGTCACTTAACCCTCATTGCCCAGCAAAAAAAAAAAAATCCAATGGTTTACTATACATCTGCCTTTTGAGCCTGTCTTGGCTTTTTACTCTGGTGTGAACTAAAGAATTTGCCAGATATCACAGTAACCCAGGTCCAGTGGTTCATAAAGAAAACAGAAATCTTTTATTGCTTTGACCAAGAAGATACCATGATACAAGATATTTTCTAAAAGGATATGTGTCTGTGAGTATGTGCGTATGGAAGTGTATAACACATATATACATATATAATATTTATTTACATAAAACCAAATATCATTCAAAATAACTTTCCATTAGTTTGGTCAAACAGTATTGCTGAAATAATCACATTTCATGGATTAAGTTTTCCTAGTGGAAAACACCCTCATAGTTTGGCCTTGGTAAATGTTGGTTAGTTTTGCTGAACTGTGTTTTTTCCTTTCTTTTTTTATTCTTCGTTATAAGGGAATGTTTTCTAGGAGAGGGAGGGATATATTGGGAAATAAATATGATATAAAAACAAAAGATACCAATAATTATATTTTAAAGCAAGAACCCTAAACCTTATTTGAAGGGAAACTCATTGTCCTGCTGGCAAGATGCACACCTGCACCCAAGAGATTGTTGTACACTGTTCTGAGAGGGATAAAAAAGAATAGTGGACCAATGCCCCAAGAACTATTGCTGGGTCCCCAGGAGATACCTGGGAACACACCTGTCAATAATTCAACTAGTCAAAGACTTGTCACCTAGGGAAGAGATGGGTTGAGTGGCTTTAAAGAGTTTGCTTATATACACCTTGCTTCCTATTTCCTGCATAAATACTTAGAGAGTAATCATCCACAGGTTGTTTCACTCGAATCTATTCTCTGATCTGTGGGTGAGACAGATATTGGGTTAGCTAAGGAATCTGTTCAAAGACCCACTTAAATCAATGTTTTCTTTTCATTTAAACTGGCTTAATTTAGTTATGCATTTTCACTTCATTTTAGTATTAGATGTTGGTTATGTAAATAATTATTAAGTAAATATATACTTTTTGGTGACTCCTTTATCACTGAGGGCAGATAATCTAGTAATTTTCAACAGATTCTTTCTTTAATTTTATAATTATTAGTGAAATATATATATTGAAAATGGAGTTAGAATGAACTCTGCAATAGGAAAGTTCAGAATTATGTGCTTATGTATTTTTTATCATAACATTTAATTGTGTATTAAAAATGCATTACCTTTGACAGAAACAAAGTGAACTCTGGGGAATAAACACACCAAGCTGTTCCAGCTTTCTTAAACTGAATGGAATTTATGATTTGAAAATTATTTTGCATCTTAGAGACTTGGGAAATTGCTTGCCTTTGTTGGACCATTGAATAGTTCTTAGGGATTCAATGTCAATCTTTTCCTGCACAAAAGCAGTCATCTGGTTTGATGCAGAAGACATTACAAAATGCTAATTAAAAATAACCAGGAGAGTATCCATCGAGTGTAACTTATTGGCTAAATGAATAACTGATTGAATATCCTTCAAGCCACACACCCGGGGCAAGTATCTTGGCAGATCTTAGGAGCCATCTGGGCTATAAGTGGGGTGAAGTAGGAGACACTGCCCCTAGGGCAAATAGGTGATATGAGGAAATACTTTGACTAGTCTATTAGAATATGCCCTGTTCTACTGAAACAATCATAGTGGGGAAGAAAAAGTAAAACAAAAACCTAAATGTGTTTGGGATAAATGGAGGTGCTATCTATCTCTTGGATGCATTTCTTTTGCCGAATCACAATTTTAGTGTTGGAAGGGACCTTAGTGGATATTGAGTCCAGCCTATGCTGGAAAAATTATGTCCAATCTAAGATATCCAATGATCTGTGGTCTGTGCTTAAAGATTTTGCTTAGTCTACTTCCGATTAATTCTAATTCTCAGGAAAATTTTATTAAGATTAGCCTGAAATTTCTTTAACATTTGTCCAAAATGGGGCAGCTAGGTGGCGCAATGGATAAAGCGCCACCCCTGGATTCAGGAGGACCTGAGTTCAAATCTTGCCTCAGACACTTGACACTTACTAGCTCTGAGACCCTGGGCAAGTCACTTAACCCTCATTGCCCCACAAAAAACCCAGAAACCCCAACAAACATTTGTCCAAAATTATCATTGCAATTATATTATTCCTAGTGTAGTAGATAGAGGACCTGCCTCAGAGTCAAGACAGCTTGGGTTCAAGTTTCACCAGCTGTGTGACCCTGATTAATCATTTCATATTTTCTTATCATTCCAAATAAACTCTAATAGTACTGTAAATTTCAGAACGGTCACCTACTTACAATAGGAAAGACTGTTTCTGTAATGGGAATTCCCCACATCAACAAAATCACAATTCTGCAGGAACAACAGCAGCAACAAGAGAAACAGCATTGTCAGTGTGCAGTCACATCTTTGGAGGCAAGGCATAGCTTCCACTATTGAAGCCTAGTGGTATGAAGATTCCTATAGTAGCTTCCTCCCTTCACTTATCCTCTCACCAGGCACCACATCTGAAGAAAAGCTTGGGTGTTTCTTTTTTTTTTTTTTTTGGTGGGGCAATGGGAGTTAAGTGACTTGCCCAAGGTCACACAACTAGTAAGTGTCAAGTGTCTGAGGCCGGATTTAAACTCAGGCACTCCTGAATCCAGGGCCGGTGCTTTATCCACTGCGCCACCTAGCCGCCCCCTTGGGTGTTTCTTCACAGAAAATTTCTACCAAGCAAATTTGAATGCGTTCTGTCATAATGGTGACTGTCAGCCACAGGAGAGCTTAGTGATGGATTGGGTTAGCCTCTATTAATTGGCACGAGTGTGAAAGAAAAAAACTGGAGGATCTGAGTAAATGTCATTGAGTTTAGTTCTCCCCTTGGTATCTGGGAGACTCACAGTAGGGTTTTCCATGTTTGTGCAGGGACCATGGAAAAGGGATTTCTATTTATGAGAGGAAGGAGTTGAGATTTTCTCCCTCATTTCAATCCATGATTGCCATTCAATGCAAGTTTATGCAGGGTAGTATGACCGTGTGGAGAAAAAGTGGATTCCAATAAGTTAAACAAGGGAAGCAGTGCGGTATTAATAGAGAGAGTTGGTCTCAAAGTGAGGAAGACCTGGTATCCAGTTACATCTCTCACATAGACTATCTGTGTGATTCTATGTAAGTCACTTAACTTCTCAGTGGTCTAGGCTAGCGAGATTATAAAGTGAAGAGAAAGTTCCAACCTGCATTAGGGGAAGGAGTTTCCACATCTTGGAGTTCCCTTTTCCAATGAAATCATTGATCCAGTCCCTATTGATATCCCTAAAGTTAAAATTTTTATTTTTTATTTGCGATTATGAGAAACAATAAAATACATCTAGATGTCAAAGAGCTCATTTTCGATGTGAAAAACATTTACATGGGCCTTGAAATAAGTTTTCCTTCATTTAGAAAATGCCAGATGTATCCCTGATTGTCTGCCATATTTCGTGCAAGTTGTTCATACTTTAGCAGAACCAAATAGAGGAATTGTGTAGTAATTGGGACTTTGAAGTTATGTGACTTGGCCAGGTTCATACAGGTAATCAGTGTTGTAGGTGGGATATGAATTCAGGTCTTCTGACTCTAGAGCCCACTCTATCATGTTGTTGTTGTTCAGTTGTTTCAGTAAGGTCCAACTATTCCTCATCTCATTCAGGGTATTCTCGGCAAAGATGATAGAGTGGTTTACCATTTGCTTCTCCAGCTCATTTTACACATGAGGAAACTGAAGCAAACAGGGTTAAGTGACTTGCCCAGGGTCACACAGCTGATGCGTGTCTGAGGCTGGATTTGAACTCAGGTCTTCTTGACTTCAGATCCAGGGCTCTACTGCACCACCTAACTGTTCACAGTATCATAGATGGCCCAAAGAACTGTAAATAACTAATTAGATCTGGGTGTGGAGAGAGTCTTCTATTTGTTGTCTCCAAGTGGAACTGAATCCTCTGATTCCCCAGTGCAGTTACATCCTTGTAATTTTAGTGAGATTTTTTTCAGAAGAAAAAGCAATCGACTTCTCCAGCGAATGATAGATCCCCATTGTAGAACATTCATCTTGCTCTATAAAGCCATGTGACATTTGCTAGGCACTTAAAAGGCCCACTGTACTGCAGATTTCTTTGGCCCAAGGTTTTATACATCCTTTTCTGCTTGATCTATAATAAGTAGAGAAAAGACTGTGTGCCTTCAGAGAGGAAAAACAATAAGCATTCTTCCCCTTTAAGATATCGTCATGGGGGAGGGGCTGGTTGGCATCTATAGGCCATCATTGGTTTTCAAAAGTCCTTTTCCTCTAAGTAATGACATCTCTTTATTCAGGGACTTATTTACCCTTGCTGGCCACCCGACTTTCTCCTTCTGGGGTCCCAGGGCCCCCTGAATTGCCCATGATTAAAAGTGATGAGCTTTAGTTAACCCAAAATCCCAGAGGTGATAGAATTTCGTTAAGTGCTGTGATCAAACTCTGGCCATCTCATTCTCCTCTTATTCTATATTCAGTGTCAGGCTCTTGCTGCAAATCTTTGTTACTTTATGATTGGATCGTTTTCTCAGGAGACCTAAGCTTCCATGGAAAGAATTAAATGTGCATTAGCTAGTCTGACCCTTTAGGGTATATTTACCCTAAGACTATTGGTTCTTGAATAAAATCTGTATGAGTCAGAGCAGGAATTAAGATTTCATATGTAGACCTCATTCTCTTAGGGCAATGCTAATCATTAAAACTTTCTGTAAGGATTGGGTTGGCTGGTCAGTCTAGATTCCACTGGCTTGTGTGCTTATGGGCCATGGAAGCATTATAAATCTTATAGGTGTGGTTTAGATATAGATATTAAACACGGTGACATATTTCTTAACATTTACTCATTGTAAATATGTGAAAATCAATAGCATAAGGCTTTGGTTCAAAGTTCACCTCTACTAGTTGTGTGGCCATGGGCAAATTATTTAACACCTCCATGACTCAGTTGGCTAGATGGCTTCTGAGGCTCCTTTCAGTATATTGCAAAACATTCAAGTGTGAGAGATTGAGTGCTTATTTTGACTCCCTACTACTAATATACACGGTAGTGATTATAGCCATAACTGTAGTATACCAGTAAATAGTTCGAAACCCAATGGAATTTTTCAGGGTGGTGGTATGTAGCAGGTAGCTGATTGACTAACCAGCCCCAGTTGACTATGGAGAAATGTGTCTTGAATTGAGTTCACTGCATAAATGTGATACACTTTCCTAATCTATTTATATGTACTCTGACTAAAATCCATAGTCTGGCTCATGTTAAAGGTCTATTTTTCAGGAAGGAACCTTAAGGATCTCAGTTTGCAGAGGAGAATACTAAAGGTCAGAGGAGTGAAATGATTTGACTAAAATCATACAAAACGCCTGTTTTTATAGTGCCTTAAGATTTACAAAGCACTTTCCTTATAGTAACCCTGTAAGGGAGGTACTGGGAGAATTGTTATTCCATTTTATAGCTGAGGAGACTGAGGATAAACTAGTTTAAGTGACCCATCCAAGGTCATCCAATTTAAGCGTGACACATGGACATGATGACAACATTTAAGGGTCAGAAGCAGGATCTGAACCCTGGTCATCCGTGAATGTAAGTCCAGGGATTTTTTTCCTGTATCGAGTTTCCTCTTAAGTTAATAAGTGGTAGAATCAGAATTTGAATGCTGTCCTTCTGATTTCAAATTCAGTGTATTTTTCATGACAACATGCAGTTACTATATGAATGCAGGAGGGTGTATGCTAAGGGAAAAAAAGGAGGATACTTGCCCAAGTTCCCTAAAGCTCCTTGAAATAAAGTGATAAATTCACTATTTGGATACAATTATAAATTGACCAATAATCACAATAAATTATCACATCTCTGAATGAGGTATTTATAGCTAACTGTTCCCTATTTCTGTCCTTCCCTCCTTTTCTTCCTCCTTGCCTCCCTCCCTTTCTTTCTTTCCTTCCTAATTTCCTTTCCTTCCTCCATCTCTCCCTTTCTCATAAAAATGGGTCTATCTTGCCCAAGCTAAAAGGGCAGCAGCCAATTGAGCCAATTGACCTGATTCCAATCCTGATCCAAAGAAAGCTTTAACTAGTCAGATTTTTTCTGACCCGGACTGTTTCATCCCTCCTTGGGTTGTCTGTTATGCTTCTTCTCTCAGAGACTCACCAAATTCATACCAGACTTGGTACAGACATCTGATTGCTATTGTCAGGGGTGTGGCAGCTCTCCCTAGCTTGAGAGAGCCATTGTTAAAATTTTCAGTGTTTTTATTGACACTTTAGAAATTGGCTCTTCTAAAAGTCAAGTCTTGATTTATTGTTTGGTTGATTTTCTAGACTTAAGAAAGTGTTTAATAATATAGATTAACCTTAAAAGTATGTGTGCATATGTTTATACTCTTAGAGAGCTGATTGTTAAACCAGTTACCAGCATATCCCTAAGTTGTTCTATACACATCTCTTGAGGTCAGTAGGAACGCCACAGTACACTCTAGGAATGAAGTCAGCATCAGACTGAAGGCCCAGTGACTGTACGATGCTGTTGTTGGTGGTGGTGATGATGATAATAAAAACATGTTCATGTTGCAAAGTGCTTTACATAATTTATCTCATTTGAGTCTCATAACACCCCTGCTTGCTTCAGCTCAGAACTCAAAACTCAAGCAACTCACCAGGCACTATCTCCTCCAGCAACAGAGATTACAGGGAAGTACCTCCATGTCTGGCTCCCTATTTAATTTCATATTTTTCTAGGCACTAACAATCTGTTTTCTTCATTTTAACAGTAGTATCAAATGTGAAGAATTGGTCCTGAGTTTAATGTGTAATGTTCTCTTTCCCATCTGAAGGAGTTGAAAAACATGGGAAGAAAAGCCATATTGAAAAAAGCAGACTATAATACTTAACCATCTTGCTGCTTTTCATCGTGCAGGTTTTTTGGACCACTTACTACAGAGCATTTCCCCATAGCACTATTAGAGTTGAAATGTGGATCCAGACTCTGGTGAAGAAGTGCAACTGATAGGACTGAGCATTCTAAGCAACAAAAGAACAGAATAAAAATTGAGACATTACTTTTATCAACCAGAACAAGAATTGAATGCTACTATTAATATAGCTAGGATATGGAAACTACATTGGCTGTGTTCTGAAATCTTACTTCCCATAAAACAACTGAGGCTGCGACGACATAAATGTATTGCAAAGCTGGAAACCTTACAAAATGTGTTTTTCCCCTTTTATCGAAGACATCCTCTCCTTTTTGCATTCCATTACCCCAGCAGCACTGATGCAGGCATAAATTGGACTCTCCTAAAGCAATGTGCATGTTCCTCTGTGTGATCTCCCAGTGCCTGCAGCAGAGTTCTTCTCTCCAGGGAAAGGGGAGTGAACTTAGCTGGCAAATCAGATATGTGACTCTTAGATTGAATCTGGGACATGGCTCATCTTCACTTTTGATGACATCTGTGTTCAGGCTCGGCAGTAGCATAAGCACGGATTCATACAAATACAAAGGGGAAATACATATGTACGACCCAAAGCAAAAAGGGAAATGAAAAATCTCAGATCACCACCACCATGCTACTAGGAGCTTCTTGAGAGCCTCATCTGATTACAAATAAATCAAAGATCGAATGCCTTGCCCCTTTGTCCAATTGTTATTCATTTATCTGCCTGTCTATCTATCTATCTATCTATCTATCTATCTATCTATCTATCTATCTATCTATCTATCTACTCATTCATTCATTTATTTATTTTGCCAAACCTCAGTCCAGATTGAACAAGGCAGCCTACTCATCCTCTATTTCCTCTGCATTTACTCATGTGCTGCTGGATGGAGTTAATGTTATCTAACTCCAAAAGAGCCCTCACTGAAACAAGGAAGTGTTTTTATTCTTCATTATCTGATTTCCTATCTCATGCCCCATAGAAACTATTCTCCCCCCCCCATCTCCCCACCTGTGTTACTGTTCAGCTGTTTCAGTCATGTCTGACTCTTCATGACCCCATATGGGTCATCTTTTGGCAAAGATATTGTAGTGGTTTACCATTTCCTTTTCCAGCACATTTTACAGATGAGGAACTAAGGCAAATAGGATTAAGTGATTTGCTCAGGGTCACACACCTTAAGTAAGTTATATGAGGCCAAATTTGAATTCAAGAAAATGGGTCTTTCTGACCCCAGGCAGGGCACTCTATCCACTGTGCCACTGAGCAGCTCCCCTCCTGCTTATCCCTCCCCACAATGACTGTCTCCTTACCTGCAGGACTTTGCCTCTTACTTTCTTGGGAAAATAGAGGCCATTGGAACTTATGTCTCTTTTCTCTTTCTTTTCATCTCAAAACCACTTGACATCATCCTTCACTCTCCTTTTATTTCCTTGAGTCTCTAATTAATAGGTGACCCTCCTTCTTATCAAAGAGACCTTGGCAATCTTTCTACATGTGTGCTTGATCCCATCTCCTGCCATCTTCCCCAGCAAATTGCAAGCACAATCCTACTTGAATCTTTAGTTTCTCCCTAGCCAACTCATCTCTTCCCTACTGCCTTTGAAAATGCCCCAGTACCACCCCCCGACCCCAACTAGGGAAAAAAAAAAACTTCAGTCAACCTTGCCATCCCTTTAGCAATCATCTTTTATCTCTCCTTTTTTTCCCAGCCTAACTCCTTGGGAAAAACTTCTTCTCTACATTTGTTGCCTCTATTTCTGTGAAAATCTTAATCCTCTACAATCTGGCTTCAGATTTCATTCCACAACCAAAACTGATCTTTCTAAAGTTACCAGTTATCTCTTTCTCCTTCTACCTGTCTGATGTGTTCATTGTCAGTCTTATTTGCTGCTTCATCATTCACATCAGGTCTCCTAATTGTGAATATTTCCTCAAAGTTTTGTGCTAGTCCTTTCACTACCTTGAATTTATGTGTATTTATTCTCCTTATATTTATTCCATATCTATTAATCAATAAACATTTATTAAGTGCCTACTATATTCTAGACACTGTGACAAATTCTGGGGATCCAAAAAAAGCAAAAGACAGACCCTGTCCTCAAGAAGCTCACAATCTAATGGGGGAGACAATATACAAACAAATACATACAAAGAAAGCTATATACAGGATAAATATGAAATAAGTGACAGAGAGAAGGCACTAGAGTTAAGAGGGATTAGGTAAGGCTTACTGTAGAAAGTATGATTTTATTTGGGACTTAAGGAAAACCAGGGAAATAATGCATGAAATAATAAAGAGAAAAATGAGCAGAATCAAGAAAATATTGTATATAGTAGCAGCGATATTGTTTGAAGAATGACTTTGAGTGAATAAGCAATATTGACTATTATAAATACCCAAGTTAACTATAAAGGACATATGAAGAAAGACATTATGTGTATCCACAGAAGGAACTGATAAATAGATGTATGCAAATAATAATTTAACATATATGTGTGTGTGTGTGTGTGTCTGTAAAGGTAGCCATTTCTAGGGTAGGGAAGGAGCTAGGGAAGAAAAACAAAGAAATTTACATGATAATTTCATTGTATATTTGAAAGGAATAGCAAGTTGTGCATAGCAGATTTGCAGTTTAATGTATAATCATCTTTTTATTATATTATATTATAGAAATGCTTGTTTTATTCCATGTTAAAAATAAGTCTAAATAAATAAATAGATAAATAATAAATGAATGAAAGAATGAATGAATGAACAAATAAGCAAATGAATGAATGAATGAATGAAGTGAACTGGGGAAGTCAGTAGTCAGAGTGGAGGAGGGAGATGTTCCAGCTATAGGGAATAGCCAGGGAAAATTATTGGAATCAAGAGTTGGAGTATTTTGTTTGTGAAATAGCCAGGAAGCCAATGTCATTGAATCAGAGTACCTGTCAGGAGTAAGGTATAAGAATTATGAAAAGGTAGGAGGGGTCTAGGTTATAAAAGGCTTTGAAAGCCAAACAAAGCATTTTACATTTGCTCCTGGAGTCGATAGGAAGCCACTGGAGTGTATTGAGTAAAAGGGGACATAATCAGACCTGTGTTTTAAGAAAATGACTTTATTGGCTCAGTGGAGAATGTATTGGAGTGGGGAAAGACTTGAAGAAGGTAGACCTACCAGCAGGCTATTGTAGTAACCAAAGGAAAGAAGTGATGAGGGCCTATAGTAATAATGTCAGGAGAGAAGGGGGCATATTCAAAAGATATTGCAAAGGTGAAATCAATAGGCCTTGGCAATGGCTTGGATATGGGGGTTAAGAGATCATGAAGAATCCATTGATACAATCATATGATTTTGCTTTTGCTTTTGTTATTGATATAATCAATTATGTAAATTGTTTTCCTGATTTTAAGTCATCCCTGCAATCCTGGTATAATTCCCGCTTGGTCATGATCTTTTAAATATATTGTTGTAATCTTTAGCTAGTATTTTATTTAGGATTTTGCATCCTTATTTATTAATGAAATTGGTCTATAATTTTCTTTCTCTGTTTTTACTCTCCCTGGTTTAGGTATCAGTATCAAATTTGTTTTATAAAAGGAGTTTGATAAGAAGATGCTTTCTTTTCCCATGATTCCAGATAATTTATTTAATATTAGAATTAGTTGATCTTTAAATGTTTGATAAAATTCACTCGTAAATCCATCTGGTCCTGGTGCTTTTTTCTTAGGAAACTCACTTATGACTTGTTCAATTTTTTTTTTTCTAAAATAGGTCTATTTAGATCTCTTCTATTTCCTCTTCTGGAATCCAGAATGACTCCTGAGTCTGGAGGAATAGGAAAATAGTTTTGTCAGGTTTAATAGGAAAGATAATCAGTTCTGTTTTGGATATATTTAGTTTAAGATGTCTACTGCAATCCATTCTGAGATGTTTCAAAGGCAGTTGGAGATGTGAGATTAGAGGTCAGTGGAGAGATTGAGGCTGGAAAGGTAGATTTGAGAATCATCCCCAAAGAAATGGTAATTAAATCCGTGGGAGCTGATGATATCACCAAGTGATGCAGTATAGAGGGAGAAGAGAAGAGAGCCAGGGACAGAACCCTGGAGTACACCCACTTTTAGCAGGCATGATCTGCAAGAGTATTCCTCAAAGGATATAGAGAAGGAACAGTCATATTACTAAAAGAAAAACTAGGAGAAGGTAATGTCCCAAAAACATAGAGAGAAGAGAGGATCAAGGAGGAGAGTGTGATCAACAGTGCCCAAGGCTGCAGACAGGTCAAGGACTGAGAAAAGCCCATTGGATTTGGCAACTAGGAGATCATTGGTAACTTTGGAGACAGCAGTCTCAAGAGAATAAGGTCAGAAACCAGAATGTAAGGGGTTAAGAAGATAGTATACTTTTATATATATATATTTGTTGCCTTCCTTATTAGGGTGGGTAGGTATTATTTCATTCTTCCTATGTGTATCTTTAGTGCCTACCTCAGTGCTTAACATGAAAGAGGTATTTATTAAACATTAACCAATGTGCCAAGCATTATGCATAATGGCGCATACAAAGACCAAAAAAAAAACCCCAAGCAACTACTATTCTCAAGAAGCTAGTATTCCATCTCAAATCTAACTAGTTGTCTTTATAAGTCTTTTTTCATGTATAAGACTATGCCCGTGTTGCTCTTTAATGAATTCTTTGCTCAACTATACTCTCTGATCCAATTCCAGATAGGCTATCTCCAACAGTAAGCCCCACTTTCACTCTTTTCTGCAAAAGGCCATTACTCTGTGCTAACAATATGACTATGATTAGATATTTTTAAGATACTGATTTTCCTAAGAAATTTTTGTGAAAATTATATTTTGTCCAACTATAGAACTATGAGAACTGACATATAACTATTATGACTAATTTTTCTCTCTTCCATTATGGATGATAGTCTATTATATCAGTTAGCATAGTTTCTGCATTCGGACTTTTGATCAAAATGTTCTGTCTAGTAGGCTGATTATGTTATTCGTAAATATTTGCAGGTGGTTTAAAAAACTAAAGGAGAGCATTATAAATCTCTATTCCTGTAGCTACATTTCAAAGCTGAAATAAACTTTTATGCCAGTACACTTTTGGACCATATCCTGCAGTGATCAAAGACAGACACCAATACATTACTCTAGCTAAATTAAATTGCATATTAGAACTTCATTAATAATGGACAAATGCATATCTCTAACTTACACTTAGAAGTGGTTTAGTCAAAGGGAACCAGGGAGGGCTAATCTATATCTATCTTTGTAGCTAAAGATATATTTATAGCTATAGGTATATTCTCCATCATCTGGTAGCAAATGCCATCTGAATAGGTGACTATATGCTAATATTGCAAACATACTAGAGATGTAGAACTATAATGCATGTACAGAATTTATATATATAGGACATTTATTCAGGGATATATCAGAGTTGGAAGGCAGCTGGTGGTACAGTGGACAGAGCACTGGGCTTGGAATCAGGAAGATTCATCTTCATGAGTTCAAATCCAGTCTCAGGCACTTACTAGCTGCATGACCCTAGGCAAGTCACTTAACCCTGTTTGCTTCAGTTTCCTCATCCGTAAAATGAGCTGGAGAAGGAAATGGCAAACCCCTCAAGTATCTTTTGCCAAGAAAATCCCAAAAGGTCATGAAGTGTTGGCCATGAGTAAAAGATGACTCAACAACAACAAAAATCACAGTTGGCTGAGGCCTGTGATGATGGGACAAGGGTGCAAGAATATAATTGCCTTTAAAGTTCCTCCTGGGTCTCTTCAGATCTTTAATTTAGTAAACAGCTCTTGCTCATATAGATACTTGAGGATGGTTCAGACCAATTTGGTCTTCCGGGGAAAGGCCCAGAAACAGATCGGTGTATAATTATCTAAATACTACCCTTTGCTAATCCAGTAAGTCTTGAAACATTGGATTTGTGAATATCTGTAAAACTGTCGGAACACTATTCAACCAAAATGTAATAGCCTAGTAATCAGAAAGGTCACATGACATGTCTAGAAAGGCATCTTTCATTCTTTCAGATCTGAACTAGGCTGTATGCATCTCAGAAATCCATTCCTTTGAATATTGCCACTCTTGCAAATTGACTTAGATTAGCTTATAATCAAATCAAATATATAAGGGATACTGGTCCCCAGTATTCAGGGCTCTTCCTTTTTAACCAATCATACCCAGGCTCCTACAGGGGAGGTAGAAAACTAGATTAACCTCTTTTATGTGTGTGTGTGTGTGTGTGTGTGTGTGTGTGTTCTTTCCCAGGAACTCTCTCAGAAATATTGCCTTTGACATCATCAATGATCCAGTTAATTAAGGCTTGGGGTCCCAAGACCATTTTATTTGGGCTTGTCATTTTGTCTGCTTGTTCTTACAGAGGCTTACCTTCTTGGGTCACTGCTATGAACTGATTGAGAAGCTCATAAGTTTGTTACAACCATCATTGAAGGAACATGGAAACTCTGAGATACTTATTTTTTTTCACAAAGTCTGGAGAGGTCAGTTATTTTCCTGGACTGCCTTGGGAAGTTCCCTCTCACTATAAGTTATCAAAGTAAGGCTAGATGATTATTTGCTAGATATTTTAGAGGGGGAGGCTTTTGATATCTTCTTCTCCTTGAAATAACTTGTGAAGCAATTGCTCAGTAACAATGCTTTCAAGATGTCTGGCATTCAGCATGGCTTTCCTTAGAGTGTCATTTTTTTATTAGTGAAATTGTATTTGAATTTTAAAGGTTTGGTGGGAGTGAATTTAATAACAATTCTAGAAAAAAATAAAATTTCTCAAAATAATATCTCAAAATCTTCTGCTATCTTCCTTTGTAGTGGTTTATCAATGAATTAATATTCTGCATCTATCTCAGCTCTAAATGCATGATCCTATCTTTGACCCTCAAATACTCTTGGGACGGTTTTCCTCGTTTGGGTTTCACATGAAGCTTTTATGTAAACATGTTTGAACTTCTCTTGCTTTCCACTTTTTAAAACACAAGATTGTTCATAACCTTCTGCCAGTCTCTTTTGTTTTAGTCTTTCAACAATGAGTTTGTATTTAAAATAAATGCTTCCCATGACTCTCATATCTCTTTACTTGATGAAGAAGAAATCAAGTGTTTGTTGACTAAGATAATATCTGGGCTTCTTTAGCCTTTTTATCACAGAGGCTGTTTACATTGATTAAAATTTTTCAAGAAATGGTGATTAGCAAAGTGACATTTTTTCCATTTTTATTTTTGAATTTTATTATTGAGGGCTTACTTGAACCTGTCAGGTTGAAGATATTACCATTATTCATAGTCTCTCTTCATCTTTATCCTTTCTTTAAAATTGCATATTGGGGGGCAGCTAGGTGGTGCAGTGGATAAAGCACCAGCCCTGAAATCAGGAGGACCTGAGTTCAAAATCCAGCCTCAGACACTTGACACTTACTAGCTGTGTGACCCTGGGCAAGTCACTTAACCCCCATTGCCACATAAAATAATAATAATAATAATAATAATTGCATATTAAACTTGACCTTTGTTCTATATAGTTGAGGATCTGAAGAGACAAAAACAGACATTTCCAATTGGATTCTATCATCACTAGCCAGTAATTTCTTTTTTATTAATTTTCAGTCAATTTCATTTCTAGGAGTTATTTGGTGCTCATCACACCTAGAGTCTTTTGGCTTGTTTCTGTACAGCACATGCTCTAGACTTACTCCCCCAATCCTACATAGACTTTAGTTCAAGTTCTCAGAGGACAACCACCTTTGTATTTTTTCAAAATTCAGGGATAGCTCGAGGAGTCATTTTCTAATATACACTGGTGACTGAAGGCCTCAGTGATGCACTTCCCCTATGGTAATAAGTTGATTTCAATTAATTAGTCAGATATTAACTATTAAAAATGGAAATTTGCTGAGGTGATATAATTGGTACCCCCCAAAAGTCTCAATCTATGCCCATACTCTCCCATAAGTAAATATGGAGTTTAGGAGAAAATGAACTCGATCTTAAAGAATTCATGATGTGACAAAGAAGTAACATAAAATTCTGATTGCTGGAAATTCTTTTGTGCTTTCTTAGGAGTAATCCTTAGACCATGTCCCTTAGGAATGTTGTAGTTTTTCTGCTATGTTCCTTGAATCTGCCTTTCCTTATTGTGTCTTATCTATTTCTGGCTTCTGATGTAGATACTGGTGCCAGCTGCTGTTATCTCAAGAATGCTGCTTGTACAACGAAGAAAAGTCTAAATACTCCAGCTCCGTTGAAGTTCACATGATGCTCCTTTGGCTAAGGTAAAATGGGCAAGTAAGAGGGGGAAGGAAACTGATGCTATGACTGATGTTGGATTTCTTCTTCCCTCCTCCTTATCACCCCTCAAGCAATTTCTTCTTGGAAACTTGAGTGGAAGGATTACATATGGCTCACTACTTGCTTGAATCCTTCAGTTTCAAACTGACACACCATTTTATTGAATGGTCCACAAGGAATGACTGAATTTCTTCAACCAATCCAATCACATTTGTGTGTAACATAATTCCACTTAATCCAATGGCTTCTAAAGTCATATAAATTGATAAAAACAAATTTTCATGCTTACTCTAAAGTCTTTGATTGACAAAATCTCCATCTCCCACCAGGTTAAAGTATCAGGGCATGACATCTTATTGCTTACTTAAATTCAGGTGAGGTAATTGGTGGATTGACTCAATGCCCCCCCCCCATCCTGATATCTAGAAGAAATCATTTATGAAAAATAGACATAAGACTTCTGAATAGTCTAGTTTTTAAAAAGTTAATTTACTTATTATCTGACAAAGACTGTAATTTAAAAATTTCTTTTTGGACCAGCTGCCTCAAATATTAGAGCAATATTTATTTTGGAGAGCATAGTTAAGTTGACATGGTCATGTATTGGTGCAATGATTACATTTTTGAAATGACCTCTGAAATATTATCTGGTTTTGAGCTCAGGAATTCTAACTCTATCACTTGGTCTGGAGATCACATGGTACTTGATCTCTCCTCTTTCTCTTAATTTTGCCTTTTACCCAAAAGCAATAAAATATGACCTATTTACAACAAAACAAAACAAAACCCCTCAAAAGGCCTAGGGTAAATGTCCATTGGCTGTATAGAAATGTTTGGTTTGATTTATTTAAAAGCAAATTGGAGTGTGTCGTTAAAGCTTTTGTTTGTAGCCTTAAATTAATTTAAGTTAAGGTCTGATGTTGTATTCTAAACACTTGAGTTTTCTGCATTTAGTTTGCATCACTTAACTTCTACTGAAGCAAAAACAAATGCTACACGGCTTTAAGATAAATTGCATGGCCTTGTGTGTGTTCACCACTGATCTTGTGGAATGGTTGCTTATTAGCTGCAAAAGATTAAGTGGCAGTTTAAAAAATACTTCTTGTATCCATCTCAAGTCATCCCATTAGAAGATAAAAACACTGTATTTATAACACTTGAACTGAAGGTTTTTTAAGCAGATGATTATATGTGTGACAGTGTGACCTTCTTTTCAGCAAAAGAAGTCTGGGACCTGATGTAATTAAAATGTAAGAGAAAACTAGAGTATCTAAGGAAATTCCTGTACTCTATTAGGTTAAAGATCAATGCAAATGAGACATCTGTAAGCATCATAAAACAGGCAAGCTCAAGTTTCTCTACCTTAACACAAGAGAAGGCAAGACTATTAAAAATGTTTAGTTTGATTTGTCTTTATAACTTATAAGGTCTTTTCCCCTTAGAATCAAAAGCTTTCTGGAAGAAAAATGACAGTAATTCAGGGAGCATTATCTTTATTTTTAACTATTTTTCATCTTTATAATAATACTAATTAATAGGAATATTTTACTTATTTAGATTCTAGAACCCCAAAGTTTCCATTAGTTGAAATGTGGCATCTCTTAAGAACTAAAAAATAATAATTTTGAGTTCCTCTTTTTTTTTTCTTCTTCATTTTTTCTCTAAGTGTTTTCTAATTGGCCCGTTTTTAAAAAAAGAGAATATACACCAGGCAGGGGGTCCCATAGCCATCACTGTCACCTCCCTCCCAGTTGCTGGTTTCTCTGAGGTACTATGCTCCTGATTTTTTTTTTCAATAGGTAGCCAGGAATTTGAGTTGTTTTGTTTTTGTTTTTCTGTTTGTGCTTTCTGACTATGTAAACAAAGCAGTTCCTGTATGTATAAGCTGCTAATGAATATTACATGGAGAATCCATGACCCATTATTTCTTATCTACTGTACTGTCCTGTGACTTATCTACTGTACTTATTCTGCCCACTGCCAACAGGTTAATCCCTAGAAAAAGAGTGGTTTTAGGGTGTTGCTTCCTGTTTACAAAGCTCTAATGGCTTAACCTCCCTTCCTCCAACTTGGCCCTACTTATCTTCCTAGTGTTATCTCCTATAATAATCTGTTTGACTTCCAGTCCTCTAAGCTTCACAGCTGTAGCCACTTAATCTCTACCTGTTAGCTTCCAGGACCTTTCCTTGGGCAGGAGCAATGGAAGGAACCCCAATCAACGCTTAATCACAAGTCAGAATTCTGAGAGATGGCTTTACTACTGGTCTTCTTCTGACCTCTTGTTCCCTTTTGAGGGTTTTTCTGGTTTTCCTCCGTGATCAGTCTCTAACTTTGCACTATGATTTTAATATCTGCATCTTAGCCTTGTCTCCTCATATCTAATGCTTTGGTTACCTACCTGGTGCTCTAGTTCCTTTGAGATTTAGGTCCTCCCTTATCCTTCTAAGCCCCCCTTTTCAGGGGACTATTAGAATGCAAGCTTCTTGAAAGAAGGGATTATTTCATCTTTTGTATTTGTATCGGTAGATCCTGGGCACAGGATGCACTCAATGGAGGGTTCCTGCTTGACTAGAATTTTGTCCTTGAACCCCAATTACTGGAGGCATTTTTTGCTACCTGCTGACAGATCCCTCTGACTTTTCCTGTCTCAGGATGCCTAATGAGTAAATTTCTGACTCCCTCCTGCTACCCCTGCCCAACTCACATATAAGCATCTGTTTCATCTTAGGATCCTGGCCTTCCCCACTCCCCCCAAATTGGTTCATTGTGCAGCCAACTAACCCCTGTTTAAAAATACATCATGCAGTGGGTAATCTTACTTATTTAGACTCATTGACTGCTAAATCACTCAAATGTATTCAGAGGATGCAGAATTTTGACATAAAGACAGAAGTGACCACAAAGAGATTTCCTAAGTGCTGACAAGGTTATGAGCTTTAGAAAAAAATTGAAAGGCTAATCATAGGATTGTGAAGCTTATCTATCACCCAAGTTTCATCATTTTTCAACTCATATAATCTAGGGTCATCCAGTTTGTTAGTTATCTTTCTTAGCTTTTTCTTATCTGGAAATTCTATAAGTATTCCATCTATGCCTTTATTTAAGTCATTGATTTTTTTTAAAGTAATAAACCGGGGCAGCTAGGTGGCACAGTGGATAAAGCACCAGCCCTGAATTCAGAAGGACCTGAGTTCAAACCTGGCCTCAGACACTTCACATTTACCAGCTGTGTGACCCTGGGCAAGTCACTTAACCCTCATTGCCCTGCAAAAAAAAATAACAAAAACAAAAACAAAAAGTAATAAACAGTTGATAAAGCATTGACCCTGGATTCAGGAGGACTTGAGTTCAAATCTGGCCTCAGAAACTTGACACTTACTAGCTATGTGACCCTGGGCAAATCATTTAACCCTCATTTCACCAAAATAAAAGTAGTAAACATACCAGAACCAAGTATGGGCCCCTGGAGCATTCTCTCAGAGATCTCCTGACATGTTGACACAAAATCACGAATAGGCACTATTTAGGTCCAAACATTAAACTGGTTCTGAATCCATTGACTTGAATTACTATCTAATCTACACTTTTCTTTATTTTCCATCCTATAAGAATATTATGTTACATATTATCAAATAATTACTAAAATTAGGTAAACCGTGTTTCAGCATTTTCCTGATTACATAGGGAAATAAGGTTTTCTAACAGTAAGCTTTGCTTTTATTACCACTAGACTTTTTTTTTTTTTTTTTTTTGGTAAGGCAGTTGGGGTTAAGTGACTTGCCCAGGGTCACACAGCTAGTAAGTGTTAAGTGTCTGAGGTTGGATTTGAACTCAGGTCCTCCTGACTCCAGGGCCGGTGCTCTATCCACTGCGCCACCTAGCTGCCCCTCCACTAGACTTTTTAAGGAAGCAAAGCCTAGTTTACTGGCCTACTGTTTGCAGATGCTATTCTCTGTCTATATATCTGTTTCTGTTTCTCTCTCTGTGTTCCTCCCCAACCCCACCTCCGTCTCAGACTGAGTTTTCCTATATTGTCTAAGCAAGAAGTGCATCAGCAACTCACCGGCCTATCGCCAAGGAAGCTTTGACCTATTCTCTTTCTGACCAGGATTGGTTTGTCCTGTCTTAAACAGACAGTCTCCAGTCCCAAAGGTTCACCATATTTATACCCAATAGTATAAGACTGTAGCCCTACAGCAGCTCAGACCTGTTGAACTGAAGAGATGGACCAGCCTTAGTCTCTAGTATTAGCAGGAATTATAGGTATATCCATCACACCTGGCATAGATGAGATTCTCTCATCTCTTTGGAAAAGTAGGGCATTTGCCTTTCTCTAGTCCTATGGTGCTATTTACATTTCCCATAATTCTGTAAACATGACTGACAATCATTCAGCAATTCCATCTGACCATTCTTTTGATCCCTAAGGATCCTCTAAGCCAGGCGATATGAATTCATCAAGGGCAATTAGTTATTCTCTTATAATCTCTTTACTTATCTTTGAGCATCAACTTCCTGCTGGCCATTTTTAATTCTGTTATTTCCAGTGAAAAGGTTATTTTCCTGTTCTAATCTGCCTTCCAGCCTCATCACTCAACTAAAATTGCTCTCTCCAAAGTTACCAATGATCTTGTACCCAACATCTAATAGACTTTTCCCAATCCTTATTCTTGCCCTCTCTATAGGTTGTGACCACATTGGAACACTCATTTCTCCTGAGTATTTTCTTTTCTCTAGGTTATTTCTGGCCCTGCTTTTAGTTGATCCTTCTCCTACTTATTTTGTTATAAGTCTCCTCTGTTGGATAATCATCTATCTTAATTCTAGAAGTATCACAAGGTTCTGTTGTAGGCCATCTCTTTGTTCTCTCTCTTGGTGACCTCATCATTCCCATGTGTTTAATTATTATTTCTATGTTAACCACTCCCAGATCTTTACGTGGCATCTTCAAATTCTTAGTTCTATTTTAACCTAGCTTAAAACCTATATATTCAGGCCCAAACCCTTGTCAGCATTCTGGCTTCAGTTCATGAACTCTCTGCTAGATATTTCAAACTGAATGTCCTGTAGACATCTCAAACTTAGTATATCCAAAACAGGACTCATTATTTCATTCCCCCAAACCCAGCTCTCTTCTGACTTCCCCTGTTTCTATCAAGGGGACCACCATCCTTCCAGATATTTCATTTCAACTCATCTCACATATTGAACTGGTTGCCAGACTGATATTATTATTTCTAAAATATCTTTGACATCTATTTCTCTCCACTTATATAGCCAGCACCTTAGTTAGGTCTTGTTCGCTTCTCCCTGGACTGTTATAATAGCTTCCTAATTAGTTTTCATGCCTCAAGTTTCTCCCAATTCCAATACATCTTACACATCACTGCCAAAATGATTTTTTTTAATGTACATGTCTAATATTATCATTCCCCTGCTCAATAAACCCCAGTAGCTCCACATTACTTTTAAATGCCTAACAGAATGGTTTGTATGTTTTCCAAGAGATTATAGAGTGTCACTTGGAGTTTATTGGGTGGGAAAATAAAATGGTTTTATCCATGCTTCAGGAATATCATTTTGGCAGTTGTGTGGAGTCTGTATTGGAGAAGGGAGAATCTTGAGGCAATGAGAGCTATTTGCAGACTTTTACATTAGTCCTGCCTACAAAGGTAGACAGTGAAGTGTCTCAGTGGGTAGAGCACTGGGCCTAAAGTTGGGAAGACCTGAATTCAAATCTGGATTTATACCACTTACTAGTTGTGTGACCCTGGGCAAATAATTTAACTCTGTTTGCCTCAATTTCCTCATCTATAAAATGAGCTGGAGAAGGAAATAGAAAACCACCCCTGTATAATTGCCTAGAAACTGAAAAAAGGGTCATGAAGATTTGGACATGACTGAACAACAACACAATGATCCAGGTGAAAGGTCATGAGGAAACTAAAATGTGAAAGATATTATTACAAAGGTAGAATCAGTAAGACTTGAATGAGTATATCTTCATGATGTAAAATAAAACCCCATTCTTTTTATTTATCATATTTCTTTTGACTAAGGTATACCCATCTAGAACCTTTTTCCATTAGTTTCATCCTATCAATACTCACTTATATCTGTGAGGTCAAATTTATTTCCTTGTCTTAAGATTTTTAGTTCTTCTTGCTTGCTGATGAAACTTGGCTATTTGTACATGGGGCTCATAGATAGATAGAACATTTTTGTGTGCTTTCTACGTTCTGGGAGATATGAATATAAGCAAGCAATACAGTCTCTACCCTCAAGGAGCATCATGGAGGAAGATGAAACACCTGGAGGTTGGAGAAGGGGAGTAAGAAGGAGTTAAGCATTCTTGATCTGGAAATGGCCCAGACCAGACAAGGTCAAATCCTGGATATGGGAAAGTTGAGGTTTATATGTAAGAACCCAATGTGGTTCCAGGGGTAGAGGACAAGAAGGGGGAGGCAAAGATGTTGGCTCAACTCAGGGATACTAGAGGTAGCTAAAGAGGGATAGCATGAGTTTTAATACTGTCTTCTTTCTTGGATTTTATTTCCTGAGAACTTCCTGGTGTCTCAAATGACAATTCATCCTCCTTTTACAGCTATTCTCTCTTTTATACAACTTGGGAGAGATACATAGCTTTTTTTCCCCCTCTGCCACACCTTTTTTCAAGATTCCAGACCATTACATTCTTTATCTGTCTTTGTTTGTTAGGCACACTTCTTCCTTGGCCAAGAGTCTTTCATTCCAATATTTTAAACCATGATTCAAATTCCCATTATCAGACATAGTTCTCTTCTAGCTATTAATTTGCAAAATCACATTTTTTTTCCTTTCTCTATCCCTTGCCTTTAATGGACAGCAATGATGAAAACATCATCTGTGCCCCTATCATTTTCAATTTCTTGCCCAACACTTATAAACTTTGGCAATATATTCTGGGTTCTTTTTGTCATAATCATTTGTATCCACATGATCCACCAGAAGGGAATAGTAGTCATTCATTTTGATAAATTGATTAATCAATCAATCAGTCAATTTATTAGGTACCTACTAAGTGCCAGTTACTGTGCTAAGCTGGGGGTTCAAAAATGCAACCCCTATTCTAAGGGAATTTAAAATTTAATGGAGTCATACTAATTATTCTGTTAAGTCCTGGATATGTTTCCAAGAAGATAATTCTCTCTATTATCATCAGGTTGACAAATTGCTATTTCTATATTTCCAGCAAAGAGCATTCTTTTCTTTTTTTTGACTCTTTCATCAATCAGTCAGTCAGTCAGTCAGTCAACAAGTGATATGTCCCAGGCACCGCGTTATGCCAAATACATGAATGAACACATCTCTACTGACTAGGGGCTTACTTTCTATCTGATATTTCTGTGGCTTGACTTGAGGCAAACAGCCTCCTCAGACCAGCAATCATCTCTTCAGGAAGAGGCTGAAATTTTTTTTTAAGCTCCAAGAGAACATTTGTACTTTTCTTTCCCTCTCCCCCTCTGGGATATTTTCTATTCTCTTACTTCTCAAGGACTTGTGACTTGTGTTCTTTTTTCTCCCTCCATTGTATCTCACCATTTTTTAAAGTAAAGGAATACTTAATTGTGTCTGATGACCTGGAATGTGGAGAGGTATTCCTTTAGTTATTTCACTTTCTTTTCTAGGAATGAGGCCAAGCCGCACTTGGAACATAGATAAACAATCACTTGGTTATAGCAGAAATACAAATATTGAATACTCAATGCCGCTCACTTCAAAATCTATTTTGCTCCATAATGACTGAGATTTTCAGTCTTTTTTTTTTAAGGAAAAACTATTTGTGGATATTTATGCCTCACTTCCTAAATATTTCTTTAAGACCCTTTCAACTTCTTTCCACCTAAAAAATTGAAAGCCACACTTAACGTTCTTTCTTTGGACTCAATTACAGCTCTCCAGTCAAGTGTTGCTTCATTTTCTCTTCTTGTTTCTTCTACTTACCAATTTATTTTACTTCCTTGTTTTACTTATTTATTTTGGTACCTCCCTTTCCTCCTACCTGCACCTTACCCCCTTCCTGCAAATTCTTCTCTTCAGGTGTTTAATCATTACTCCTATTCTTCCATCATTTTGACTATTCCTGGATATTGAATTCTTCTTAAGCTCAAGCCCATTGTCCAAAGTTTCTCCTCACTTAAATTCGTCCTCTAGATTTGTTCATAAGTGTAAAATCTTTAATAACCACCTTCACAAATTCTTTCTCCTAATTATTCAGGGTAAGTCCTTGTAACCTCTTTTCTGTCTTTTCCTACAACCTTCTCTCAAAGAAATTAGAAATAAAACCTTCAAGTAGATTGTTCTTCACTTTTTCTTTTGCCTATATTTCTCCACATTAAATCTCTAGCCTTCTTTATTAGCCCAATCACCCTTATAATTTCTTTCTTAATTCAGGTCAGAGCTTTCTTTTCCCTCACAAAAACCAAAATAAAATCACTCCTCCCTCTAAATTTTAGTCTGGATTGTCAATTAATTCCTATCACTTTCCTCAGGTGACGGTGTTTAGCGTATACTCCATTCTTTTGCTTCTACATTTTTGTTTTATTTTGCATTATTTCATAAAGGTCTCATTCCTCATACCTGTCCACATAAATTGCATTATAGTGTTCTGTTATATTAAATTGCATCAATGTACCACAATTTACCTGTCTCCCTACTGCTGGATATAGAGATTGCTTCTGGGTTTGATTTTTCAATTACTTATAATATAGCTATGACCATATTTGAACAGACAACTCTTTTGTTTTGTTTTTGAAAACACTGTCATTATATAATACCAATAATAGAATGAATGGGTAAAAGGGTATAATTATTTTTATAACTCTAAATACATGTTGCCTGATTATTCTCTAAAAGAGTCTGCATTTCTACCAGCAATGAATGAGTGTACCTGTTTCTTGACAGCCTCCTCACCCTCAGCATTTACTTTTATTACCTCTTGTTATTATCTTTTCCTACTTAATTGGTGTAAGTTTATAGAATCATAGATTTATAGCTGGAGAGGACCTCTGAGCCCATCTATTCTAATCCCATTTTACAGATGAGGAAACTCGGACCAAGAAGTTAAGTGATGGAGGGAATAAGTTAAGAATTCACTGACTTCTGTCAGTACTTTTCCTATTTATTATGCTGCTTTGTGAGATATTTTCTCAAAGTTATTCTTCTCTTTATTAGTGAATTTGATCATTTTGCTAAGTGATTATTAATAATTTATGTTTGAACTTTTGAAAAGTATCTGCTTATATCCCTTAACCATTAATTCATTGTGGACTTGGAGTTTTAACTCTAACCTCATAAGAGTTTCTTTTATATTTCATGTGTCAATGTTTAATATGTCATGTTAGGCATATTTTCCCCAACCCATTCTTTTTTTTTCCTTTTAATTAAGTTGTATTGTTGCATATCTTTTTTTTTCATTTTAGTCTAGTCAAGCCCAACTATCTCATCCTCAGTAATTCCTTTCATTTGCTGAATAAAAAGGCACCACTTCACAATGGAAAAATATTTTATTCCATATTTTTCCATTTTTTATAGATCTTTGAAAACTGTTTCAATTTCTCATTCTTCTGGAATTTACTGAGGTAAGTGATATAAGATTTGGGTCTAAATCCTTTTTCCATCAAAATTGTAAATCAATTTTCCTGAAGTACATTTTTTAAATAATACATTTTTTCCACCTAGTTTTTATTTTATATATTTTGTATACATTGGGTTGGATGTATGTTTGTATATGTATATGTACACATACATACATTTTTTTGTATATGTATGTCTGTATACATACAAACTATATATGTGTGTATATATGCAGACAAATATGTGTATATACACACACAAATATATATATATATATAATTTCATTGATTTACTTTTCTATTTCTTCCCTAGTACCAGATAGTTTTAATTATAGCCATTTGGTAACGTTAAAATCTCATCATGGGGCAGCTAGGTGGCACAGTGGATAGAGCGCCAGCCCTGGAGTCGGGAGTACCTGAGTTCAAATTCGGCCTCATACACTTAACACTAACTAGCTATGTGACACTAGGCAAGTCACTTAACCCCAATTGCCTCACTAAAAAAAAAAAATCTCATCATAATCTCCTTCATAATTTTTCCTTTTCAGTGTACTCCTTAATATTCTTGTTATTAATTTGTTTTTCCATATAATTTTCATTACAATTATGTTTAGTTCCAATTATGTTTTTATTTTTCTTTGGTATTGCAATAAAAATATAGATTTTTTGGGAGCAATACTGTCACTTTTAATAATTAATTGAATAGGGGGCAGCTAGGTGGCGCAGTGGATAAAGCACCGGCCCTGGATTCAGGAGTACCTGAGTTCAAATCCGGCCTCAGACACTTACTAGCTGTGTGACCTTGGGCAAGTCACTTAACCCCCATTGCCCTGCAAAAATTAAAAAAAAAATAATTAATTGAATAATGGACAGATACCCAACTTCAAAATCACAAAGACTTGGATTCAAATAACTATGATACATATTGGCTATGTGATCATATAATTTAACTTCAGTGTTCAAGGCAATTCTCTGTAATTGTAAATTTCAGAGCAGGCACCAATCTACAGTGGTAAAGTAAGATTTTGGTATAGGAAATTCCTTACACTAATGAAATCACAGGTTTAGTTGGGGAAAAAAATCCAACCCATTTAATGTGAACATTGAATGTGTCTCCAGATGTTTGGGTCTTCTTTTATTGTGGTCGTTGGTAGTATAAAATGTAGGTTAATTTCCAAATATTAGTACTTTTGTTGCTCTTGTGAACCTCATTCTTTTTTATTACATTTTCTTATTTTTATTATGATTAAATAAGAATCACAATTTATTTTTCTTTATTAATCTTATATTTGGTGACTGCCAGATTAATTTACTTTCTTTTAAATTTTAGGCTGAAGTGGTTGGATTTCCAAGTTATACTGTCATGTCATCTGCAAATAATGACATTTTGACATCTTTATTTCCAGTGTTAATCTTGCTAATATATTTTTCCTGTCCTACTACAATTGCTTGAATTTCCAATACCATGTATAATTTCCAATACCATGTCAAATAAAACCAGTGGGTATGGGAATCTTTACTTTGTACTTATTTTTTTTAGAGGGACTGTTCTTAATGTTTCTCAACTGTATATCATATTGGCTCTTGGATTAAGGTTGATAACGTTTTTCATTATCTTAAGGGGAAAAATCCTCAATAAAATCTCTATCAGTTTTTGTCTTTTATTATGAATGAATATTAAATTTTATTAAAGACTTTCCTCATGAAATAGGGCCATATTTTTTTTAGCTTCTTAGTATCTTTTTTTATCATCATCATTATTGTATTCATAGTCTTTTTGATGTTGGGCCAATGTTGCATGTCTGATTTCAACTCGGCTTGGTCATGATAAATACTTTTCTTTATGCATTGTTATATTCTATTGGCTAGTACTTTGCTTAATATTTTTGCATCTATCGTGTCAATATTGTACTATAAGTTCTTTTTAGTGTTATTTTTGCCTCTTTTAAAAATAAATATCACATTTCCCCCCTTGGCTTTTTCTACACTTATGAATAATATATATAACAGAAATATTGTTCAAAGTCTGAAAGAATTCTGCTATGAACCTAAATATTCTTGGTTTTTTCTTTTTGCTTAATCGTGATTTTGTAAATGACTTGCCTTATTTCCTCCTAAATATTGGTCTACTTAGAAATGTTCCTTTTCTGTGATGTCAAGTTTAGCAACTGTTTTTTTTTTTGGTAGATAATTATCATTCCCTTTAAATTTTCTCATATGTTAGAATGTGGCTATGGGTAGAAATTCCCTTATAATTGAAAAAATATATTTAAAATCTGTTTTACCCTTTTTTCCAGTTCACGTTTTCTCTCTTTTTAAAAGATTAAATTTTCTAATGGCTTGTCAATTTTATTGATTTATTAGAATAATTGCTTTATTTACCAACTGAAATATTATTTTTAAATTTATTTCTCTTCTCACCTTTATAATTTATTTTATGAATTAAACCTTGTTCAAGATTCCTTGAAATATAAAACAATACAAATAACTTTAAAAATACCTTGAACATTATTATTAAATACTACATAAAACAGATGTATATTTATAAGAGGTGTTTGATATTACCATGTAGGAGATCTAGGATAGAGTTCATGTTAATGAGGATTTCCTGATAAATGGGTGATGATAGAGATTCTTGTTTGCAGATGGTGTTTTGTTGATTGCATGAAATCCAGTGGTAGTGCTGAGCCTCCTAAATGAGAATTATAATTATTTAAAGAGTTTTCCCTAATTATTCCCATGGGAAAAACTAAATGGATGAAGAATATCTATTTTCTAGACCATAAGTGTCAAACAGTCAATGACCCACAACACTCCCCATTAGGGCTGGACAAGATTGAAATATAATTGGAAAGTACTTAAAATAAATAAAAATAAAATAAAATATAGATAATGTTAATATGTGAATTTCTAAGTCAATATGCCACCCACAGGGATCTTTATGTATGGTTTAGTGGCTCCCATTTTCTGTCTGAGTTTGATACCACTAGACCAGATCATGATGAGCAGTTGAATGGACAACTTTTAGTTTGGACCTTATCTATCCGTATATACTAACATACACATATAAGTGTATATGCCTGTGTGTATTCATAGATGCTTTTTTGAAATATTGAAGAATGGGGGGCAGATAGGTGGCACAGTAGATAGAGCACCAGCCCTAGATTTAGGAGGACCTGAGTTCAAATCCAGCCTCAGACATTTGACACTTACTACCCAGGGCAAGTCACTTAACCCTCATTGCCCCACAAAGAGAGAGACAGAGAGAGAGAAAGAAAGAGACAGAGAGAGAGAGAGAGAAAGAAAGAGACACAGAGAGAGAGAAATATTGAAGAATGATCTTTTTTTGCACAGCTTTTTGCTTTTTTAGTCTTTTGACAGAAATAATACTATGTTTTGTTAGTCTTTTTTATGCCTCTAAAAATAGTGATTTGATTTTCATTTTTGATATTTGATTCATATTTCTTATTTTTCTAATGTTTCTGGTTTTAATCAAATCTCATCATAATGAATATTGCCAAATATATTCCTATTCTCTTTGCTTTTACTTTTGCTTAATATTTTGCATCAATATTACATTATGATACTTTTGATGGTCCTCTTTCTATGCTTTATCTCTCTGGTTTAGTATCAAGAAGATATATGCCTTATGGAGAGAGTCTGGGAAGCTGTTTTTTTTCCTCTACTTTTATGAACGGTGTATAGGAATCTACGGTTCTGTAAATGTTGGTCATAATTTATTTGTAAATGTATCAGGACCATTTTACCTTTGTGTATAGGAGTACATTTATAGTGTTCCCAGTTTATATTTCTTGTTTTTTGTTTTTGTTTTCATTTTAGTGAGGCAATTGGGGTTAAGTGACTTGCCCAGGGTAACACAGCTAGTAAGTGTTAAGTGTCTGAGGCCGGATTTGAACTCAGGTACTCCTGACTCCAGGGCTGGTGCTCTATCCACTGCACCACCTAGCTTCCCCCCCAGTTATATTTCTAAGATTGAGTGATTTGGTTAACCATTTTTAGTTTTGCTAATATAGGTATTCAATAATTTATAAATATTCATTTCTTTAAGGTTTAGTTTTATAACTATATAATTGGGTATAGGTTTTTTTGTTTTGTTTTATTTTCTTGTGAATTTCTCCTCCTAACTTTCCTATTTCTGTCATCCTTCCGGGCTTCCATTTTGACAACACTGGAGTCATCCCTACCTCTTTAATCTTTCTAATCTTAATCTAGTCCACTGTCAAAGTTTAAGGATTTCATCTCCGAAATATTTCTTGTACCTTACCCTTTCTTTCCCCTCACAAAGCCACCATTTTAGTTTATACTGTCATTATTTGAACTATTATAATAGTCTCTTAATTGGTTCTTCTGCTTCCAGCCTCTTCTATCTCCATTTTAGCATCCATATGGCTACTAATTGATATTCCACAAATGCAGGTCTGGCCATATTACTTCCTGGTTCAAAGATAAACAATGGCCATGAAGGCAGCTGAAGCAGGTGCTGTGGAGCACTTAAAGCTTGGTCAGATATCGAAGACACCAAAGTCTTCCACTGTATCCTGAGCCATTGCCAGTTGACTTGGCTTTTATCTTGCCACTGTACTTCAATGACTCTGGAAGAGAGTAAGGCTGAGTACTTTGTGCAACTCTGCCTCACTTAAATCCAATTCATGTGGGAGCCAAGGCATCACTCATGTTGTCTTTGGTCCCCTTTGTAAACAACAACAAAACTATCCTGTTTGGCATTCAGAACCTTTCAGAATCTGGCTCTGTCCTCTATTTCCAGACCACTTTCACTTGATTCCTTCCTCAAGTACTCTACATTTCAGCCAAAATAGCCTGTTTTCTGTTTTTTGACTCAAGAGTTCATCTTGGCACTCTATTCCTTTGCACACGTTGTTTTTCTCTTTGGAATCCGCTCACCTCAGGTGCCTTTTCTGAGCACTACAGCTATCAATGCTTTCTCTTTCACAAAAATAACTTTGTATATACTTTATTTGGTGTTACAGAAGGAATTTGTTAGGTCATTTACATTATTTCAATGACTTTCTATCCTGGAAGCACCGACAATTTTTACAATGTCCTATTTATATTTTTACTTTACCAAGGCATAGGAAACAATCCTGATCACTAATTAGAGTATGGGAATTAAGGGAACTGTTGAGTGACAGAATTATGGAGCAAAATGTAATCTGGTCTAGGAATGGGAAAACCTGAGTTCTGTCCTATCATCGACACTTATTTGGGGTGTAACTGTTGAGCAAGCCCTCTGAGGTTCAATTTCTCATCTGTAAAAAGAATACAGTAGGGGCAGCTAGGTGGCACAGTGGATAGAGCACCGGCCCTGGAGTCAGGAGTACCTGAGTTCAGGTCCGGCCTCACACACTTAACACTTACTAGCTGTGTGACCCTGGGCAAATCACTTAACCCCAGTTGCCTCACTAAAAAAAAAAAAAAAGAAAAAAAAGAATTTATTAAAAAAAAAAGAATACAGTACAGTAAATGGGGCTTATATCACCTGCCTCATAGGGATATTATGAGGAATATGCCTTGTAGAATGTTATATAAGTTTGTGTTATTATTAAATGTTGTTGTTGTTCAGTCATTTTTGTGACCCCATTTGGTTCAGTGTCCCTAACCTCAAATAACAGTAAAGATACTGGAGTACTTTGCCATTTCCTTCTCCAGATCATTTTATAGACAAGAAAACTGAGGCAAACAGGGTTAAGAGACTTGCCTAGGGTCACACAGCTAATAAGTGTCTAAGGCTGGATTTGAACTCCGATTTCGGACAGGGCACTCTATCCTATGCACCACCTAGTTGCCCATTACTGAATGTAGCAGGACTCAATGAAAAGGTTGTAGACTCTAAGACTGAAAAAAGTTTTCACATAAATAAAAATGAAAGAAAGCAATTAGTGTGTGCATATCATCCAGAATAGCCATTGTAATTCAGCATCACAATAGTATCTAGAGGCTATAAGTTGGGGCAGCTTGGTGGTGCAGTGGATAAAACACAGGCCTTAGATTCAACAATGACCTGAGTTCAAATCCGGCCTCAGACACTTGACACTTACTAGCTGTGTGACCCTGAGCAAGTCAGTCAACCTTTATTGCCTCGCGAAAGAGAGAGAGAGAGAGAGAGAGAGAGAGAGAGAGAGAGAGAGAGAGAGAGAGAGAGAGAGAGAGAGGGAGGGAGAGAAGAGGAGAGGAGAGGAGAGGAGAGAGAGAGGCAGGCTATAATTTCCACATTTCCAAAGCCAGCTCTCAATTAACAAGCTTTTACCAGGTGGATAATATTGAACTAAGCCCTAGGGGTACAAAGGAAAGGCAAAAGCAGTCCCTTTTCTCAAGGAGACTACATTCTAATGGGGTAAATGAAACCCAATAGGCAAATACAAGCTATAAACAGAGTTGATGCAAGGTAAGGTTTTATGGAAGGTACAAGATGAGAAGTCTCTGGCAACTGGAAAGCCTAGGAAATGCCTCATACAGAAAGCAGTATTTGAGCTGAGTATCATAAATTTTTTTTTTTTTTTTTGGTGAGGCAATTGGGGTTAAGTGACTTTCCCAGGATCACATAGCTAGAAACTGTTAAGTGTCTGAGGCCAGATTTGAACTCAGGTCCTCCTGACTCTAGGGCCAGTGCTCTATCCACTGAGCCACCTAGCTGCCCCCTATAAACTTTAAAAAAAAAACTCTTGAAGATATACAGCATATCCTTTGAAATAAATGCTATAGTTATCCCTTCCACATCATGATTTTCCCCATTGCGCTGTCCATATATCATGGGTCAGTATAAGAAAGCAAAGGGGAATTTGGGGGGAGTTTTACAGAAGCCACAGATGACACAGATCCTATGACCAAATTAATCCAAATTTTATAATTAGGTATTATAAACACCACATAAAAGAACAAGAAAAAAATTTCTTCTTTGGTTTAAAGGGAGGGAAAAAATGTATGTGGACTTTTCGGATCACGGGGTAACCATGCCCCTAAACCCCATGATGTGGAAGGGATAACTGTGTATCATTTGTGCCATCTTTTGCTGACCTGAATAGTTAACAATCACAATGGCTTCGTGTCAGTTGAGAGTCTCATATAGGGACCAACACTAAGATGACTGTAGAATACAGTGAGTAGGAAATATTGACATATATGATGGACCCAATGACATAAAGAACAAACACCCAGCTCATACCTGCTTAAAAAACAAAAGTCATGGTGGGCTTGTAAAGATGGAGGTTCCCTGGGACACCGTCCAAAAGATATATACACTAACTGGACTTTCAACAGAATGGAGTTTCTATAAATTTCACCACTTTCCTTATTGAAAGATGACTAATAAAAGGGAGAAACAAAGATTTACATCTGGGTCTGATTATGATGGTAGCATACACTGATTGAGGATTTAGATTTCTGCTGGAAAAGAATAATAATTCTATTTAAGCCAACTAGAATTTGTTAAATATTTATTGAGAGGCCAGGTCTCCATTCTGTGCTGTGGAAACTAAAAAAGAAATGGTTCAGTGTCCCTAACCCCCCAAAACATGTCCATGCACATAAAAAGTAGCTACAGAACAACACATTATTAACTCTGGTTTCTAACCAAAAGAAGTGTCATAGGATTTGGAACTCAAAAGAGACCTTAGATATGAAGTGTTCCAATTTCATTTTATGGGGGAATCTCTGCTACTGACTTCCTGTGTGACCTTGGGCAATTTCATATCATTTGGTGATGTCATTTTCCCAAGATCACATAGGAAGTCAGCAACAGAGCAAATTTGGATCCAAATGTAGAACTTTTAACTAGAAATCCAATGTTTTTTATTTTAAATTTGAAAACAAAAAAGATAAATACTACATTGTTGTCCTAGCACAATCTAGCTATGCCCAACATTAGCAGGGAACTGATATCATAACAAGTCTAACATTATTTCTGTACCAGGTGGTGCAGTAAATAGAGTACTGGGCCTGGAGTCAGGAAGTTCTGAGTTCAAATCCAGACCTCAGGCATTGCTAGGTGTGTGACCCTGGGCAAGTCTCTGTTTGTCTCAGTTTCCTCAACTCTAAAATAAGAGTAATAATAGCACCTCCCTGCCAAAGGATTAAATGAGATTATTTGTAAAGTGCTTAGCATAGTCCCTGGAACATAGTACATATTTAATGTTCACTAATTGCCATAATTATCATCATCATCATTTCTCCAGATCACTTCTTCAAAGTAGGATGGAATGACCAGGGCCTGAGCTGACTGATTCTATAGAGAAAGTCAGGAAGGTTGGTGGGAAGGGCTCACTGGAGTCTGGTGCCAGGGTGTTAATGAGGGACTTCAATTCAAATGATCTGCTGCAAAGAATTACTCAAAAAAAAAAACAAAAAAAGAAATTATAATGAATTATTCAGCCAGAATAAGGTCACGGATTTGGGTACCGCAGAACAACAAAATAGAATAAAAATGTATATATAAAAATCACATACAATATAATACATGATAGCTAGCATTTTATAATGCTTTAGGGTTTGCAAAGTGCTTTACAAATATTTTCTCATTTTATTCTCATGAGAACCATGAGAAATAGGTGCTATTATTGTCCCCATTTTCCAGATGAGGGAATTGAGGCTGGCAGGTTGAGTGACTTGCCCAGAGTTCACACAGCTAGTAAATGTCTGAGTTCATATTTGAACTCAAGTCCTCTTGACTCTGGGCCCATCACTCTGTCCCCTGAACTACCTAGCTGCTCCTAGTGTTAAGGAAGTAGAGTCAGTATGTGAGAGAAAAGGGAAATAATTGAGTTTATGCCACTTTTACCATTTCTGGACTTTCCCCATATGTCAGTTTCTTTTCTCCTCTAGCAATAGAGTGTTGCACCCCTGAATGTATTGGGATGCCAGGACTTCTACGATCTTTTGGCCTTGGTTTTGGCATGCCAGCAAAGCTAAACCAACAAAATCACTACACAGTGTTGCCTGAGGCTAGGGAGAGATCAAGTAGACAGATTATAAGGCAGAAACTCTTAATGAATGAGAGCTTTATGATTTTGTTTTTTACAATATTTTTATAACTGGATTTCAATAAAATTGAATTCTTTTGTAATTCTATATATTATGTTTTATGCATTTGAAGTCATCATTCTAATAAGGAGTCCATAAATTTCACTAGACTGCCAGAGAGGTTTATGACACAGAAAAAGGTTAAGAACCCCTGCCCTAAAAGGGAATTCTTAACTCAGTAATGAATCTACCATTCTTAAAGAAATGACCAATAACCAGCTGCTGACTATGACATTTTGGAAAGGGAGTAGAGTGGCAAACACAGCTATAAAGGGTCATTTATTTTTTTTAATTTTTTTTTTTTTTGCAGGGCAATGAGGGTTAAGTGACTTGCCCAGGGTCACACAGCTAGTAACTGTCAAGTGTCTGAGACTGTATTTGAACTCAGGTTCTCCTGAATCCAAGGCCAGTGCTTTATCCACTGCGCCACCTAGCTGCCCCAAGGGTCATTTATTAACTGTGACATTACCAAGCAGAATGGAGAACTGGGGACATCTCATAACACTCCCCCCTTAAGTAGGTTGGAGCCTATCATAATTTCTACCACATTGCTAAATACAGGTAGATGAAAGGATGCAGCAGACTGTAAGCTCTAAAAGGGCAGGCATCAAATTAAATTCATTTTTGTATACCACCCAGAAACTAACAGCACCATGCATATGATAGATACATAATTGTTTACTTTAACAGACTTAATTATGCAAGATCTTATAGAAAATTAACAGTGGAGGATGAATGCCGGAGTCCTAACTTTCTTCCCAGTATTCTTTCCATTAGACCATGCTAGGCCAACTTTGCAGTTTATAGCAAACAATTCTAATTTAAAGCACATCCATAATTAGATATTGGCGACTTCTTCAGTATCCATAATAATGAAAGGAGTTACTTTAAATATATCATAATGACCAATTACTTGAAGGAGCTCTATTCTGCATGTTGAACATGAGCCCAAAGCTCAGCTCACAAGGTACATCCGGAGGTTGATGATGATGGTAAAAGACACACATACAGCAATGTAGAGTCAATGATCATCTTAAGTGGCAATTTCCTTTAATCATCTACTCATGCAGGAAGAGAGAATTAAAGGCCCCTCAAGCCCTTCTCACATCCAGAAGCAGGTGGTTAGGGTTGTGTGAAGGGAGCAAAAATATATGAAATATTACACATGGTAATTCAATTCCGTAAAAACACTCCTCAATTAATCTCTGTTATTTAAGCACCTGATCTGGTACCTTGCACATAATTCTGTCAGTGTTTTTAGGATAATAGTGGTGGTTGAGGACTATAATAATAAAGTATATATGCATACATAATACATATACAAGTATTTGTACATCCATATGCATGCATATATACATGTGTATGTGTGTATAAATGCATACATATACATCTCCTTTTAAGATTTGCAAAGCACTTTTTTTTAGTAACAATCCTATTAGATAGGTATTTCAACTACTATTATTTTCATTTGACAGCTAAGGAAATTGAGGATCAAATTGGTTTTGTTATTTGTTTATCATAAAAAAGTAATAAGTATAAAGACCAGGGTTCAATTATAGTTCTCTCCTTAATCTCTCCACTACATGAGAGTGCCTCTGTAACCAGGGCCCAGAATTGTGCCCCCAAAAGTCAGTACAAGAAGCAAGATTACTTTTTGTTGTTGAGTCATTTTCAATCGTGTCTGACTCTCCTTGATTCCATTTGGGATTTTATTGGCAAAGGTACTGAAATAGTTTGCTATTTCTTTCTCCAGCTTGTTTTACAGGTGAAGAACTGAGGCAAACAGGGTTAATAAGTGACTTGCCCAGGATAATACAACTACAAGTTAAGTATCTGAAGCTGGGTTTGAACTTAGGTCTTCCTTAGAGAATAAAAATAAATTTACAGTAGTTGAAAATACTTACTGAAATTACAACATCAATTATGCTGTTTATTAGAATTTTGAAATCTAATTTACATTTAAATTCTAATTAAATTAAATTTAAATTTAATCTAATTAAATTCTTATTTAAATTTGAAATTTAAAACTGTGCTTTGACTTTAATCTGAATGTTTCAGGGCTGTACAAAACTGTGGAAAAGCAGGCTGGATTTGGAGTGAAAGGACCTAGGTTCAAATCCGTCCTCTATTATTTACTACCTCTTTAACCTCCAGCAAGTCACTTTACCATGATGGGTCTTAGTTTCTTCATCTATAAAACAAGGGGGTTGGATTAGAAGGCCCCTAAGGTCCCTTGTAACTCTTAATCAATGATCTTATAAATTATAACAAAGAATTTCCTATGTTTCAGATAATCAAATTAGAATAAACAGGAAGGCCCCTAGAAGTCATGGCAATCTATTGAAAATTCAGAGAGCAAAATTTTGAATATCTTTTTTTTTTTTAGGCGATTGGGGTTAAGTGACTTGCCTAGGGTCACACAGCTAGTAAGTGTTAAGTGTCTGAGGCCGGATTTGAACTCAGGTCCTCCTGACTCCAGGGCTGGTGCTCTATCCATGAATATCTTTTAAAAAACATTTACCCTTTAGAAATCTCATCCTAATTTCCTCCCATAGTACCAACCATAATTAAGAAAGTATAGAGGGGAAGTTTTACAATTCTGCTTCAGCCTTTTTCCTTGATCTAGCTGGAGTGAGAGAGAGTAGGGAGAATCTCCTTTATTTAAGAAAGGACTGCTCACCTATTAAGGAGAGAAGGTCATTGGTGACTGAGCTAGTCAGTCGTCACTGCATGTCAGTAAGTATGACTGAGACTCACAGCTCCCTAATGACTAACTGCCACAGTGGAGGTTACAGAAGCATCTAGAAATATGGGTTACGAGGTAAAGGTGGAGGAGGGGGAGGAGGAGGCCAGGGGTAGATCAGAGGGTACCTTCGATAAATCATGAAAATTGGTCCACAGATGAAAGAGCAAACAGCTTTTGTTTTCTAATGAGCTCACTGGATTCTGAAATGGAGCCAAGGCAAGCAGAAAGACCCTATGTGGATTTAGGAGTTCTCCCTTATCTGCCCCCTAAAACATGTTTTTAAGCTGTAGTTTAGTTTTATACATGACAATTATTTTCCAAATCTCCTGTGGATTGATACCGTTTCATTATGCAAATAGTCTTTGTTGAAGTATTTATTTTATAAGGCATCCAGAGGCTAAAATTCCCCATGGTGTCTCATTCTGATGTTTCTAAAGAAGCTCTCCTTCTGAGGAAAAGCCAGACCATGAGACCCCACTTTGGCTGTGTATCACAGAAGAATGGAGAAAGGTGCTCTGTGTGGAATAGACATTCCCTACCTGGCCCGGGGAAACTTGAGCATCGATCGTTTTTAGCACAAAGCAGGGACTGACCCTGGGGATTCATCATTTACAGACTGCTCATCCAACTGCTTGCCTGGTCGAGTTCATCCACAATGTGACAAATGAGTGGTTGTGGGGGCATGACAATGCCAACCATTGTTCATAATGTGCCATCCTTCGGTCTTCTCCCAGCCACCCCTATCTACAGAGAACCTGTTTACTTCCCCCTCCCTCTGTCTTTTCACAGACCATATGGAGAGGAGCATTACTAAGCTAACAGATGTGTCTTTGTGGTGCCAGGGATCTCCACTACACATAAAAGTGTCCAGAGTACATAAGGGGAAGTGGGCAATCTCCACAGTCCTTATTTTGACTGTTTCTTCTCTGTGTATCAGCATTCTTGTGGTTCTCTTAGAACCTAGAACAATAAGTCTACACTGGGCCACGTTTTTATAATAGTAAGTACTGTGGATCCGCTGTGAAGAGTCCTTGATTTATTGTCTTTTTATGGGCCCTTTGCTATGCTACCAGGATGGATACCTTGGCAGTCCCTTTCATTAATATCTCATAATGGAGTATTTATGGTACTATGTTGACTCATGGAGATATATTTTACATAGTAAGTATAAAGAATAGTAAGTTAAAATGCTGGATGTAGATGTAAGCCCTGGGTTAGGGACTAATAAAAAAGTGGTTTGGTTACAATTATGGCAATATGATTACTGTATACAGTATGTCAGTAAAAAAAAAAAAAATAAGCCAGGGGTATGCAAAAGGCTGTGGCAAAATACACAGGTCCAAAGCTGGGGTTGGGATATTTCCTCAGCCTGAGTGATAATAGATAAATTCTCTGTCAGAGAAAGATGCAGTAAAGTAGGACTTTATAGTGTAGAACGGTTAGCATCTGGAACCAGGAAAACACTTAAAACTTTCTCTGGTTATGGATTCTTTTCCTTTCAAGAAAAGGAGTTTGGAGTCATGTAGTTAATAATCTCGCATATGAGGTTTTCATCCTTTTCCTTCTGCATATTTTATTATTTTTTGTGAAAAGGAAGTCACTCAGGATTTTCTCACATTCTTCTCACTTTTACAAAGCTAAATTGCTTTTGTTGTTGTTTGTTGTTGTTTTCATTCCCATTACTATTTCTGGAATGATTTGCCAAGCTGTGATTCACTTCATTAGGCCGTCTCTGTGCCATCATGCACCAATAAATTCAATTTAGAGGGAAAAGAATCATTTATATCATAACACCTAAATTATGTCTGATGACAGTAACATTAATTTCACATGTGGCCTTCAGAGCCATGCACGAGTATCAATGACACTTCGGAAAGGTTATATCCTACGTCCCAGTCGTTTAAATTAAGTTGCTAAATATGGGCCTGCTGTTATCCTTCCTGTCAAGATACCTTGCCTTCTCAAGAGGCAATGTGGTAAAGACCACTGATACTGGAAACATAAGACCTAGGTTTAAATCCTTTCTCTGACATGTACTATCTGTGTGACCTTGGGCAAGTCAACTTTTTTAGGTATGAGTTTCTTTGCCTATAAAATGAGGAGATTAGTCAAGATAGACTCTGACATTCACCTATGACTCCTTTGATCTTATGCTACACAAATGTGACAATAAGACAACACACCTTATTTTGAATAGACTGTATAGGTCATGATGAAAGAGAATCATAGCAAAAAGGTGTCATCAAAGAAAAGTATGGGAATAAAGGAAGATGATCACATAGGCCAAGGAAGGAATGGACAACCCATGGGCTCCAATGGGAGGCTCATGATGTTAAGAGCAAGTAAGGAAGGCCCCTGGCACATTGGATGGATACCCCTGTGGCGATCTTGTGGAAGGACACAGACAAGGGTTGCACTGGATGGGAAGGCATCGATAGGTTGTGATCTGCATTGTTGGTAGAAACTTCCAAATGGATGAGATAACAGATCTCTTCTGTGTATGTGAGTATGTAAGAGTGTGGCAGTGTGTTGTATGTAGACTGTGGATGTTTATCCACACGTTTTTCTAGAGGTGGCTTGCAGGGAAACAAGAATAGACATCTCCAGCATCTCTTCCCTCCACACATCTCCATACTTGATTCCTGCCAGAATGGGAAGCAGAAAATTGAAGCCAGAAGCTAATCATTCTGTTCTCTTCAGAGAGCGGGGATCACAGGATGTAATTCTATCTGCTTCCTTAAATATTATTAATTTAGGGGAAAGTAATTTTTAGGTTCATGCTAAATTACTGACTGTTGTTCTTTAATGGGGAAGGACTGTCGCAAGGTCTATATCCAGGATTGACCCTCTTCCTATTAGTTGCCAGTTCCACAATGAGCATACATATCAAATAGCAAATAAACCCATTTATACAAGTCAATAGCCAAACAGAAATCAGAGCAAATATAATATAAGAATATATGCCAAGGGGCAGCTAGGTGGCACAGTGGATAAAGCACCGGCTCTAGAAACAGGAGTACCTGAGTTCAAATCCAGCCTCAGACACTTGGCACTTACTAGCTGTGTGACCCTGGGCAAGTCACTTAACCCCCATTGCCCCACAAAAACAAAACAAAAAAACTGAATATATGCCAGACATTGTAGATTGAAGGAGGTCTCTTTTCATACTAAGATAACCCAGCTCAATAAAAGATAGTCTTAGATCTCACCCAAGGGAAAGTTCCTTGAAGTCTCTATGATTGAAGTTCTAAATGTTGTCTTTTTTCCAGATTCTTTCTCCTTTCGTAGTCGTAAAGGGAGGTTAGAATTACAAAGAAATTGGAAGCCAGAGATCAGATCCCTGTTTTCTGCTGCTCTCACAAATTCCACCTGCCTCAATGCTGGCATGGGACATTAAGTAATCTATCTCCACTAGGGAAGAGAGAGTCTAATGCAACTGGCTCTCTTGGGCCATACTAGAAGTATTCCAATATTGTCATTAACCCTTACAAGTTAGTGAGGAAATGTATTTTCCCAGTTTAGACAATGGTGAAACTGAGCTACAAAGATATTAGAGAGACCTAGCCATATTAGCTGACAAAGTAAGCCAGATACAAAGCTGTAGACAGAGCCTGGCTTCCCAAATCTCATCCAGGTTTATCTCCACTGGCATTGATTATCTCAAACCCTATACTGTAATTGCATGAACTAATTTACAACTTAAAGGGGGAAAAATCAAGAGATTGCATAAAACTTTCTAGAAGTTATTAATTATATTTTCATAGTCAAGTCTTCCTAAGAAAAATACTACTAGTCTATCTACTCCCTTAAATATTATTAATTTAGGAGAAAGCAATTTTTAGGTTCATGCTAAATTCCTGACTGCTGTTCTTTACTGGGGAAGGATTGTCCCAAAGTCTATATCCAAAGATCAACCCTCTTCCTATCAGTTGCCAGTTCCGCGATGAACATACATGTCAAATAGCAAATAAACCCATTTATCCAAGTTAATAGCAAAACAGAAATCTTCCTTACCGGAAGAAAGAGTCCCTTTAATAGCTTATATAATCTCTCTAGTGAAGATTTCTACAGGTAAAACTAGGCACATGGAGCCTAGTACATAATAGGTCCTTAATTGTAGTAGTAGGTTTATTGATTGAGTGACTTGCCTGATCTCAGTCAGAAGTTGAAAATACTCAGGCTCTACCCAATAAGTGGTACAGGATATCAAGAATTTCGACAAAGGTAAAATTCTTAGTCCTTTCATCTCCCTCTGAGCCTCTCTAGAATGCATTCTATAATTTAGGACTCCAATAGACCATCAGTAAATTAGAACAGTTATCTCATAAAGGCTGCATAAACTTTTGTACAAAGCTCAACTCCGCAGAGCAAAGCCAGTTCATCTGGAACAAATTATTTTTACCTACCTTAAATCATCAGTGTGGGGGATATGACTATCTGATGTCTTCCCTTCATAATTGGCTGCTATCAGAAAAGCTTCATTTCTAGGCTTTATAGAACTTGTGTACACATTGGTGTTGGCTATTAAGTTGTCCTGCAACCATGTCCATCTGATTAGGCAGATTACTCCTTCATAGTACTCATAAAGATATGAAAGTTTTCTGGGCCTCTGGAATTTATATACATGTACAAATACCTATACCTATACCTATACACACACACACATATACATATACATTTATAGAAATTTTATATGTAAAACATAGAAATATTTAAATATATATGTATATACACATACATACATATATACATATATAATATATTTAAATATTTCTGTTACATATATTATAGAAAATATATTTAAATATTTGTATCTATAAATATGTTTGATAAATATAGATATTTATATTTGTAAATACATATTTATTGAAGTTTGAAAAACCCTAAAGATACAATTCTTTTATAAAGGGCCCTCTTTTCAGGAGGATGAATGTGGATATGTAATTCATAAATATAGGCATGGATCCATGCCTATTTTCTACACTTTTCCCTTGTCATCTTCTGGCCTTCAAGTGTCATATGTGACTTCCCCAAAACTCCCTCCAAAAACTCTCATTTACTTTCTTATGCTGACTCAAGATATATAGAAACTATGATGGGGAAAGTCACGATGTAGAAGGGATAACTGTACTTTCCTATGGAAATGATTTTCCTTCATACATTTGTTTCAAACAAAGAATATAATACTAAATTGTATAATTCAACTAAACACAAGCATTTACTGAGTGCCTATTTTATTTACACAACTCAATGCCAGTCCTGAGAATATAAAAGGAAAACTTAATCAGTTCCTGATTTTAAATACTTTACATTTCTTGGAGTAGGGAGAAGAGTTGGGAAAGTATCATATGCACACAATAGATACAAGAAAAACTGAGGATCAAGAAAGCACTAACATTTTGGATGACTGGGGAAGGCTCCTTGTAGAAAGTAGCATCTGAACTGAACCTTGAAAGATGACAAGCATCCTGTTAGATATAGATGAGGGATTGGTGCATTTCAGGCCCAGGAGGCAGCATATCCTAATGCACTAAGGCAGAAAAGCAAGTGTGGGGAGGAACTAGTAATCCACTATGATTGCACGTAGAATTCATAAACAGAGGAGTGTGAAAGAAGTTTGGAATGGTGGTAGTGGTGGTGAGACTGTTGGTAGCAGGGCTTAAATATTAAGCTAACGACTTTGTATTTTATCCTATTATCTATGGGGAGTCCCAGAAACATTTTAAGCCAGAGAGTGACATGGTAAGACCCATGCCTTAAGAAAATTATGTTGACAATGGTGTGGAAGATGGACTGGAGAACAGACGAGACTGGAAGCAGAGAGGCCAATTAGTAGGCTATTATGATAGGAGGAGAAATTATGAGAGACTGGGGTGGGAGATAGTCAATTGAAAGAAGGGGATGGATGGGAGTATTTTATTTAGAAAATGTTCCCTCCTGGATAGAGGAAAGAAGATGGCTTCTGAGTAGAAGAATAAAAAAGAATAAAACTGTCAGAAGTAGTATGTCTAGGCCTTTCAAATTGGGCTTAGAACCATCTATAATTTTATCAAAAGGAGAACAAGGTGAAAATGTACTAATATTGTGTAGTGTGAATAAATAAATATACTAGCAATGTTCATATACATTAAAAATATCTGGTTTTTTCAGTGATTTCTCTTTCCTAGGCAAAGTATACAACTTATTTCTGGACTCACAAAAATGAATAGTTATTGAAAATGCTCAAGAGTAGAACTGGTCAGTGACAGAACTAAATTATTTTCAGGTAGTTTAAGTGTGGAGGTCATGACTGGGCACCTTTCTAACATGCAGACAAAGAAGAAAATACACTGTGATCTATACAGCTATTGAAAATGTCTCCAACTTAGGAGGGCATGATCCTTAATCTTCACAATAGCCAACTGATGGACACTATGTCTACTTATACTTAAGAAACTGACAGATGCTCAGCATCAAATTCCTACATATTTGAGCTTACCCCTTTGATTTTTTTCAACTGCAGCCTAAGTTAGTCCAGGCTCTCTTATTACAAAATAATAACTGTGGCATCCAGAAGTAACTCTTATTTCTCATGCCCTCCCCCTCTCCATGAATCATCTTGCCCAGAATTTCAGAGAAATCCCAGTGTGCTCTCCTTGCTTGTTGACTCTCCAAGAGTCCAGCCAGCATAAATCAAGGAAATAGTTTCCAGTTGCAGGACTGCCTGCCCTACCGTCCCCCCTCATCCTACTCCTATTAAATTTAGGTGCTTTATTCTGAGGCTTTGATATAAATAAGACAGCAAGAGCAGAGGGATAGCCTTGAGAGTCTTAGATTTAAGACCAAAAGGAAATTAATGTTTTTCTTCCTTCCTTCTTTCCTTCCTTCCTTCCTTTCTTCCTTCCCTCCTTCCTTCCCTCCTTCCTTCCCTCCTTCCTTTCCTCCTTCTTTCCTTCCTTCCTTCCTTCCTTCCTTCCTTCCTTCCTTCCTTCCTTCCTTCCTTCCTTCCTTCCTTCCTTCCTTCCTTCCTTCCTTCCTTCCTTCCTTCCTTCCCTCCTTCCTTCCTTCCCTCTCTCTGTTTCTCTGTCTCTCTGTGTCTCTGTCTCTCTCTTTCTAGAAACCCAAGCAACTGAGAGCATTGTAAGAAATATCTTAGAAGTCCTTCAAGTTTATACTTCCATGAAATAGGTCTTACCCAGTGGTATTAGTTATCTCCTAGCCACTTATCCCATTTTCCTAAAAACCTTTTTAATTGAGGGGAAAATTTGATGACTTATCACAATATTTCTGTTTTTTCCAGATTCAAGAAATAGCAGATGATTATTGACTAACAAAGCAATGAATGGGGATGGGGGTAGAGGTGTGAAACTTTGGCAACCACTATAGACAAGGTAATGGTGCATTGTGGAAAGATGCATAATGTCAGCAACTAGTATTGACATCATTCTGATAGTGACTATGTGGGACATCAGGTCCAGTAATCTGGACATCTGGACTCCAAAAGTGCAGATTGGGAAATAGCAAAGTAAGCCAATCTTCTTAAGTGGTGGAAGACCCAAGTTTATGGGAGCATTGACATACATTAATAAGTCATCACAGATTAGTAATTCAATATACATTGGCATGAACTCAGAAGGTGAAACTTTGGGTTAAATGGCATGTAGAATTATTATAATTTTCATTGTGTCATTCCCAGCTCAAAAACTTTTAAGGGCTCCCCTGTGCTTATAGGATGTGGTTCAAATTCATTATCTTAGAACTCAAGACCCTCCATAATCTTGTCCTATACTTCCTTTCTGGGACATATTCTTTTGCTACCCTATAATAACTCTTTGCCCCAGTTGTTTCCTGTGTGAATCTTGTACTGCCCTATCTTCATATTTTTGCCCACAGACATTTGATATATCTCTCCCTCAATCCCTGCCATTGTTCTCCCCATTCCTATGTGTCCTCTTCAAGCCTCAGATCAAAGTGTATCTCTTCTAAGAAGCTTCCTTGACAATCCAAACCCTTACTGATCTCTTATATTTCCGTATTTTGAAAGTTATCTATACTATGGAGAGAGAGAGACAGACAGACAGAGACAGAGAGACAGAGACAGAGAGACAAAGAGACAGAGACAGAGTCAGAGTCAGATAGAGAAAAACAGAAGAGGCAGACAGAGAGACAGAAAGACAGAGATAGACAGAGACTGACAGACAGAGACAGACAAACATACAAACACACAGAGAGAGACAGTGAGACAGAGACAGAGAGAGACCTAGATTTTACCCAAGGGGAAGTTCCCTAAAATCTCTAGTGTAGCTAGAGTTTGCTATACTAGGCACAGGGACATCATGGAGACTACCAACTCCTTTCATGTTGGCTTTTTCCCAGAGTCTTTTCTTTCATCAACCTGAGGTGGGGTTGGCATCATCCACCTTCTCTCAAAGGTGGAAGCCAGAAATACCCAAAATCTGCAAAGACTCGGAAGCAAAAAGTAAACTCAAAGAATGAATAGAATGAGGTGACTGGATCTTTCCTACTCTCACCTATTCCACCACCAAATTGATTCAGGCATGGGGCATTGATCTCCACCAATAAGGAAAAGTCCCATACCAATATGCTTTGGGACTAGATATATAAGTAGATGGATAATGCATTAATCAAGTGCCTGCTATGTGTTACATGTTGTGTTAAGTATCAAGGATACAAAGACAAGAAAATAAGACAGCCTCTACTCTCCAGGAGCTTATGTATCCAGGAAAATAAAACATAAAAGAGAGCTGGAATGTAGGGGTGAGAGGACCCATACAGTAGTAAAGCAGCTCATGGGAAAGTGGAATAATTCAATGAATGAGTTCAGACTTGACTAAAAGGAATGGCATAGTAAGGGCTCCTTAAGAAATGTCTCATTCAAGAACACACTAATTAGTGTACAGGTTTCAAGGTTTAGTCATCAGCGGTTGAGCCAGGAAGCTGGTGGGGCAGTATTGGGGTAGTTATCTGGAGAGCGAATTGAGCCAGGAATGAAACAAAACACCTTACATTTCCTGCCTTGTACTACAAACTACATTTTCATATAGGCATATATGGGATGTTCAGGGAAGACTAGCACCTCTGGTGGGAAGGGCTTGGAAAACCCTTTTCAGGGCTGCTCATCTATGTTTGGTGTCAACCTTCATTGAATTCTCAACTATGGCTCCAAGAAGATATAGCACGTGCAATGGCCACACCCTGATAAAACCATCTGGGCAGACAGGCTAAACCAGGTTATGGGTAAATTATAGGCTTCAAACCTGTTGGTGAATTAGGGAGATGTCCACCCCAAGCATGGGAAGACTTCTCCTGGTGAAATGGGAAGATGAAAACAATTTCTCCCAATGTCCATGAAGGCAACTGAAATAGGCTCTGTGGAGCACTCAGAGCTTGGCCCAGCATTGATGAAGCCAAGGTCATCCTGGGCCATAGCCAGTTGCCTTGACATTTGTCTTGCCACTGGACTTTAATCACTCTCAAAAAGAGAGTGAGACTGATGACTTCGTATAACTCTGCCTCACTTAAATCCAATTTATTTCAATATATTGCTCCATGATGTCATTGGTCCTCTTGAAATGACAAACAACTATATACATACATACATACATATATACATACACACACATATACATACATATGTCTTATTTTCTAAATTAGATTGTGTGGTTCTTATTGTTAAGGGCTAAAATTCTAGCTAGTCTGTCTAAAATATCTAATGAGTGGTCGCCAATAAATTATAAGCTTTAGCAAGAGTTAGACTTTTAAGCATTTATTAAGGAGAATAAGAATTTGGTAAAGAGAGAGAGAAAGGCCTAGATTCCTATCTATTAAAGAGAGAGCACAATTCTAGCTCCCTTCTCCGCCAGCGTCCCCAGGCAAGAGCGCGAGACTGAGCGCCAGTCTCTTCCTTCCTCCTCCCACTAGCCCGCATCACTTCCTGACTCCTGGTCTTGCCCTCAAAGACCTTCCCTTCATGGGCAGAACTCTTCTACAGTAAGTATCCAGCAGGTGGCGTCATTCCAATCGTTACATTATGAACAATGTCTATTTTTTTATTCTCTGCATCCTTTATAGCACTTTAGTCACATCATTGGCCGGTAAATATAGTGATGCCTAAATTAATGAATCTTATTGGGAAAAAACTCCTTTAAGATAATGTAGAAGGAATGGGAGTTAGTCCCTCATAAAGCATAGCAAAAAAAGATTACCCTGAAGTAGTGAGGTATGGAGGGAAACCATGTCCTGGATCTTATTCCTTTGTCTTTTTTATCAGGCAATCAATATGTGAAGTATCTATGAATTCGTTGGTAGGAAAATTCCTTCCACTAATATAGATGCTAAGCCATGTAACTTAATAAATAAGCTTTAGGGAGTTGCTAGAGGGTTAGGTAAGGTTAATTACTTTCACAGGATCCTACAGTCTGTAGATATCAGAAGTGTACTTTAAGCCCAAGTCTTTCTGGTCTTCCTCACTCAAGTCTAGTAAGACACAATCCAAGATGCTGCCCCTGAAAAGGAAGTTTCTGACAAGGCAATGTGTCATCGGATTATATCTTTAATCAACCAATAAGAAATAATTAAATTCTTACTGTGTACTTGGCTCTAACCTAAGCACTGGGAATACAAAGAAAAACTTGATGAAAGGTTCCTTGTCATCAAGAATCCTACTTTATAAAAGGGGAGACAACATCTAATCCAACAATTCAATAAACATTTATTAAGTAATACTATATGCCAGGCACTGTGCTAAGTGTTAAGGATACAATTAATAAAAAAAAATAGTCTCGGCCCTCAAGGAGCTTACAATCTAATGGGGAGAAACAACATAAAAAAGGAGGCAAGAAAGCAGGGTATAAGATAGTAGAGGTATAGGAAGGAAGAGAGACAAGGGACTTCTGTGGGGAGGTGTAAGTGAGCATTTTGTTTGGTTGAGTTGAAACTAGGGAGAGCAGCAGGTGCAGGATGGAATGAGAAAAAGTCTAGTTTCTTCCCTCAATAAAGGAAGGCATTGGGAGGAGTTTGGTATCCCACCCTCTAGCTTTCCTATCAGAGGGGACAGGAGGGAGGGGTGTATTGTCAGACAAGACTTGAGTTAGCAGCATGATGCTAAGATATTATATACTTGATATATATACCCATAATATTTTATATATATATATATATTTATATTTATATATATATAAATGGGTATTTATAAGACATATATAGACTGAATGTTATAGTAACATTGGTGTTTGCTGAATGATGATTGAGATCTCTTTTATGAGCAATAGAACAGAGCTTTTTTGGCTTAATAATAAATTAAGAAATAATAACACATTTGACTAAATATTCTTTTAATTGTTAGGAATAAGAAAGGGAATGTGGAAAAAGCACTAGAAATAGAGTTAAGAAGTTGTAGTTAAAATCCTATATATGACACTAAATACTCCTTTTCTACAAGTAGAAAAAATTAGAGCAAAAAAACAGTGTTCTATAAGTATGATTTGAATGAAGTGTTTCTATCTAGTGTTTTTTTTTAAATTGAATTTCAGAGATATGCAATTAATCCATCACCAGAACAAAACAGGTGGGATTGCCTGCCCATCCCATATACGCCCCTCTTACTGCATACTCAGTGACATCTTTTTTATTTTGATACTGCCACAGATATTCATATACACTTGATATCACCTCTATAAAAAGATTTTGGGGTGGGCAAATTTTGAATGGGGAAAGATACATAGGATAATTCGTCTTAGGTCCTGAAAGTCAAGGGATAGTCTTGTTGTTGTTTGTCCTTCATTCTTGAAAAGGACCAATGGCATCACTCATCTTGACTTGTATGTAAATTGAATTTAAGTGAGGCAGAGCTGTGCAGAGTCATCAGTCTCTCTCTCTTTCTCTCTCTCTCTCTCTCTCTCTCAGAGTCATTGAAGTCCAGTGGCAAGACAAAATTAATGATGAGTGGCAATGCCCCTGGGATGAAGTAGATGACCTTAGTCATGGATAGTCTTGGCTCCTAGGCATCTCCCTTATGGATAACTCTTCTCAATGGGGCAACTTTGTGATCTCTGAAAAGAATATTTCTTTCTCCATTTTCTTTATTAGTGTCTTGGTTTCTACCTTAGTAGCCACCTCCAGGGCAGCCTGGTTTTTCTGATAAGAAGACGCACTTTCATCAACAGAGGAATCAACTGGAAAGCTTGGAAGATTTTCTGTCCAATGAGCATCCCTGTGGGGCCTCTTCTGCTACCAAACAAAGTGATGAGACAGATGGTTGCCACAATGGCAGAGGTACCTATAATTCCCTGATGTTGAGGCCTATTTTTTTTTTAAATACAAGAGCATTGCACTCACTCTAGGGCTTTGCTCCGCATTCAGAAGCTGCTGTTTGGAGTGGCATTCAGAGCAGCTCAAATATGGCAGTAGATGCTGGAACATGACACAAGTCAGAAGCGTGCTCCATATTTCAAAGGTAACAGGATTCTGGCACTATTTACATTGAAGATGCTTCATGAGTAGATCTCAGAGGGTTTTTTTAAACTTGAATGGGAAATATATATATCTTTATTTCAATAAAATTGAGTTCATTTTTAATTTTATATATTACATTTTATGCCTTTAAAAACAGTATTCTGAGGAGCCCATGGGCTTCATCAGACTGTCAAAAGGGTCCATGACAGAATTTTAAAAAAGAACTCTTGGGCATTACATATTTGGGTTTCAGGGTAATGGTTTAAGGTTCATGGTAAATTCCCTTCTTTCCTGTAGGGGTGTCATCCTTCCTTCCTTCCTTCCTTCCTTCCTTCCTTCCTTCCTTCCTTCCTTCCTTCCTTCCTTCCTTCCTTCCTTCCTTCCTTCCTTCCTTCTTTCTAGCAATCAGTGTTAGGTGATTTGTCCAGAATCACAAAGCTAGTTAATGTCTGAGGTCAGATTTGAACTTAGGTCCTCCTGACTGGCCAGTTGTTTGATTTCTTTATGAACATATGTTTATATCATTTATTTAAAAAAAGGATATTGGGCCACATCAGTGGTTTTAAAAGCTTGATCTGAGGATGACTGGGGGGTTCCTGAGATCTTTTCAGAGGTCTACAAGGTTAAAATTATTTTCATAAAAATATTGATATTTTAACTTCTTATATGCTAAATCAATTGATATAATCCACAGAAACAATAGCTCTTTGGCATCATCAGTCATCTTGGGGAGGGTAAAAGGCTTCTTGCTGGGGATGGGCTGGATGCTATTTAAGGTCCCTTCTAGCTCTAGCAGGCTACAATTCTGATGTTAGTTATGATTTTAAGAAGACATATCTATACCCAGCCTCCCAGTCAGCCTGAAATGGCCTCTAAAGTTGACAAAAAGATTTTGCCATTTCAGATCTATTGTAAATATCCAGATCAATGTCACTTGTGAGATGGATTTTCCTTCCTAGCCTTGTTATCTCACAGTGTATGATATCGCCTGGTCATATGATTGCAACTAGAAAAGCATATGAAGTCTTCAAAACTACTCTGTGATGATTCTCTGTTTACAGACCAGTGCAAAAATTGGATTTGGTTCAGTCATCCAAACCAGACTAATTCCTTTCCCCTATTGAATGCCCCAGGGCTATCATCATACCTAGCCTACAATATGTCTTGGTGTTCCATCTCAGATGGATGATTTGTTCAGAAACATCCTTAGGGATACTTCACACAATTTGCTAAGTACAACTCAACTGAGTAAAATAGAGACTGTCTATAATCAAATTAACAGTCAGTGGAATTTAAATTTCACTATTGTCTTTTCTGAAATTGTACTCATGCAACGGGATTTACAAGTCTGTTACTTGAGGCTTTTTCTTGAGGTATAAGTGCTTAACTGTTTTCTACCTTCCCCAAATACTATAACTAGGAGTTTTTGTACCCCGGGGCTAACACCTTTAACTGTGCCTAGGACAAGAGGCTTGACACATTCTCTTAGTTGTAGAGAAGGTGCAGGGCAGGGCAAAAGGAGATACTTACTCCAGCCCAGTCAGTCAATAAGCATTTACTACGCACCAACTATGTGCCTAATACTATATTAAGCACTAGGGATACAAAGAAAGGTAAAAGACAATTCTTACCCTAAGGAAGCTCATAATCTAATGGGAGAGACAACATGCAAACAGGTACAAACAAGCTATATGCAGGATAAAAAGAAAATAATCAACAGATAAGAGGCACTATAATGAAGAAAGGTTGGGAAAGGCTTCCTACAAATAGTGGGATTTTAGCTAGAACTGAAAGGAAGTCGGGGAAACCAGGAAGTGGGGATAGAGAGAGCATGGAGGACTGCTGGAACAAATACCCAGAACCAAGAGATAGAATGACTTGTTCAAGGAAGGAGGTCAGTGTCGATGAATGGAAAATGTTCTAAGGGTTAAGAAGACTGGAAAGGAGGTCAGGCTGGTCTGTGAAGGCCTTAAATGCCAAACAGGATTTAAAAAAAAAAAATTGATGCTGGAGGTGAGAGGGAACTACTGGAGGCAGGAAACGTGAGATGGTCAGACTTGAACTTTAGAAAGAATGTGTTCACTTCCTAGTTAACTAATTATTCTTTTTATTCAGATGTTATTTCATTTGATGGTACTCTGCTGAAGGACTGAAAGAGTTTCTCCCCAGCCATGGAGTAAAATCCCATTCAACCTGTGTACTAGTTATAGATAGCCCTGACCACTAATGTAAAATGATGCCCTGTGAACAATAAGCTCAACTAGAAATTCACATCTAAACAGTACCGACACAAAAAAGAAAATAAACCAACATACACCAGCTATATTTAAGTCCTTTCCCTAAACCACTCCTTGTAGCTATTTCTAGCATTAAGAAACAATATTTTTTAAAAGCCACCCCCGGTACAAGAGAGACACAACAATGACTGGAACTGTTTATCTAATCATTTTGCCCATTAATAATTGAAAGACCTCACAATGACCCGTTCGTTTCACTAGATCAGGTTTTGAAAAATAAGCCCTGGTGTGGCTTCCTAACAATCAACAAATACTTCACCACCTGCTCCGTGGAAGGCTGACCCTGTCTACCATTCTGGCAATTCTACTGCTTGGGGAGAGCACATTGCCGATGACAAGCAGCATCTATAAAGGGGAAATTAGAACATCTCCATACATTAGATGTAGCCTTTTAAAGGAAACGCTCAGAGCCAGACTGTGCTTTAGGCTAAAGCAAGGTAATTTAATTTCAAGTACTGTTCAATGAAAAGCGTAGGATGCTGGAATCTGATTTGAATCATTTGGCTTTGTGTGTGAATTCTATCTCAGATAAAAATGGATGCTCAGATTTTTAATGTGTAACTAATGTGGTGTCTGAATGCATTACAGTCCTGAAACCTTCCTGCTGTGCTGTGAGCACCTGAGAATAGAGGGAGGCTGCTTCACAGGATCAATGAGGGCTCAGATCAACACGATCATTTGTAATCTATATATCTCCTGTGTATGTATATATGGATACACACATATACACATGCACACACAGATACAGGTATGATTCTATTTTCTACAGGTATGATTCTATTTTCTATTACGTGCATGTGAATATGTATATGCATACATAAATGCATATACCTATATGCATGCATACATATACACAATATAGAATCACCTCTGCAAAATCACAATGAGAAACACAAGTACAGAAGCGGGCAGTGACTGAAAGCTAGAGAGGCAGATGGAGTACCTTGTAGGAGACTTTGTATGCCAGGAAAAGAAACTTGGCTCCAGAAAGGTCTTCTTATGCTTCTAGTTATTTTTTTTTAATGAAAATGACCTAGGATTTGCCATGGACTGAAACTATGAGAACTCTACCTTTTCTTACATGCATGACAGCCTTCGCTTGGTTATATCTAGTCTCCTAACGATCCCTTTCCTCCCATCTTTATTCCTCACTCCATTTCTTATGATCACACTTGTGCTTCACTGCAGGCTCATGAAAGGAACTGATTAAGGAAGGAGCTGGTGGCAAAGAGCTTAGATGTTAGCAATAGAAGTATTATTAGAAAGTTGTGCTCTTGTCCAGAAGCAAAGCCCACCCTGGTCCATTTGACTGAGAGTCCCTTGGAACTACTTTTTTGTTTGTTTGTATACCTTTTGTATACCCTATGGCTTAACACAGTGCTTGGTGCATTTTAAGTATTTAATTAATGCTTGTTGACTGACTGGCAGATTATCCAGTCTTCTCCTGGGTGTAGGTATTAGATATAGAATTGGATCCCTCCTCAGTTCCAAAAGGCTGAATTGTTCATTTATTGTCACACCTAATTGGAGAAACTGGGTTGGAATTGGATTATTATTCTAATTTTCTAACCTATATATCTCCCTTTGACTCTCCAAGGTAAAGAAGCTTAAGTTTACATATATGCCAAATAGCTATTTTTGTTCCCTATTATCCCTCCCCACCCCTGCCCAAAATTACCCCGTATTTTTTGATTATCATCTTATTTTGCATATATATACATGCATATACATATACATATGTACATATGCATGCATATATGTACATGTTGTATCTAATGTAAATTCATGGAGAGGAGGGACTGTTCCATGTATCACTAGTTCTCAACATACAGTAGGTGCTTAATTGCTCATTAATTAATGTAACTAAGTTCCGACATAGCCTATGGGCATTTGTGTGAGAGAAGGACCTCACTAGAACTTCCCTCAAAGAATCAGGTTATTCCCCTATACCTCCTATCCTCACTTCTTTCTCCCAGATTTTGTTTATAATGTTCCTTGAATATTCACCTTGTTTTTTCCCCACTATCTGTATCTACTTACTTGGGCAAGTCACTTAACTGTTTGCCTCAGTTTCTTAATCTGTAAATGAACCAGAGAATGAAATGGGAAACCACTTTCGTATCTGTCAAGAAAACCCCAAATGGGGTCAAGAGTCAGACGTGACTGAAAAACAACTGAATCTCAACCATCTACTTACCTAAAAATCAAAGTTTACACCTCACCTCAAACCCCGCTTCCTCCATGAATCCTTCCCTGATTCCAGGTTTCTGCACTGATCTCTGTGTTCTCTGATTCTTAAAGTACTAACCCTGCAGGCATTATTATTCTCTAGTTTTTTCATGTCTATAAACCTTGTGTTGCCAATGACTTGGTAAGCTTTTTGAGGTCAGGAACCTTATCCTATATATCTTTTGAATTCCTTACAGCATTGGGTAAATAAAAGGAACTCAATAAATATTGATTAAATACTGTGTAAGTGCTACTCAGGATCATGGCACTCTATTCTGCTTGGCCCCAGAGGACAGAACTAGGAACAATGGGTGGAAATTACAGAGAGGCACATTTCAGCTTGATTTAAGGGAAATCTTCTCAACAATTAGAGCTGTCCAAAATTGTAATGGATTGCTTGGTAAGGTATTGGGTTTCTCCTCACTGAAGGGTTTGCAAGTAGAAACCAGATGACCATTTGTCAGGGTTGTTAGAAGAGAGATTCTTGTTCAATTGGGTTTGACTAACTGGCCTCCGAGGTCCCTTCTAGCTCTGAAATTCTGTGTTTTTTCTTTTTAAAAAATCTCGTTATGAAGCTTGAGTAAGGAGTCTTGTCAAGATGGGCAAGGTGTGGGGTCAGAGAGTACATTCAATCAAAATATATTCATGAAGTTCCTACTGTGAGCAAAGCATTGTGGAGGTGGTACACACATGTGAGATTTTTTTCCCCAGATGAGCTGACCCATACTATCTATTGCTGGTTGGTGGTGGGGCCAGGGTCAGGGCCCAGGAGGTAAGGAAACTGGGAGCTTTCCAGGGGCTTAGGTAACTGAGGTGTTGCTAGAAATAAAGCTAGCTGGTCACTAGATAAGCAAACCATTTCTGACAGGCCAGAGCAGGGGTTAGCACAAACCAAAAGCAGAGGTTGTAAAATCAAAAACCAAACAGAGTTCAAAGGAAAGGGATGAAGCAGTGGGGCCTCAAAAGCAGGGTTACAGGCTATAAACCAGGGAGGTAAGCCAATTCAGAATGACCAACAGCAATTCGCTTAGCTCAGCAGATAGAGACCACCACTGTGTTACCAGTTGAGGAGAAAAGGGCTAGTCATGCCTACCTACCTCTCTTCCTACTTAATATAACATAACTATGGGGTCATAGGGATTGTGGACAAGAGCCAACAATCTTTTCTGAAAGATAAAAATGTACCATATTTATTCTATGAAGTAAACATTTATTAAGCAACTACTGTGTATAAGGCTCTGGGGAGAAATTTATTTTTTAAAAGAGGACATTATCCCTGTCCTCCAGAAGCATACATTCTAATACGGGCTACATGACACAGAGAGGAGCACATATGACAAAAAAAGATTTGACAAGGATAGTAGAATCTAGACAAAGTATTATAAAAATATTAGGATGGATTGGCATGGCAGATAGCTTATGGTTTCAGACCCAGGATAACCCTCTGATTCAAAGCCTCATTCTGACTAGGTTTGAATGACCCTTTTCTGACCTCTGTTCCCAGTCCTTCCACAACCCTATCCCTCATATCTCTACTAATCTATCCTGCCTTCCATTGTGCCCTCTGGAAACCCCATGCTAGTGCTAGTACTCTGCCCTGTATATTACCCTTGTATCTTCATCCTCTCTCTAGGAAACTAGTGTGACGTATTTTATATTTAATTTCCATTTGCATGTTTCTTTAACTCAGTAGAGTATGAGCTCCTTGGGAACAAAGATTCTTTCATTTTAGTCTTTGTATTACCAGTGCCTAAAGATGCTTGCCACATAGTAGGTCCTTAACAAATGATTGTTGAAATAAGTGAATCCCTGAGTCTGTGACAAACTATGCCTACAGGTAGGTTTTAAGTGGTCCCTACTGCAGGAGTAGAGGGCTACAGGGACAAAGAATCCGGTGTTTCAGTGTGTCGGCTGCTGAGCCTTGTAAAAGAGATTTAAATTTCGGATTTGCTTGCTTTTTTAAGATTGATAGATGAGTTAATATTTATACGAAGTAGACTTTGACAGAGCTGCTGCTGATTGCACAGGAGATGGAGGCTTTTGGTGGGGGGAGGGGGGAGGTCCAGAATATAAAAAGAAATGATGATGATACAAACTCCTTCTTAATTCACAGGTCCCTCTTCCATGATATATTTCATCAGCTGGCTCTGTGGTAACCTGCATTTATCTTTCTGCTTTATAACATTAAAAATCAGTGTGTTAGGCAGTTGATTTATCCCAATTGTCTGTGTCTTTGTTTTATGTTTTTCTGTAGTCTATTACTTTAGTTAAGTATGACCTTGTGGCCGGGGGAGGGCACCAAAAACTTCGGTATATCACTTGGTCCCCATAAAAATTATGGCAAAATGATATTTTTCATTTCTCAAACTCATGGAAAGTGAAACCATGTATGGTAAATTTCAAATATCCCATCTCCCCAGTCTTGACTTTCATGGGATGGGGCTTTCATGGGAAGTTACCACTTCTCTTTGCAGTCCATCCTGTAAACCTACTTTGGGGAAGGTTTTCATACTCATTCACCGCAGAAGGATCTCATTCTGACATTAACAAGGAAAAAAATGAAGAGAGAATGTTGTGATTAAACTTAAAGCAAACCATCAGGACTTGCATTGGATGCAATGAGTAACTCCCTCCTCAAAAGCATGTGGATTTCTTTTTGTGGTAACCATGTCCTTTGGATTTATGCTCAATGGCCTGGTGGAATGACTTCCACCTGGCACCTTTTCTGATCCTTCTAGCTTTTAGTGTCTTCCCTCCAAATCACCCTAAACTTATTTGTTTTATATACATATATGATATTGGGAGGGGGAGAGAATTAACATTCATATAGCACCTAACATGAAATAGGGCATCTAGGTGGTACAGTGAATAGGGTGCCCAGCCTGAAGTCAGAAAGACTCATCTTCCTCAGCTCAAATCTGGCCTCAGACCCTTACTAAGTTGTGTGACCCTGGGCAAGTCGCTTAACCCTGTTTGCCTCAGCTTCCTTATCTGTAAAATGAGTTGGAGGAGGAAAGGCAAACCACTCCAGTATCTTTGCCAAGAAAACCCCAAATGAGGTCATGAAGAGCCAGGTCATAACTGTGACAACTGAACAACAACAAATAACCATGTGCTAGGAACTATCCTAAGTGCTTTTTATAAATATTAAGTCATTTGATCCTCACAATAACCCTGTGGGGCAGTTGGTAATATTATCCCCTTTTTATAGTTGAGGAAAGTGAGACAGAGGTTGACTTTCACAGGATCATATGCTTAGAAAGTATCTGAGACCAGATTTGAGCTCAGGTCTGCTTGGTTCCACAACTAGTGCTCTATCCACTGAGTCACCAACTTTCGTATACATATATATGCATACCTATATTGCACATCTGTATGTATAATATATAAGTATGTATACAGTATATATTATACACATACACAGACACATACATGCATGTATACATGCATGCACACATGCTTACACAAGTGTAATATAATCTCCCTGAGAGCATAGAATATTTTCCTTTTGTCTTTGTATCCCCAGTGCCTAGCATAGTGTCTGACACATAGTAAATGCTTCTCGATCGATGGATATGATCAATGTTCTTATGTATATTTACAAATAATCTTTTGTCATGGGCCAAAAAAAAGGATTGACAAGACACAGAACCATGACTCTGGGGATATGAATCTTTTCCTTACCATGATCTCAGGCAAGTTAATGAGCATCTCATCCTCATTTTCTTCAGCTTTAAAATGGAGATAATAATAATACCTGCCTCCCTCACGCGATTTTTGTGAGCATCAAATGAATAATGCATGGGAAAGAGATTTTTCAACCAAAAAACTAGAATAAAACCCATGGCTAAAACCACAAAACGTTAGGCATTATTGTCATTATTGTTAGTCTTCACCTGTCAAACCAAGGACTTGGAGTAGAAAATTTCTTTCTTTCTTTTTTTGCAAGGCAATGAGGGTTAAATGAACTGCCCAGGGGTCACACAGCTAGTACCTGTCAAGTGTCTGAGGCTGGATTTGAACTCAGGTAGAGTAAATAATTTCTAATTCTTCTTCCAGATCTGACAGTTTTTCAGTTTCCATATTCATTTGATCTTGTGTCTGATTTCATCTGAACTGCTAATTCTTCTATTTATTTTAAGACTTTAAGGATCCTTGATTTTATCTGAATTCCCTTCCCTTACTAGTATCACAATGTCTTTGTCTCATAGTTAAAACTTTTCAGATTCACTGTGGTTGAACAAAATCATTATGAATATTATTATGGTCTATAAATGATGAAAGGGATGGATTCAGAGAATTCTGGGAAAATTTATGTGACCTGATGCAGAATGAAGTGAGCAGAACTGGGGAAACAATTTATGCAATGACTACAAAATTGTAAATGAACACAACTGAGGAAGAATTAAGCACCCCAGTCAATGCAATGGCCAACCATTACTCCAGAATACTGATAAGAAAAAAATTTGCCCCATCTTGGCAGAGAGGTGATGTACTAAAGGTTCAGAAAGAGATGTGCATTTTCAGAAGCAGATAATGTGTGGATTTATTTTGTTTGACTATGCTCTTTTGTTATAAAGGAGGAATATTGGGGGCAAAGTTATAGGGAGAAAAGGGGGGAGTGATAATGACACCCAAAAAAAAGAAAAGAAAAGAGAACTGCCATTGAAATCTTTTTTTAAAGCACAGAAAGGAACAGAAGGAAGTTCAGAGGGAGACGAAGACAAATAGGACTACCATATTGAATCCTTTACATACTTTTAAAAATCCATCCAGTTGTGTGTAATAATGATTTGTGGTTTCACATACAGTCCTCTTTTTCCTCTTCTTTGTACATTGAAATGATCACGTTTGTTAAGATTTGTGAAAGATTATGATAACAAAAATAATTTAAAAAATAATTGTCCGAGCTCTTTTTGTGGTGGAAATAGGTATGGGAAATTGAAGGGATGCCTATCAATTGGAGAACGGCTAAACAAGCTGTGTATAGATAGGACTGACTAAATGAGCTAGGTTGCATGATACAATGTAAATAGTGCTACATTTAGAGTTAGAAGATCGATTCTAGCACTACCTCTGCCACTTAAAATGGCTTTGTACAAGTCACCTCTCTGGATCTCAGTTTCCTTGACTGTAAAATGAGTGAGTTGGACTAGAGTCTGGCAGGACTGTCCAGAGCCTCCATTATCTGCTGGCATAGTTTTCGCAATTCCACCATGACTGGCTATCAAAGCTGTACTCTGTAGGAGAATTCCTTTGATTTCCTATTAATGAAGCAAAATCTCTACATTCAGACTAGCTCCCTAGCAGGTCAAAAGGCTTCTTCCAAGCTGCAGATTCTTACCCTTCTTGCCTCCATCATGGTGTTGCTATTGGATTCCATTCTTGTTAAGAAAAGGTTTATTTCAACTCAACACTCCCTACATGTGTCTTTTTCAGAATGTCATTTGCTCATGTTCAAGATGAAGAAAAATTAAAAGAAAGACTTAAAGACAAGCTATTTTTGTGGGAGGAGGGGGAATCAAACCATTACTTACACTGAGATTTACTTTTATAAATAGGGTACTCAGTACATTCTTTTTCAGAGCCAGTAATCACAGAAATCCTTCTGAACAGAAAGCACTGAAGAGTCCCTGGGAATATGGATCCAGATTTTAAAATCCTATTCACATTGTTTGGATGCCAAGTTCATTCACTCTTAGTAAAACACCACTCACTCCCTATATCTGAGGAGAGCCTGGACAGCTTTTTTTTTTCTATCTTTCTTTTTTTTTTTTTTTTGGACATTAAGTAAATCTAACAAAACCACATTTGTTCAATTACGCTTGAGTGAATCTGAGACACATAAATTAAATTTCCCATGAAATACACATGGAATTGAAAATTAGGAGGAGGAAGGGCTTAATGATGCATTTCGGGTTTTGACAATCGCTTGAACCAAAGCTCTTAAAAAATGAGTGTGAGCGACAATTTGGGTACAACTAACCATCTCACATCGCTAGCCTCAGAGGAGTGCTAGAGATTAAGAAACTTCCTAATGACCATCAGTGCTTGGACCAGGAGATGGCAGCCTCTTAAACTGCTCCCCAGGCTAGCCTGACCTCCCCACTCTTTCAGGCAGTGGGCCTATTAAAAAGGCCCAATTCCGTCTGCAGAACCAGGTTCAGTGACATCATACAACAATCTGTTAAATGAGTGTCATTAGTCTACAACAACCCAGGCTTTGCCACTGTCAAATGATTTTTTCTAAAGGATACTATTTGGAGGCAAATTTTATCCAAATTGCCCACCAAGGTCAAATATAAGCAGAGTAATATAACCTTTTGCTTATATTTTGGAGTGCCTGGTATCCACATTTGTCAGTTTAAGTTCTAATCTTAATTGAATGCAGGTTTATTACCTTCATGGTGTGTTGTATGTTTAAATCATTCATCTTTTGCAACAGCCTAGAATCTAGTAAATTGAAAAAACTCGTCACACTATATTCTTTTTTTTTTCTACCAAATCATTTTCAGGGTACTAAGAGTAGTAGTTTTGAAAGAATAACTGATTTACTCTTAGATGTTGTTTCTTTTAAAAAAAAAAAAAAACCAAAACCCTCACCAGACAGCAGGTGCAGAGATCATTTTTAGATGTCCTAAGCTCACTTGTTTTTGTAGGAATCTGGCGATTCCAGATCCAGAATTTTGGTAGACTTGTATACCAAAGCAAAATGGATTCACCTTTAGATAAGAGAAAGATGGGAGAATCTCAGAAATCTTTTTTTACTCCCTGAATTGTGTTCTATTTAAAAATCAAGGGAATGGAAATAACACACCTGAGAAGAGCTGGGTAGGGACTACCTTGAACTACCTCCTACATTAATCACAGCCAGCTTTCCTTCGAAGAGCTCCAAATTAGCAATAGAACAACCTTTTTTTCTTCCCCCAGTCTGAACAAGCAGGTGTTTCTTTCATGAGGCCCATATGTTCTTCTACAGGCTTTATTCAAAGCACCTACAGTATAACCCAAGGCAATGTGGCGCAATGCCAGTTTCCCTGCAAGAATCTTTTTTTTCATTCCAAGAAGGGTGTGTGTGTGTGTGTGTGTGTGTGTGTGTGTGTGTGAGAGAGAGAGAGAGAGAGAGAGAGAGAGAGAGAATTTATATCTATGTGAGAGATAGAGAAAGGGAGGAGACAGAGACGCAGAAATACAGAAACAGAGACAGTCAGAGATAGATACAGACAGACAGACAGACAAAGATAGACACGCAGACAGACAGAGACATAAGAACAGAGAAAAAGGACTACATCTTTGGAATAGCAGGCCCATGCTCTAATTATAAGAACCAGCCAAAATGAAGATGTTATTGTCCCAAACTGACCTCTTCTTCATACCCCAGCAGCTTTTCATATGACTATGTCAGTACCTTGAAAACAGTTGCCTCTGCCTGGCAAACAGACAGAATTCTGACAAGGTGGATATCTCAAATTAAAAATTATAGTAATTACAAAAAAAGAGCACTACTCAAAGCTGAAAATTCCTTGTTCATTCAGGATCACTGAGAAGACCCCAAAGGGTGCCAAAAACACCATGAGTCTGGGGAAAATCAGAAAACAGAGAGGCTTGTGCTACAGCCATAGGAAAATGGGAAACATCTGGGAGCCCAAGTCAAACCGGCAGGGAGGTAGCTTGCAGGGAATGATTTTCTGTGTGTGATCACAGTCAAATGCATGTGGATTCCTGAGCAGAAAGCATGCATTGTTTACTAAAGGCAAAATTCCTGGATGTCAGATTGAGGGGATACTCTCTCAAATATCTAGGGGAATAGTCAATAAAGTAGAGGGGGGATGTTTTTTAAAGATATAGGCCCACCACTGAACCTGGTATCTCCGGTCTGACTATATGTGCTTTGGATTTCATATTAGTAATGTACTGGAAAATATGAGACTCAATTTCCATTTTGGCCAATCAATCCTGTTTTAGGTACCTTATAGTCCCTGAAATAAGATGAGTTTTCTTTGAAGAACTATATGTCTGGAGAGACATTAATACTTCTGACTTTCGTTCTTTATTCCTTCCTCATTGAAGCTTCAGTGTATATGTATATGTGTATATAGATAGATACATATGTGTATACATAATGTGTGTATACACAATACATCATCACATATGTGTATATATGTATGTATGTGCATATATGCATGTGTGTATGTATATATGCACATATGTGTGCATATATACATTGGGGAAGAGACAGTTCTGTGTATGTGTGTATGTGTGTTTGTCTGTTCTCTGCTTATGGTTCTGATTGCTCTCACTCAGTGTTCATATTGATGAAAGGCTATATGGTATTGAACAAAGAGCAATGAATGGATGGCTTTCACCATGGCCTCCAAATTGTTCTCCCAATTTCCCATCTCTTCCCTTTCTAATCTATCTTCTATCAACTGCCCAATTAAGCTTCCTAAAGCACAGATTTAGTGTTTCTTTATTCCTTTACTCAGAAAACATCAGTGGCCCTCTTTTGACTTCGGGTTAAACTATAAACAACTCAAACTGTCATTTAAGGTATTCCACAATCTGATTTTCTTTTCTTTCTTTCTTTCTTTCTTTCTTTCTTTCTTTCTTTCTTTCTTTCTTTCTTTCTTTCTTTCTTTCTTTCTTTCTTTCTTTTTTTGTTTTACTTTTTGTGGGGCAATGAGGGTAAAGTGATGTGTCCAGGGTCACACAGCTAGTAAGTGTGTCTGAGGCCGGATTTGAACTCAGGTCCTCCTGAATCCAGGACCAGTGTTTTATCCACTGTGCCACCTAGCTTGCCCCTCCACAATCTGATTTTAACTTGACTTGCCAACTTTATTTCACATTATTCCCTTCTGTGGTCCCTCTGTTCCACTGAAACTGGATTACTAGTTATTTCCTAGAATTAGCATTCCATCCCCTATCTCTCTGAATTCACAAAAGCCTTCACTGCCTCAATACCTAGAATGCACTCCCTCTTCATCACTACCTTTGAGAATCCTTATTTTCTTTCCAAGTGCCAAGGTTCAGGTGTCAACTCCTCTGAACAACCTTCCCTGATTTTCTACCTACCCCTATCTTTTCCCCAGTAGAAGTGATCTCTCTGAGGGCAGAGACTGGTTGCATTTTTGTCTTTATGTGCTTAGTGCACATAAAGCATGGTGCTTTGAACAGAACCATAAAATGATAGATTAGAACTGGAATGAACGTTTGAAGCAATCTAGTTCAAACATCATGAGCTTGGACAGACTTCAGGAAATAGTGGAGGATAGAAAGGCCTGGCGTACTGTGGTCCATGGGGTTATGCAGAGTTTGACACAACCGAGTGACTGAACAACAAAAGTCCAAATATATCATTTTATAGATAAGGAAGTTGAGGTGAAGAGTAGTTAAGTGACTGGCCCAGGGTCACATCGACAGTAATCAGCAGAGCTGTGTTTTATGTTCGGGTCCTCTGATTCTAAAACCACTATTTTTTCCAAGACACAGAACTGCATATACTCTAAAACCTGAAATGAGACAAGACATTAACAGAAAAATTGAGTAGCAATAAATGCCTTTCAATGGATCAATGAGTGTTATAAATAATAGAGCGGAGAGTTCTGGAGAGACCCTTGGAGGACATGGGATGAACCACAGGATTTATGATTTACAGAGTATGTACAGATATGAGTTTTGGAGAAAGGGAAGAAAAGAAGAGAAGATGGTCTGGAGGAGACCAGTGACTGGGTCTGAGCTTAGGCTCTTCATAAATGTTGTTTAAATTGAATTAGAAGACCGTAAGAAGATCTCTCTTAACATGAGTGTCTATTGCTTTCCTATAATCTCAGCTAGTAGGGAGATTGATGCTGGTGGAAATGGAACAAGTCAAAACTGTGGCAATCAGAGGTGGGACTGGCTATGTGTGGCCCCTGTACTCTCAGACAGGATGAGGTAGGGAGACATCTCTGACAGTCATATACACATCTCAGAATGTGAGTTCATCTCCTATCCCTTCCCAAAGCCAACCTTAGATAAACAATAAGTTTCTGTTCTTGTCTTTAATCTTTTTTTCCCCTGAGCAAAATAATTGGTTTTTTCTATATTTTTTAAAATTTGGACTAATATTTTGCTTATAAATAAAACTTCCTCTAACCAGAACTCTAAATTTTGAGCTACAGCTTTTGCTGCGACTTCATTTGAGACCTCACTAGCCACCAGACTGTGGCTATCACCTAACTTCTGTGAATCTCAGTTTTCTTGTCTATAAAATGGGGATAATCTAACCTACACTATTGGCCTCGTGTCATGGGCAGGTATTCAAGCACTGATGAAGGTAGACTTTTATAACTATGCTTTCTCAATACTATTCTGATTGTGCTAGTAGAATATTTTTTTTAATCACTTTGGGGGCAGCTAGATGGCACAGTGGATAGAGCATTGGCCCTGGAGTCAGGAGTACCTGAGTTCAAATCTGGCCTCAGACACTTAACACTAGCTGTGTGACCCTGGGCAAGTCACTTAACCCCAATTGCCTCACTAAAAAAACAAACAAAAATCACTTTGAAGAGTATCAGTTATTGTCAAAATACTTCTCCCAACCCAAAGAGTTGGTTAGCTAGAGATGAATAATCAAACCTAATTTACAAATATTGAAATGAGGACAAGAGATATGCAGACAGTTACCCAGTGAATCAGTGACAGAGAACTGCACATTAAACCACACTTCCACACTAGTTTATTTGGATATAAAACATGTCTCCATTACCTTGCCCCCCAATTAAAAAAAATATCGATATCATTAATTTTCACATTACTTAAATCTCCCCCTGTATCACTTCCCTTCCCCTGCCAGAGAGTACTCCTTAGGACAAAGTATTTGTTGTTGTTATTTTGTTTGTTTTTGTTTTCTTTTTTGTGGGGCAATGAGGGTTAAGTGACTTGCCCAGGGTCACACAGCTAGTAAGTGTCAAGTGTCTGAGGCCGGATTTGAACCCAGGTCCTCCTGAATCCATGGCCAATGCTTTATCCACTTGCCACCTGGCTGCCCCAGTGACAAAGTATTTTTTAATAGAAAAAAAGTGGAAGAGAATAAATCCATAAAACTAATTTATATGTTTAAAAATATGAGAAAAATACAATATTCCACTTCCTTTAAAAAAACAAATCTATAAGAGCAGAACAAGTCTTTTTTTCTTGCACTTAATCTTGTTTCTGCTTTTATTTGCACTACCATTGCTTAACACAGTGCCTGACAGAGTAAGTGCTTAATTAAAGTGCAAACAAATCATGTAGCCCTTACGCTCTACTAATTCAGACTTTACTTCTAGCCTGATCCCTAAAGCCATCATTAAGATAGGCAACCCTTACACACTTATATTGGCAATGATAATAAAAAAAAAAGGCAAATGCTGGAAGGGCTTCAGGAAAACAGGCCCTATGGCTGGAGCAATGCATGGGCCCAATCATTCTGAAAAGCAATTCGGAATTATACACAAAAATTTATTAAATGATGCTTATCCTTTGACTCAGGGATCCCACTCCTAGACATATATCCCCACAGAGATCATAGAAAGAGGAAAAGTTCCAATATATAAAAGATATTTAAAGCACCTCTTTTTTTGGAGGTAAAAGACTGAAAATGAAGAAGATGCTCATTAGCTGGGAAATAGCTGAACAAATTGTGGTATATGAATGTGATGGCTATTGTGTTGTAAGAAATGAGGAGATATGATTTCAAAGACACGGATAGATTTGAATGAACCAATAGTTAATGAAGTGAGTAGAATCAGAAAAACAATTTACGCTCTCACATCAATATTATAAAAAGAGCAATTTTTGAGAGAGAACTAAAACTAAATGATCAACCATGACACCAGACTGATAATGAACACTGCCCACATTATGAGAGCGAGATAATGAACTAATATGCAGATGTGATCAGTGTGGGAGTGATTTTGTTTTGTTTTGGTTTTTGAACTGTACTTGTGTGAGGGGATGGAGGGGATGGGAGGGAGAAAAAAGGAATTTTTGAGCATTTAAAAAGAAAAAAAATTATATTCTTTAAAAAGGTAAGGCAAGCCTTGTAGAGAAGGGAACCAGCATCCTCAACACTATTGGCATTAACTGCTGTCTAACTGACAATGAAAGGTCCCAGGGATAGCAGGGCTCCCCAGGCCACTGGTCTTGCTTCCAGCCCAGCCTCGACCATCAGCAGTCTTAATCCTCAATAACCACAAAGATGCAGAAAAAGAGTATTCTTGGTGATGTCCCATGGCAGTCTCAGAAATGGTTATGGCTTTATCAATAGAAATGATGTTTTAAAAAGATTTGTCTGAGGGGCAGCTAGGTGGCTCAGTGGATAGAGCACTGGCCCTGGAGTCAGGAGTACCTGAGTTCAAATCCGGCCTCAGACACTTAACACTTACTAGCTGTGTGACCCTGGGCAAGTCACTTAACCCTCATTGCCTCACTAAAAAAAAAAAAAAAAAAAGATTTGTCTGAAAACTGCCTGTTCATATTCTTTCACCATTTATCAATTGGGTCATGGCTTGTATTTTTATAAATTTGACTCAGTCCAGGGCACAGCTAGATGACAAAGTGGATAAAGCACTGGCCCTGGATTCAGGAGGACCTGGGTTCAAATTGGCCTCAGACACTTGACACTTACTAGCTATGTGACCCTGGGCAAGTCATTTAACCCTCATTGCCCCATCCAAAACAATTTGACTCAGTTCTCTATATATTTAATAAATGAGGCTTTTATCAGAACTATTTGTTCCAAAAATTCTCAGTTTTTTGCAAAACCTTTTAAATTTTATATAATCAAGATGATTTATTTTATATTTTGTTTTGCTCTCTCTATATTCTTTGATCCTAAATTCTTCCTCTGTCCATAAATATGACAGACAAATGATTCCATGCTCTCTTAATTTGCTTATAGTATCACCCTTCACGTACCCATTTTGAATTTATTTTAGTATATGGTGAGAGATGTTGGTCTATAACTAGTTTCTGTCATACTGTTTTCCGGCTATCTATAATCATATGAAAAAATGCTCTAGATCACTATTGATCAGAGAAATGCAAATTAAAACAACTGTGAGGTATCACCTCACACTTATCAGAGTGGCAAATAGAACAAAAAAGAAAGATGTTGCCGCAATGTTGATGTTGATGGGGATGTCGGTAAACTGGGATGCTAATCCACTGTTGGTGGAGTTGTGAAAAGTTCCAACCATTCTGGAGAGCAATTTGAAACTATGCCCAAAGAGCTATAGAACTGTGCATACCCTTTGATCCAGCAATACCACTGCTAGGTTTATATCTCAAAAACATTCCCCAAAAGAGAAAAAGACCTATTTGTAAAAAATATTTATAGCAGTTCTTTTTGTGGGGGATAAGAATTGGAAATCAAAGGAATACCCTTCAATTGGGGAATGGCTAAACAAGTTGTGCTGTAGGATGGTGATGTGTAAAGAATTGTTATTTGATGTTTTTATGCCTCAGTGTGCACTGGCCTGGGGCTCCGCAAACCATATGGTGCTCCACCCACTGGTTGTAGCCGTTGCCAGGGCTCTGGCACCTCACGTCATCACCACTCACCAACACCTACATGGACCTGGCAAAATTATAATGATTGGAAGCCCAGTGAGGGCAGTCGTGTGACTGTCAGAGTGGCCATCCCATTGGCTGGGGCTGTGTGGGGTGTTTCTAGGTTTGGGGGAGGAGAATTGAGCATTCCAGGTGGAAGCTGGAAAGCTACAGGCATTCTCCCATGTATTTTCAGCTGATTCCTGGGTGGTGATATTTTTTCAGGTATTATAATTTCCCTTTCCCCATTTTATTTCCTTTCCCTTGATCCTACTGATCCTGTTTGTGTTTTTTTTTTTTAAAGTTCGTTCTTGTTAAAATAAATCTTGTTCTCTTTTGGAGGAGGCTGCCGGTCTCCTTCCTTGCCCCAATATTGCGTCAAGTCACTTAGCTAGCACTCCCCAATTAAAAATTGGTCCCCACAGATGGGATATTATTGTGCTATAAGAAATGACAAGCAGAATGATTTCAGAGAGGCTTGAAAAGACTTGTATGAACTGATGTATAGTTAAGTGAACAGAACCAGGAGAACATTGTGCACAGAGACAGCAATATTGCTTGATGAAGAACTGACAATGCCTTAACTATTCTCAGCAATACAATGATCCAAGACAATCTCAAAGAACTAATGATAAAGTATACTATCCACCTCCAAAGAAAGAACTGATATTGATTGGACACAGACTGAAGCATGCTTCACTTTCTTTAATTTTAAGTTTTCTTATACAAAATGACTAATATGGCAATGTTTTACATAATTACACATGTATAACCCACATCTGATTGCTTGCTGCCCCAGGAATGGGGGAGGGGTGGGGGGAAGAGGGATAAAATTTGGAACTCAAAACTATAAATAAAAATGTTTATTATTAAAAAAAATTTAAATAAAAAAGATTTGTTACCATAAGCTTTGACATTGCACTCTAAAGACCACTGGGCCTTCCCATTTGACTTGCAAATGAAACTTCCAATATGACATCGCCCTCCATTAAAATATGAGCTCTGGGATGATGTCAAATATGAGAGACATGGTATCTGAGCAATTTAATCATTTTATCAATATGGCCAGTGGATAATTAATAAAATGAGGTCTATGACCATCTCTCTCAGACTAAAGACTCCTTCCTCACAGTCGGGTCTCAGTTCTTATACCCTTCTCACTGTAAGAGTTGCATCAAATAACAATCAAATCTAATTGGTTAGCATCATTCAAATCTAATTGGCTAACATGATTTGGAGGGGGATTATATTAAAATGAAGTGTGGAATTCTGGGAATTAAGTAAAGATTATGTTAGGGGAAAATGTAGAGACCCCCACCCAAGATGATGGGGGGCACAATGGTTCCCACTTTGAACTGGTTCATGCAGCCCACATCTCATCAATAAAGTCCTTCAGATTATCTAGACAAAAGAATCTGTCTCCACCCAAGACTCCTTTGTTAGCTTGCGGTTGGGCTGGGTTTGACCCAGATGAGATTTGATGAAATTTCTCAAGGAGACCTTGCCTTTGAGTGGGGGGAGAAAGGACTTGAGAAAGAAAGGGAGCTCATTGGGTCCATCAAGATATTGATTATTGGGGGGGCAGCTAGGTGGCCCAGTGGTTAAAGCTCCAACCCTGGATTCAGGAGGACCTGAGTTCAAATCTCATCTCAGATACTTGATGCTTACTAGCTGTGTGAACCTGGGAAAGTCACTTAACCCTCATTGCCTTGCAAAAATTAAAAAAAAAAGATATTGATTATTAATAATTATTTCTCACAGCTCCTTCAGAGTAGAACCTTTCTTATTTTCTATTTCTTTTCTGAGGGCTTAACCTAGTATTTACTTTTTTATTCATTCATTCAATAATTCATTCATTCATGAAATCTAAGAGTTGATAAGGGTCAAATTTGTGGCAAAAAAAAGAGCTGCTGAATCTCTGCAAACTTTTCTTGGTTGGTCCTTAGGTAACAAATAAACATTCCTTAGTCTGACCCACACCTGGAAATTTCCTAATTAGGTACAACCTACAAGATCTTATACTCCACTTCATAGCCTTTGAAAACCTTTTTTTTCAAATCTTCCTACTATCCTGATGTATTGAAGTTGGACACTGCAACCCAGATAATGCTTGTTAATTGACTAAGGTGGGCTAGATGGTGTAATGCAAATAATGCTGCATCTGAAGTCAGAAGACCTGGTTTTGCAAACTGGATCTGTTGCTTCCTACCTGTGTGACTTTCTGGGCCTCATCTTCCTCATCTGTAAAATAAGGGGATTGAACTAGATGGCTTCTGAGGTCCCTTGCAGCTCTAGAGCTTTGATCTCATGGCTACTGTAGTATCTATTCTTGAAGGCAATATTGCTTTCTAGGGTTAGAAGTGATTACAGGAATGCTGAACTATTTGATATCTTCTCAGTCTCTATGGACATTCTGAAAGAAAGAAAGATGCAAAACAGGAAAATCCCTGATGTAGTTTACTGAAACGAACCACACGGAGAAAGTTTTAGTTCCTGGAGTAATAAAAAACAAAACAAAACAAAACAAATCAAACAAAAACAAAATCATATGTATTTCCATCTTCATCTATTGTCTTTTATACACATCATATGGTGCAATAGTGCAATAGGAAATTTTCTTTTAAGATCATCAGTGCCTTAGTAAAAATTCTTGATTAAAGATATTGATAAGCTACTAAGAAGTCATCTGAGAATGACATCCCAAATCAATTAAATTGCACCCACATGTCTCAGATAAGACTGTATTTGCTGGATCAGATAACTGAATGTGTGCTTAATATGAAGTAGGAGCCCACTAAAGAGAATTTAAAATAAAGGAAGCATCATTGTACTCCTCAAACAATGGTGACAAAGGAGTCATATTGAACCATTGCTGTTATTGGCCAATGAGGCATGAAAGACAGGCTCTCTTATCCATTCTAAAAGGAAGCAGCACAACATTAGGAGGGAGAGGACACTTGAGATCCATTTGTTCCTGGGCAATGCTCTTTGTGACTATTTTTAGGGCTATATCCTGCCTCTGAGTTGATTCTCGGAACCTAAATTGATTCCAATTGTAGTTCTGTCCATAAAACAATGGCAGGATACCCCCTGGAGAGGCACAAAATTTCTGGGTTGTTCAGGTCACTATTTTTAAAAATCATCATTCATAAACTCATTCATATTTTATATGTCTCATACCAAATGAGGCATTTCTCATAGCATCTGAGGAAATTCCCAACTTATCAAATTTGCTGTTTCAAGGGAATAATGACCTTTTCTTCTTTCAAGATGGTTCCTTCTGTTACATCATCAAAGATGATGATAATAATAATAATTTAATAGCAGTCACTGTGCCAAACAGTCATAAACTCCAAGCTATATGAGACAAAATGCTTTAAAGATATAGAGCCCTAGTCTCAGAGATCAAAATCGCATGGGAGCAGACTGAAGTGCATGTATCCCTGGGGCCATGTCTGCTACTGGAATTGTACTAAGGATGCTTTCAGTGAGCCTACAAAGTATAGTCTTATAGCCTAACATTTCTATTCAACCACAAAACGCAGTTATTTATTGTCTAGAGCAATAGCTCATTAGGACATTAAGTATAAAGGAAAAATAGCAGGATAGAGACTTATCCCAGCACTGTCTCTGTCTGATCCCCTTCAAAAAAAGATGAGAACAAGTTTAAAATGTTGCCTTTTATTTGCATAGCATGTTCACTTGCATTATCTCATCTATTTCTTAGGCAAGGGGGGGCCCTTTCACAGTTTTGGTTTTTTTTTGGGGGGGGGGGGCAGAAGCACAGATGGTCATGAGAGAACCTCTAAGAAAGCAGGACCTCCGGGGCAGCTAGGTGGCACAGTGGCTAAAGCACTGGCCCTGGATTCAGGAAGACCCGAGTTCAAATCCGGCCTCTGACAGTTGACATTTACTAGCTGTGTGACCCTGGGCAAGTCACTTAACCCTCATTATCCCGCCAAAAAAAAAAAGAAAGGAAGAAAGAAAGGAAGGAAGGAAGGAAGGAAGGAAGGAAGGAAGGAAGGAAGGAAGGAAGGAAGGAAGGAAGGAAGGAAGGAAGGAAGAAAGAAAGAAAGAAAGAAAGAAAGAAAGAAAGAAAGAAAGAAAGAAAGAAAGAAAGAAAGAAAGAAAGAAAGAAAGAAAGAAAGAAAGAAAGAAAGAAAGAAAGAAAGAAAGAAAGAAAGAAAGGAAGGAAGAAAGAAAGAAAGAAAGACCTCCTATTCTACATTTACTACAACCCTGTGGGGTAGGCAGGAAGGGTGCTATTATTCCCATTTTGCAGATGAGAATACTGACTCAGGAAGATTATATATGGATGTATACATATATATATATAAATACACACAAATATATACATATATGCATATACATTATCTATACACACATATACATATATCAATACATGTATCAATATATGTGTGTATGTGTGTATGCATACCCAAGGTCATATGGCTAGTAAGTAGAACCTATTCTTTGGCACATAGGTTTAAACTACCTTGGCACTTACTAGGTGTGAGAGTTTGGATACGTTTTCAGTGCACCTCTCTGGACTTCAGTTTCGTCTTCTGTAAAATGAGTGAGTTGGATGAAGTTCCTGCTGGGATTCCTTCTAAACATGCCATCTTGTGATTCTGCTGCTTCTATAGCTCCACATATGGTACAACTATATCATCTGATTTTCTTACTTGATGGAGTTTAGTGAATGGCCACAAAAGGCATTCTTACCTAGTTTAGTTGAAAATACTGGATTTTCTTACAATTGGGGAGAATGGTCATCTGGAGGAATACAGAGGAGAAAAAAACCACTTGCTCCCCTCCTCCCCCATCCCTAATTCAATATTAAAGTATTGACAGGGTGCTCAGTCACTTTGATCCTGTATGTTGCATAGAGTTATGGTGTGCATTTGGGTAGTCCTAAAATATAGAATCCTAACAAGCTTAGGAAAGAGCTTGTGACAAAACCACTTTCTATCCGGGCTCCCTTCCCCACCACCAACATGTGTTAAGCTGTTGTTGTTGTTGTTGTTCTTTGTCCTCAAAGAGGACCAATGTTCTCATGGTGGCGATGGCTTGACTTGCGCCTGAATTTGATTTAATTGAGGCAGACCTGCGCAAAATCTGATTCAGCCTCATCCTCTCCAGAGTCACTGAAGTCCAGTGGCAATACAAACGTCAAGATGACTGGCGATGGCCCAGAATGAATTAGGCTAAATTTCCCCTGAAAGGTGACAATGCCATCCCAAGAAGCTGACTGGCCCGGGGGACTAAGGTCCAAGCCATACCTCCTCTGCTATTGCTTTACTGGTAACTTCTGGTCATATCTGTACGGCTTTCTGGTCACCTCACGACATAAATGGCCTTCTTATGTGAGCCAAGGCCCTTCAGACATGGTAAATATCTCTGCCCTGCCAGGGTGGGACATTCCTCACCCATATGTTTCCATATATGGACAAGTGAGGCCATGTCTTATCCATCTTAAGCATTTCCATGCTAGGATGAAGTAAACCCCTTTCTATTAATTATAGAATGACCCATGAGTGCCTCATTTTGTTCCAACACTGAGCCTTCACAAACCGGTGTTCCTGAGTCAGGCCCACCCTACCATACCAGAACTGGAAGGGAGGAAGTTGTAACCAGTACAGGGATGGAAGTCTTCCACAGATAATAATTTTTAATACTGACATACTGATGTAATAATGGTGATGACGATGATGATAATCACCTAATGTTTATATAGTATTAACTATTTGCCAGGCGCTATGTTAAGTGCTTTACAATCATTACCTCATTTGTCCCTCATGACAACCTTGGGATGTAGGTGCTATTATTATCCCTATTTCACAGATGAGGAAACTGAGGTCAACAGAGCCTAAGTGACTCGCCCAGGGTCACACAGTGAGTAAGAATCTAATCCTAGATTTGAACTCAGTTCTTCCTGACTCCAGGCCTAAGTGCTCTCTCCACTGCCCCCCTGGATCCCTTGTGAGGTGGATATCATTATTACTATGAGTATCATATTTCACATGAAATATCATGCTATTTCACACATAACAGTCAGTTGTTCTCTCTTTTTTTATTCATTCATTCAATCATTATCTAATAGAAAACTTACAAAAAGTGCTGAAGACCTATCAGTGTGCTACAGTAAAAAGAGCTAACTCTTCTAGAGTCAGAGAACATGGTTCCAATTCCACTTCTGATCCTTCTTACCTGTGTACCTTTGGGCAAATGCCTTAACCTCTCTGGCTCTCAGTTTTGTCATCTGCAAAATGAGGGAATGGATTAGATCACCTCAGAGGTCCCTTTCAGCTCTAAATCTATGAGCCTACAAGAGGCAGATATGGGACTATTCTCCTGAAAGGTCAAGATATAACACAAATGAGGGTTTATGGGTAAAACATCCTTGATAATACTTTAAGTTACTTCATGCAACTACAATTTTATTGTTCTAGGTACTCCCTCCTCTGACACAGATTGCAATCCATTTGCAATTTTGAAGGTGGGCCTTATGAACCACAGTGGCTAAAAACCCCACCAATATACAGTTGGCTATCAAGCTACAGATGGATCATCTGTAGTTAGGCTGGTGTCTAAAGACTCTGCAGCCTGGTGCAACCTGCCAGGTTGCAGAGCCCTGGGGATCTGACAATCACCTCAATACCTTGAGAAGGAATCGAAATGGGAATCCTTTATGCCACTGTGGCTGACATTAATAGAATGCTTTAAAGCTCATATGGGCAGCTAGGTATCAAGGATGTATAGCTAGTTAGCCTTGAAGACTTGAAAACCTTAGTTCAGGTCTCACCTCTGATACCTAATGGCTGTTGGTCCCTGGGCAAGCCACTCAGTAACTCTCTAAACCTCTAAGTTGCAGAGAGTTTGCTGACTTTCTCATTAGTCAGAGTAAGTTTCTATACCCATGAAATCACAGGTGCAATCCTCTCTCTTTAAAATTTACACAGTGCCTTATATGGCGTTATACAATTTGATCCATATGACTCTGTGAAGTAAATACTACTTTATTGTCCCCATTTGACAGCTCAGGAAACTGAGGCTAGTGTCAGCAGAGTGATTTGAACCCAGCTCTTCCTGACTCCAAGTTCACCCTTACATTCACTATAATAAATATTTATTGGGGCAGCTAGGTGGTCCAGTAGATAGAGCCCTGGCCCTGGATTGAGGAGGACCTGAGTTCAGATCCAGCCTCAGACACTTGACACTTACTAGCTGTGTGACCCTGGGCAAGTCACTTAACCCTCATTGCCTCGCAAAAAATAAAATAAAATAAAAAATAAATATTTATCAAGAGCAGTGATTATCTCTAAAAGAAAATGTCAAGATGTGAATTACTTAATAGGGAAGAATTATCCCCAACACACACACACACACACACACACACACACACCTCTTTCTGTGCTTTCCCAAACTTTTGGAGTAAAGGATCTACACTTATTGGAAATTATCACTAAGGGAAATGTGTATGTTGATAGTGTGAGAATAGTAGTAGGGAGTGGCTGATCTGTGCTGACTTTTTTTGGGATGGGGGCAGGGAAATGAGGGTTAAAGTGACTTGCGCAGGGTCACACATCTAGTTAGTGTCAAGTGTCTAAGGTCAAATTTGAACTCAGATCCTCCTGAATCCAGGACTGGTGCTCTATCAAATGCACCACGTAGGTGGCCCCTGTACTGACATTTAAAGCAGGGAAAGAGACACATATTCTGTAGCTTTTAATAAGATCCTCCTCCTTATCCCTTACCCCAAATGACCTCTAGTTGCAACTTGAGATTGTAGCTTGTGGCTTGTGGTTTTGCAGTTAACTTAGTCTTCCTAGAAGATGGACTGATTAATTTAGATCAGTTATCTAAGGGCCCCTGCTTTATAGTAGAAAATACAATTTTAGTATTGCATGGATATATCTATTATAGCCTCCATCGAGAATTTAATTTCAAATTAATATGACCGATCTCAAAACATGGTTCATGTTGGACTACTGCTATCATGTCTTTGATGTGATTATCCAAATTTCCAAAGACTGTAGCAATGGAAATTTTTTCTAGGGTAATATTTGACATTTTGGTTATCTTTTCTACTTTAAATTGACTATAGATTTTCTGTTAAAGGGAGGGAACAATCTGACAGTGTCAAATTTAGCAAAGAGACTGAAGTACTAAGGGAGAAACACCACTCTTTTGGAGACCATCATTGTGGAGCCATTTTTTTTCTATCTTCCATTTTAAAAAATTATTTTTATAAGAGATAACTCTCTGGAAAGAGATAGAAGGAGGGATGAAGTAGGACATATAGTTGATATAAAAACAAAGGGTCTCAACAAATAAACAAACAAATAAATGAGCAAAAAATAGATAAATGAGTGAGTAAATAAATGGATGGATAAATAAATGAACAGGCAAATAAATAAATGTGTGGACAGGCGGATAAATAAATAAATAAATGAACGAGTGGATGAATGGATAGATGAATGAATGAATGAATGATTTAATTAATTAAATGGATGAATAAATAGGTGAAGGAGTAAATAAATGAATGAATGAATGGATAGATAGATACATAGATACATAGATGAATGAATGGATGGATGGAAGGATAGATAAATAGATGGATAAATAAATAAAACTGACACAGAATGGGCAGCAAGGTGACCCACTGGATAAAGTGTGGGTCCTGAAGTCAGGAAGATTTATCTTTATAAATTCAAATCTAGCCTCAGATACTTACTTGATGTGTGACTGTGGGCAATTCACAACTTCTATTTGCCTAACCCACTGGAGTAGAAAATGGCAAACCACTCCAGGATTTTTTATTTATTTATTTATTTTTTTTAGTGAGGCAGTTGGGGTTAAGTGACTTGCCCAGGGTCACACAGCTAGTAAGTGTTAAGTGTCTGAGGCCAGATTTGAACTCAGGTACTCCTGACTCCAGGGCCGGTGCTCTATCCACTGTGCCACCTAGCTGCCCCCACTCCAGGATTTTTGCCAAGAAGATCTCAAAGGGGATCATGAAGAATCAGACACAAATGATAACAATAACAAAACAATAACAAAAGCTGACATGGTGGGAAGAGTACTGCACCTGGAGTTAAGAAAACAGTTCAAATTCAGCCATAGACATTTTTTGGGGGGTGAGGAAATTAGGTTAAGTGACTTGCCCAGGGTCACACAGTTAGTAAGTGTCAACTGTCTGAGGCTAGATTTGAACTCAGGTCCTCCTGAATCCAGGGCCGGTGATTTATCCACTATGCCACCTAGCTGCCCCCAGCTATAGACATTTGATAGCTTTATGACCCAGGCAGATCACTTAACTTCTGGCTGCCTCAATTTCTTCATCTGTAAAATGAGGATAATAATAGCCATACCTCCCAGGGTTGTTGTGAGGATAAAATAACAACATTTGTAAAGTCATACAAAATTTAAAGTATTACTATTAAGTGTTATTATTATGAAAAGGCAAGTATTAAAATCCTATTATGTACAGATCATAAATTCAAGCATCACATAAGATAACCATCATATATCCACTCTGCCCCCAGAGAGCTTGTAGTCTATTTGGAACTCGAGGTCAATTAATTGCCCAAGCCAGTGGTTTTCCAAGTATAGTCTCCACGCCTTGGGGATCTCCAGCTTCCTTTCAAAGTCTCTAGAAAGTCACAACTATTTTCATAATAATAGTAAGATGTTATTTGCCTCTTAAAACACGCTTCCACTTTCCAACTACATATCTATATGAGGATGGATTTTCTTCAACCCAAACAGCATATCACAACATATTGAGTTTAAAAGCAGTTATGAAAATCCAGCTGTCTTCTATTAAGGCAGACATTAAAGAGATTTCCAAAAATATGTCAATGCTACTCTTTTCACTAAAATATTTTTGTTTTGGAAAATGTAGCTATCTTTATAAAATGAATTATGTTAACATAACGGGTCTATTATATTTAAATGAGTCATGAAATATTTTAAACATTTATCAATTTTAAATTTATAACATGGTAAATAATGATAGATACCATAATTTTTAAGAGCCAAAGGCATCTTGAGATTGAAAAGTTTGAGATTTGCTGCTCCAACCCCTCCATCAAAGGAGCATGCATACCTCACCAAATGTCTCTCCTCTTTTACTGGCTTTCGAAACTCAATTATCTAATTTTATCACAGAATGGGCAAGTAGAATACCGATGCTAACTTCTCTCTCCCAAACCTATTTTAATCATTCCTAATTCTCCCAATCCCTCCTCAACCTTATTTACCTACCTGATTTAATCATATGCTTTGGAAAACTTTTATCCCTTTCCTCCCTTCACCCCATTGTTAGAAATGTCCCTATTATCAACATTTTCATCATTTCTTCTGTATCTATATTCAAATGGAAACCTAGATCTCCCTTGAGGACTGTAACGATTGGAATGACGCCACCTGCTGGAGACTTACTGTAGAAGAGTTCCGCCCATGAAGGGAAGGTCTTTGAGGGCAAGACCAGGAGTCTTTTCTTTGGCATCAGGAAGTGACGTGGGCTAGTGGGAGGAGGAAGGAAGAGACTGGCGCTCAGTCTCAGGCTCTTTCCTTTGGACTCTGGTGAAGAGCAGAGCTAGAAATGTGCTCTCTCTTTAATAGATAGGAATCTAGGACTTTTCCCTCTCTTTACCAAATTCTTATTCTCCTTAATAAATGCCTAAAAGTCTAACTCTTGCTAAAGCTTATAATTTATTGGAGACCTCTCATTGGATATTTTAGACAGACTAGCTAGAATTTTAACCCTTAACAGGACACTCTATCCCTGGAAACCTCTCCATTGATGGTCATTTTTTCTCTTATTCCCACAGATAGGGTCAAAGTGAAGGATGAATGTAATACTTTCTATGGAAAATATTCTTTGACCCTCATAATTCCTTGGCTCTAACACTTTTGAGATCTATGCAATGTGGTTTTTTTTGGTTTTTTTTTTTGTTTTTTTTTTTTTGCGGGGCAATGGGGGTTAAGTGACTTGCCCAGGGTCACACAGCTAGTAAGTGTCAAGTGTCTGAGGCCGGATTTGAACTCAGGAACTCCTGAATCCAGGGCCGATGCTTTATCCACTGCGCCACCTAGCTGCCCCCTATGCAATGTGTTTTATCACTATCTTCCCATCCTTGTTGCTAACGTGTTCTCATCTGGCTTATGGTTTTCTTCTCTGTATTATTTCCCGTCATCATCAGTGTGGGCTTGAATATTCATCTATTTTGACAATCTCTCCAACAACCTCACTATGAGAATCCATCCTCTTTAATTCCTGCTCATTTTTCTACCCACCTCAGTCATAAACGGAGGTATATGTGGGTGATCTCATCATCTCTCAAAATTATAGCATTACCAAAATTTGGAATTTTGACATCCTAGTCTCTAGTAAAAGCCTTCTAGATTTCTATTTTTTACACTTTCTCATGCTCACTAAACTTATTCTTCACCATTACTGAGACTTTGCCTTCCTTAATACATCCCTATTGTCTTTAATTCATCCCATCCATTCTGTTTTCATTACATTCCTTCCCTAGCCTTTATCCTATGATTTGCCATATTAATATTTGACCAGTCACTACCCTATGCCACTTATGTGGCATAGTGGATAGAGTCCTGGTCCTGGAGTCAGGAAGACCTGAGTTCAAATGTGACTTCAGAAACTTACTAGCTATGTTATCCTAAGTAAGTCTCTTAACCCTATTTGCTTAAGTTTCCTCCTCAGTAAAATGATTTGGAGATGAATATAGCAAACCACTCCACTGTCGTTGCCAAAAAAAAAAAAACCCAAATGAGATCACAAAGGGCAGATATGACTAAACAACAACAACAAAAGTCGCTATCCTGAAGTATGTTATATCTTGACCTTCTAGAAATCCGGATGTCCGTTCTAATCTGTTTCTTCTTCAGGCATGCTGATTCCTAAACTCCTTTTCAGCCATATATTGTTCTCACAAACATCCCTATACCCAGTCTTACCTGGAATGCCCTCCATGTTTCTCACTCCTCCTAACCTAATTGCTGCCCTTGATTTAAGGCCTGAAATACTCAATGATTGTTTCTTCCTTTGAACTCCTATAAAGCTAAATAAATGGGGCAGCTAGAGCACTGGCCCTGGATTCAGGAGTACCTGAGTTCAAATCCAGCTTCAGACACTTGACACTTACTAGCTGTGTGACCCTGGACAAGTCACTTAACCTCCATTGCCCCACAAAAACAAACAAACAAATAAACAAAAAGATAAATGAATGTACTACTTATTTGAAACTTGGCATATAGTACCCTCCTGTCAACTAGACTTTCCCCTTAAGAATGAGTCGTTTCTTATTCCTTTTTCAATCTCCAGTACCTATTTACTGATGATAGTACTGAAAGAAAAATTCCTTGATTATATTCCATGGACAAATGGAAAAATCTCTGCATAATCAAAATTCCCAAATCATGAACTTTATAATAGGAGTGAATAGTTTTAAAACTCAGCTAACCAGGGAGTTATAAAATAGTCAAATGAAGACAGGCAAATCTTTGGAATTTTACTACCTCTAGCAAAACTTGACATCTACATTCCATAAATTGTTAAACTTTGAGAATTATTTGACAAATGTGAAATTACCAAGGTACTTTATATTAAAATAACAGTTTTTTTCAACCAGCCATGGTTCAACTTGAAAATAGAATCTTTCTTTTAGGAACTATATAAGAAAAAAAATGATAGGTTCATATCAATAAGCTTCCTGCTTTATTACTTAATAGATTGTTATTAGTTATAAGAAATGGACTTTAAATGTTGGATAGACTATATCTTATGTGCATCAATGTCATGTGGAACTGCTCTGATTTCCCTTTTAAAAGGCAAATCAAAATAATTTAAAGTATTATAAAGATGAAAAAATAGCTCTGGCAAACTGATTTTTTTATGTTATGCCATATATGTGTATATTTAGTGTGCTTTAACCAGAGTCCTTCTATTGCTGACTCTTGTTAAATTGTACTAGGATTTACTTTAATGCCTCTGGTGATAACTTTGTAGATAAATGAAAGATGTGCTATGCATAGATGGTTTTACAGCAGGGCCTCATAGTATTCAGAGAGTTAAAGCTATGTCAAAATTTCCATTATAAATCCATAATTTCAAAGGTATATAATTTTCTGGGCTGAAATTTGGCATCAAAGGCTCAGGATTGAACTGTCCTATTGATTAAAAGAAAGTATTTCACATTGTTAAAATGCAATGTTATGAAAAGATGTTGGTTGGCTTTATCATTGTGCTTTTATAATCACAAAAGGCTTTATAGGGACACCATTGATTTCCTAGACTCATTAGAAGAAGAAAATCCATCTTTTGTGTAAGGTTATATGGATGCATAGGCATCATAGTATATAGGAGTCCTGAACTGGGAGCCAAGACATCTAAGGTCCCAGTGCCAGCTCTGCCAATGACTGACAATGTTACTTCTCTGGGTTTCCATTTCCTTATCTAGGATATGAGGGAGTTGGACTCTGTAAGGTTTTGTGGTACAATGGCAAGAATGTTGGATTTGCCATCAGAAGACCTGAATTTAAATCATATTTTTATCGTTTACTCCTCTGATGGTTTTGGGAAAGTCAATTAATCTCTCTGGGCCTCAGTTTATTCATATCAGGATCCTTCTGTTTCTATAATTCTACAAAAGAACAATTTCTTCCTCTCTAAAAAAATCCATTATCTGTCTACCTGTCTGTGTCTGTTTCCATCTATCTATCCATCTATCTATCTATCTATCTATCTATCTATCTATCTATCTATCTATCTATCTATCTATCTATCTATCTATCTACCTACCTATCTAATCTATCTATCTATCTATCTATCTATCTATCTATCTATCTATCTATCTATCTATCTATCTATCTATCTATCTATCTATCTATCTATCTATCTATCTATCTATATAATCTATCTATCTATCTATCTATCTATCTATCTATCTATCTATCTATCTATCTATCTATCTATCTATCTATCTATCTGTCTATCTAATCTATCATCTAGCTAGCTAGCTAGCTATCATCTATCACATATCTACCCTTTACCTATCATCTATCTATCCATCCATCCATCCATCAATCTATCCGTCTGTCTATCTATCATATATCATCTCTTTATCACCTATATTTATCTATCTATCTATCATTTATCTAAAGACAGCTAAGTGGCACAGTTGATAGAGTGTTGGGCCTATAGTCAAGAATACCTGAGTTCCAGCCTCATTTACTAGCTGTGTGACTCCGGGCAAGTGATTTTACCTGTCTGCCTCAATTTCCACAACTGAAAAATCAGGATAATAATAGCATATCCTTCCCAGGGCTGTTATAAGGTTCAAATGACATAATGTTTTTAAAGCACTTAGCACAATACCTGGCACATAGTAGGTCCCTAATAAAAGCTTGTTTAACTTCCTTCCTATCATCTAAACCCACCCCATCACCCCTTTACTTAAATTCTAGCAATATGGTGGGGGAAAGGAATGCCTTAAACACAGGCAGACTTCTAAACCTTTCCAGATAATGAATATCTATTTTCTTCTTAAGGATCTCCAGGAAAGAACTTCTCTCAGTAGCTGGTTTCAGTGCTTAACCATCCTTATATAAACATATCTTTTAGAAAGCCTTTAAATTGGCAAAATATATAACTTTGTAAATTAGCTGCATTAGGGTTGCAATAGATACATCGTAAGTAAATATTAGCATCTATTGTACACAAGCATATTGTACTTTGGTGTAATTTAGATCCTGGAAGATTAATTTGCATAATGGACTATGACCACTTAAAAGGAGTGACAATAATGCCGAGCCCAGAGTACTTTATCATAAAAGCAGACACGGACACAGACACACAGGAGCTAATTTTCTACTCTGTCTCTACTGTTAATCATTATCTGAGGAAGCCTAAAATTTCTCAGTCCAAAACCAGAATGAATTGCTCTGGGGGAGAAAAGATTCCACAACTTCCCAATGTTTAAAGGCTTTCAATGTTAAGAGAAAACCAAACGAACATCCTTTTATCGTTAGCAAAGGTCGAAAATAATTGCATTAAGTGCCTCATTGTATAGAGAATTGGGCTGGGCTCTGTGGTAGGAGAGTTGAAAACCAATTTCTGACCCCAAAGAGGGTTCAAATAGCATGACCTGAGCTATCGAGGATGTTTGCTTAGGGTATTAACCAAACCAGGTATGTATATTTTGGTCTAGCCAGAGGAGAATTACATTTGATTGAGGTAGGGTCAGGGAGGATTAGTGAAGGGAATGGTAGAGGTAGACACTTCACAGTACAGAAGGAATCACCCTCACTTCCAATTAACCTGAGTCCCTTAGGTTCTGGCTCAAGCCTGTGCTATCCTGAGTGAGTAAAGGGAACAGTTTATTACCTTTCTCCAAGTAAGAATCCTTTATATACTTGAAGATGGCAATACAATCACTCTTTAGTCCTTTAGTCTTCTTTTCTCCAGGCTAAATAAACCTAGGTCTTTCAACCTTTTATCACAGGCCTGCTTTCCTAATTCCTTCCTCCTGTGCACTGCTTAGAATCTATAACACCTGTCAAAGCGTTATATCAGAAAAAGTACTGTACTTGGAATAAGGTGAAACCTGGGTTTGAATTGTTACTTTAAAGGACTATCTAGGGGGCAGTTAGGTGGTGCAGTGGATAAAGCACCGGCACTGGATTCAGGAGGACCTGAGTTCAAATCTGGCCTCAGACACTTGACCCTTACTAGCTGTGTGACCCTGGGCAAGTCACTTAACCCCCATTGCCCTGAAAAAAAAAGGACTATCTTTGTGATCATGGGCAAGTCACATAATTTTTCTGAACTTTGGTTTACTCATGTATCAAATGGGGATGTAAACACCTCTATGTCTTGCTTCACAGGGTTGTTGGGAGGATCAATAAAATACATAAGCTACTTCTCAGTTAGTCATGAGTCATCAAAAACTAGAGACCTTTCAAAGACTTTAATAAATGCTTTTAGTTGCATGGATTTTAAATCCTTATGACGTACATATTCCAATAAAACCATCTTTCATCAGATCTTTGTCATTCTAACATTAGTTCCCTTTTCCCAAATCCATTGTAGAGTAGTATAAAGAGCTCTGATTGGACAAAACATCTGAAGATTCAAGTCCTGGCCTTTCCACTAAGTAAATCTATGATTTTAGACAAGTCATTTAATGTTTCTAAGCCTCAGTTTCCTTATCTATAAAACAGGGAAGTCAATATCTAGTCTATCAATTCTATAGTGTTGTTGTGAAGACTGGATGAGTATTCACTGGATGAGCCTCACCTTTCTTGTGTTCTTAAAAAATATATAAAAATAATTAAATACAGGGCAGCTATGTGGCGCAGAGGATAGAGCACCAGACCTGGAGTCAGGAGGACCTGAGTTCAAATCTAGCCTCAGACACTTAACACTTACTAGCTGTGTGACCCTGGGCAAGTCACTTAACCCCAGTTGCCTCACTAAAGAAAAAAAATTAATTAAATACACTTGCCTTGGGATAGGAGGGAGTATTATCTGTTTTTAGCTTCCTCTATTAAAGAGGCAATATTTTCCTTTAGATTTACCTCAATTGTGTTGAATTTAAGTCTTAATTTTCTGTTTCCTTTTGTGCCTATTTATTCACCAGTAAGAACCTATTCTAATGCCTCTTCATGGCTAAGAACAGGAATTTTGGGAACTTGAGGCTCAAGTATATACTCTGTTAGGTCCTGCTAGAAGTATTCCTAGTACTGACTTGGTGATGGATTCTGTGTCTATCTATCAGGGACTACTCAACTAGCTAAATCTGAAAAAAGCTCATCACTAAAAGTTTGGCTACGAGATGATAAATTTTTTCAACAAAAAAGAATCATGAAGGCTATAGAAGGGTTGTCACCTGCATGGATGTTCAGATCACTTAAACCATGAAATCACAAGACTTTGAAGAACTGAGGTAGAGTATCTATCCACAGACCTCCATTTCCTCATCTGTAAAGTGAGAATGTTGAATATCATCCTTTACAGCTCTATAAATGTATGATCCTATGATTCAATTCCAATTCCAATGAAATTCAGTTAATTTCAGTTCAGTTTAATTCAAAGAACATTCATTCAGCATCAACTATATAGCAAATCCCAACATACAAAGACAAACGTGAAAACAATCCCTACATTCTTAAGGAACTAAAACTCTACTAAATATGATAACCAGTTCTGTCATCACTTGTAATGAGGTTAGTGTCTTATCAACTGAAAAGTAGGACTAATGATCCTATGCTCACTCTTCCCATCTTTATAGAAGTAGCTGCGTGACTAGTTAAGCAAATCCAGTTTCTGGTCTTCTATTTGGCAGTGTGTGATCCTGTAACTTCCCTTTACATATTCTGCTTTTCTGTTCCAAAGCTCATTGTCCATTGTTTGCCACCATTACAATGATTGTTGTTGTTTTTAATTTGAGTATAACTAAGTATATTTTTATCATTTTTGTAAGTAATATCTAAGGGGGCAGCTAAGTACTGTGCCTGACGTCAAGAAGACTTATTTTTGTGAGTTCAAATCCAGCCTTAAACACTATTAGTATGACCCTGGGCCTGTCTCTTAACCCTGTTTGCTTCAGTTCCTCATCTGTAAAATGAATGGGGGAAGGAAATAACAATCTACTCCAGTATCTTTGCCAAGAAAACCCCAAATGGTGTCCCAAAGAGTTGAACATGACTGAAACAACCAACCAACAATACAAGTATTATCTGTGAAAAGGTGTGAAAGGCTCTTTGTGTGTGCACATATACATGAAAATTTTAAAATAATTCTAAATACCTCTTGAATTTTATTTTCTTAAAATTCATTGTTTTGGAAGGAAATCTGTTTTCTGTATGAGAAAGGATTCCTGGTTGCTTAAGTTGGAAGATAATTCAATTACAAAAGCAGAAGACAATTTAATTATTAGATAAAGAGTGATGCTTTTATTTGCTTGTGTAATACTTCAGATAACTTAATTAAGGCAATATTCATAGCCAAGTAGAGATATTATGCTTGCATAATTTTTAAATATTAAGAGAATAAACTGCAAGAAAAGTCCATCCAGGGCTACATGATGTACTTCTTTCCATAAATACTACTAACTGTGTATTCTTCAGTGCTTTCAAACATTACTGATTTTATCATTGTAGGTATTTTCTTACTTGATGCAAATCATAAGCTTTCTAAACTTTTGTAGGTGGTTTTGATGAGTTTTCATGGCAAATAAAATTCATCAGCTTGTGGTCAAAACTCTTGGGGTAAGTCTGAATTTTAATAAGTTAATTCTTGGATTATATGTACACAGACTATTGCTGGTCTTTTCCTTGAACCTGGTCATTTGGGCAGGACCCACCACAGTTTTGATGACTTTTGATAACTCAGGCTCACCTTTAAGAAACAATTAGACATTTTTATTTTTCAATAGTTTTTAGTTGTGTGACTCCCCACTTGGGGTTTTCTTGGAAAAGATACAGGAGTGGTTTGCAATTTAATAAATGTATATAGGATGTTACATTACTTTTTATTATGTGGGAAAAAATATAGACACTGGACATAGATAATTTCAAGTCTCATTTTCAATTTCTAAGTGTTTTTAAACCTAATTGTACTTCTATTCAAATATTCCAGTTGATCTGGGAACTCATCAATATGGGTATTCCCTTCAACAACATATGACCACATCTACAATTGCAGATCCTATATGTTTCTAGCCTATATTCTTCCACAAGTTTTCCATAGAGAAGCCACACAATATGATTTCTTTGCTTTCTCTTGGCATTTAATAGAAATCAGTATAACACACAGTCTGTCTACCTTTTATCCTTCTCCTTTGACATGTGTGTAATTTAAATTTCTAAATGTAGGTTCTAATCTGTCCCCCCAGTTTGGGGGGGAAACTGACTAAAATCACTGATAACCGAGTTTAGGTTTTTAAGGGTTTATTGAAAGATAGTAAAAGAAAGAGAAAGATTGAGAACAGAGTTCCTATAACCTGACGATCCCTAGCTTCCACTTCTGAAGTCCTTTGCCGCCACCACGATGTCTTGAAGCCAAAAAGGGTGAGCCCCCTTCGCGGGCTCAGCTTCTTCCTTCCTGTCCCCTCCCAGAAATGGGAGGCTCCTCAAGCTGATTGGTTGACTGGGTCAGAAGGTGGTCAAAGTTCAAAGCTGTCAGTTTCTGAGAACCATGCTTACTTAAGAACTCTTAAGTACCAGCTAGATTACAATGTAGTTAACTAGGGGTCAATAATCCAGTCAGCCGCTTTATCCAATTCAATCAGTTTAAATCTCCAGGTGGGTCCCTGAGTATCTGCTAAATCCATTATCTTAACACACATGTGACCAATCAATGTTGTTCTTTAATAATATATTTCTTTGATAATATTTTTACTCTATTTCTCCTATATAATTCATTATTTGTAATGTGTTGCATCCCAGTCACATATACCATAGATGTGCCTCTTTATTGATGAACGATACTCATTGGCAACTCTTTAGAGTTTAGCCTGTCCCTCCCCCTGTAATAATCATATAATAACCCTGGAAGAATAATGGTAATAAAAGATGGACCTTTGTTTCAGGGAGAAAGTTGGGTGGCATTAAAAGAACTGTGATTAGGTCTTTTTGTAGTGGCTGAGAATTGAAAATCAAAGGAATGCCCATCCATTGGGGAATGGTTAAACAAGCTGTGGTATAGGATGGTGATGGAATATTATTGTGCTATAAGAAATGACAAGCAGGGTGATGTCAGAAAGGCTTGAAAAGACTTGTATGAACTGATGTATAGTTAAGTGAACAGAACCAGGAGAACATTGTGCACAGAGACAGCAATATTGCTTGATGAAGAAGTATGAATGACTTGACTATTCTCAACAATACAATGATCCAAGAGAACCCGAAAGGACTAATGATGAAACATATTATCCACCTCCAATGAAAGAACTGATATTGATTGAACACAGACTGAAGCATGCTATTTTTCACTTTCACTTTTTCTTTCATTTAAGTTTTCTTCTACAAAAATGATTAATATGGTAATATTTTGCATAATTCCACATGTATAACCCATATCTGATTGCTTGCCACCTCAGGGAGGGGATAGGGGAGAGCAGGAAGGAGGGATGAAATTTGGAGTTCAAAATTATAGATAGAGATGTTCATTATTTTAAAAAAAGAAAAGAAAAACCTTGAAAGATTTAAATGAACTGGTGCAAAATGAAGTAAGCAGAACCAGAAGAATATTGTCCACAGTAATGGCAATATTATACGATCATCAACTGTCAATGACATAGCTCTTCTCAGCAATAAAATGATGCAAGACAATTCTGAAGGATTCATGATGAAAAATGCTATCCACCTCCAGAGAAGAATTAATGGAGTCTGAATATAGATCGAAGCATACTATTTTTCACTTGTGTCTGTGTGTATGTGTGTGTGTGTGTGTGTGTGTGTGTGTGTTTGTTTCTTTGGGTCTGTGTCTTCTTCCACAACATGACTAATATGCTAATATGTTCTGCAAGATTAAACATGTATAACCCATATGAAGTTGCTTACTCTTTCAGGGAGGAGGAGGGGGAGAGAGAGAGAGAGAGAGAGAGAGAGAGAGAGAGAGAGAGAGAGAGAGAGAGAGAGAGAGAGAGAGAGAAAGAGAGAAAGAGAAAATTTGGAACTCAAAGATATTTTTAACTGAATGTTAAAACTTGTCTTTACATGTAACTGCAGGAAAAATAAAATATGTTTTAAAATAACTGCGATTTCCCAAGGTAATCCAAACCGATCTCTTTTTCCTCATTAATCCTATATCCAACTCATTCACCATTTGCAATATCTGCCCAAGATAGATGCATTGGTAGACAAACTCTATAGGTTTTTAATCTAATTGCCAATCATTGTTTGTACAAAAGGTATTACTTATCTTTTTTTTTCCTTTGTGGATGGTTAAGAAAAAAAAATAGTTGGCATCATTATAGATCTTGTCCAGGAGACTTGGTAATGTTTCTGAGCTTGATACAATCATCACATTGTAAATTGTAAACTTTTTGCAAGAACGTCTAGAATACTCCACTCTCCCCAATATGAGGACACTTCAGTGAATAGGGAATACATCTGTGACTTGAGCAGCTGCTGAATCTCTTCTATGATTGGGCAGCTAGATGGTATAGTGGATAGATGCTGGAACTAGGTCAAGAAGTTCTGAGTTCAAATCCAGATTCAGGCATTTACCAGCAGTGTGTCCCTCTGTAAGTGTCTTAGCTTCAGTTTCCTCATCTTTAAAATGGGAATAATATCAATAATAATAATAACACCTCCCAGGATCTGCAAACCTTAAAACACTATACAAATGCCAAATGCTAACCATTAAACTTTTCCCTGTTTTCTATCATTATTTTGTACAGAGGGTCATGCAACAAAATGACCTCTGTTAAGTCTTTCAAGGAGTCATGAATAATTTTGATGCATGAATGGGAGACATCTTGTTAGAGGAAACACTCTGAGGTGATGTTTGCTCTACCAAATCTAATCAGTCATTAAATCAATGAACACTTATTAAGTATCTTCTGTTTGCCAGGGATTGTACTAAATGATGGAGATAAAAAGAAAGGTAAGTGCTAGTCCCAGTTCTTAAGGTGCTCCTAGTCTAATGGGGGAGACAACATGCAAACTATGTACAAACAAGACACATATAGGATAATAGCCAATAAATGATGAGCATAGTGGTATAGGGTATTTTTAAAATATCTTTCAGTCAAGTGGGAAATGTTAACATATATTCTACTATGGAATATTGCTCTAACACCTTCTCAAAGTGAACCCTTGATGCATGTCTAAATTCCTCATAAAAGTTTTTATGAAGGTGAGAATGTAGGCATATCAAGCTAATAGTTGTTGGTATTTTTTTCAGTTTTTCTTTCTTGTCAATATAAGTTCTGAGAAAATTTCTGTGACTTAAATATCCTCTCTTCCTTGAGATACTTTGAGAACTGATCTCCAAATGCCCTCACAGTTGTGGTACTCCCAGCACAGACCTCCTCTGTTTATACTTGGCCTAGTTCGAATGGTTTTCCTAATTCTATTCCCTCTCATACCATCTGTAGAATTAAATTCTCATAATTAAATTATCTTAATGAGTGAATAATTATTAACATAAATTCATCAAATTTTTAAAAATATTAGAAACTTAAAACAAAGTTCATGTGGGATCAGAAGTCATTTGTGATAAATAGGATTTATGTAAAAACCCCCAATTTTTTTTGAACTTATAGCTATATTTAACTGCAAATGTTAGAAGCTCCTTCTTATTCTTGAGTTAGAGAATTTTAGCCCCTCTTCTACCATGAAAACACTAAATCTTTTAACTCTAAAACATACTGACCCAGGATAAATCTGGGAAGGATAGCCAATGAAATGACAACAGAATCAATATTCACAATGATCTCAAGAGGTTGAAATGCTGGACCAAAACCAACAAAATGTAATTGACAAGGTTTAAATGTCAAGTTTTTCCCAAAAGTTTTACTAGTTGGTCATAATGGTATATGTTGCTAATCTCTTCAACTAGGAGTCTGAGGCTGACAGATTTCCTAAACTCTAGAGTTGGTATAATCTGACATCCACACTAAGGCCAGCATTAATGTGATGAACACCCCCAAATAATATTTTTATGATATTTATGTGACCCTGGAATTTTGATAGGTTGAAAGAAAGAGAGTTTCCTGAAAATTGTTCAGGGAAGAATATAATATGTGTAAGGTATAGTAAAAGTTGTTGGTCACTGACAACATATCAGACATCCTGAGAGGAACACATATATTTCTGAATTCAAATCCAACTTGCAAGTTAAGTATTTTAGTTTGAGATCAAACCCTGAGACTTTCTCTTGCTTCAGGCTCCCCAGCTGCATGTGAATGAGCTTTCACGTGGAAGCAGTGACATAAAAAAATGGACAGCATAAAAGAAAACCTCTTAAGGAATAACTTTGCCAAATGTCCCTGTGGGTGAGGGCGTGGGTGTGGGAAATGGTAAACTACAGGAAGTAGTGACCTCAGTGTTTTGTCTTAAAATATATTCGGCTCCATCTCCTTAAATAAGTTAAAACGATGATGTCATTTACACCAATGTATCTATGAGACATTTCTGTGGATAGAAAGGAAATTATCTTGAAAGTTTAGCTTCTATCACAGGAACCATAAATTAACTGAATTAATTGGGCTTAATGAGACGCATTTGCTATATTGACATATAGATGTTAAATGATATTAAGTGCATATAAATATTCTAGTATTATCTTATAGTTATCTATCTGCCATAGCTATGTATGTCATGTACCATCTTTTGTTGTTATTCAGTCATTTCAGTTGGGTCCAACTCTTTGTGATCCTTTATGGGGTTTTCTTGGCAAAAATACTGCAGTGGTTTGCCATTTCCTTCTCCATCTCATTTTACAGAGTCAGACAGCTAGTATGTGTCTGAGGCCAGAGTTGAGCTCAGAGCTCAGATCTTCCTGACTCTAGGCTCGTGCTCTATCCACTGCACCTCTTAGTTATATATACCATGTAAAGTCCTCTACAATGTGGCTCTAACCTCCTTTTACCAACCTTCTTTCATACTACTGATCTTCATGCACTCTGTAGTCAAACCAAATGGAACTACACCTAAACTTGACAATCCATCTTCTACCTCTTTGCATTTGCACAGGCCATTCCCTATGCCTGGAATGCATGCCCTCCTCATCTCTTTCTTCCAGAATCCTTATCTTATTCCAAGACTCAGCTGAAATACCCCCTGCCTCTATTATGGAGTCTTCCCTCGTCCTTTCTCTCACTGGTCTTCCCACCCTCCTCAAATTATCTTGTACTGCCTCAAGAAAGCACCTCATTGTCTGGTACCTTATCCCACCAGGTGATATTCAGAATCTTCCTAAGACAATTTGGATAGAAGCAATTCAATTTCCTGACATGGCTGTGGTAAACTGTCCAGGTTTCACAGGCATACAACAATGAGGTCAGAACAATGGCTCTTAGACCTTCAGTCTGCTAGACAAAATACTAATACTATACTAATACTAATACAAATTCAAATAACTCTTCTCTCCCACACTTTCCTTAGGAGCCTCATCAAACTCTAGACTATTTGTCTAAAAGACAATTTTACACAGAACTCACTCAAGACAGGCACTCACGTGGTGGTCAGAAGAAGAAATACCAAAACACTCTTGAGGTGTCTCTGAAGAACTTTGGAATCAATTGCATGATATAGGAGATGCTGGCAAAGAACCGCTAGCATGTCACTCCTGCACCAAAGAAGATACTGTGCTCTATGAGCAAAGCAGAATTGCAGTAGCCCAAAAGAAATGTGAGGTGCACAAATTTAGAGACATCTCCACCCTAAATGTTCATATAGATTATTCGTACTCATGCCATGGTAGAACATTCCCAGCTCACATTGGTCTGATCAGTCACAGTCAGACACACTATAACCTGACTCCAACATAGTGATGTCATTTTGGTCCTCTTTGAGACAACCAAACATCTTGTACTAGAAGGAAGGAAAAAGGAGGAAATGTGAGGAAATAAGCATTGATTAAGTGCCTACCATATGCCACACAATTTACAAACATTTTTTCATTTGATCCTCACAACAACCCTCCATCTTATAGTTAAGGAATCAGAGGCAAACTGGTGAAATGATTCAGTCAGGGTCACATATCTCATAATAATCAGAGGCTAGATTTGAATTCAGGTCTTCCTGACTTCAGATTCAGTGCTCTATCCACTGTGCCACCATTGCCACTTGTATTATAATACTTTATCTGGGCAGAGGCTTGATATTTGTTGGGTTTGGGGTTTGTTTGGTTTTTTTTTTTTTTTGGTATCTCTGGTGCCTAGCCTAGGTCCTTGAACCAAGAAGGCTCATAATACACATATATTGTATTTAATTGAATCTTCTTATTAGGTTGTAAGCTCTCTGAGGACAAGGACTATGTGTTATCTAAACTTTGTATCATCACCAGCATGCAGTATAAATACCTTGCCCAAAGCAGACACTTCATAAATGATTGCTAAATTGACTCCAGACTGCTACTTCATCACTGTCTCACAACTATCTCAAGGAGTCCATGGCCAAAACTATTCTCTTCATCTTTCCAGCAGAACTGCGCCCTATTTCTTTCTTGCTCTAGCCAAAGCATGAATCAGCCCAGATTGTCCTCAATGTGAAAGGCCATCTTTATTGTTTCCTGTCACTCTGCACCCCACAATTTTGCTAGAACTGATCTATTCTTGTCTTTTTGGGCAGCACCCTTAGCTTCTCTGTCACTGCATCAATCAGGATTAACATGCAGGCCCCTGACTTTGATTAACATCCATGCACCTGTTATTGTCAGACCTAAAAGATAAGAGGAGGCAAATAACCTTGGCCTAAAGATTAGATTTAAACCTTGCATGCTTGTGCCCCAGTTGTTTTGTATGGATGTATTTCTAATTTCCTGGACTCTAGAAATTTTCCCTGCCTTAGATTACCTTTTTGAATGTTATCCCTTACCTAGATGAAAAGTTTTGGGGTTTTTTAAGTCTTTTCTTTTATTTCTTTAGTGTCACCTTCTCCTTCCTGAATCGATAATCTCCACAGCCAAATATTTGATTCTCATCTTCTCTTGGGTTAGGAGAACCTTTTATGAACCATATATTTAATAACCAAAAAAGCAGTGAAAGTAAGGCCTGTCATTCTCCGTACTCCAACTTATCTCTGGAAGAACACATTTATTGACTTAACAAATTGCAACCTGCTTCTTCTTCTCTAAAAAACTACTTTTGATCCATACTCGGCCCCAAAATAGTATGAGATTTTTCATCTTCCAAATGATTCCCTTCCTAGTTTCTTTTCTATACATATATAATTAAAAAGGGGGGTAAGAATCAATAAAAGCAGAGAAGGAAAAATAAGTTTTTTTAAGCTAGACTTCCTTCTGTTTGCACATTGGATATAACAGTGAAAGATAACATTTTAATAATTTTAATAGTTTTAATAATTTAATTTAATAATTTTGCAAACTTTGTGATGTGAAAAATGCTTGATATATTTTTATAGACAGATAAGTTTATCTATCTATCAACTATAAAATTTGTTCTCTGAGGTCTGTGCTATTGCTATTCTCATTTTATGGATAAAGAAACTGAGGTAACAAGTATGACTTTTCCAGGATCACACAGTTAAGAAAGTATCTGGGGAAGGTTTCAAACTAGGGTATTTCTGAATCCACAGCCAGAACATTATCCACTATGCTAAATGTTCTGCAAGAGCAGCAGAGAAATGAAGAATTCTTATTTGTGACTTGGGCCATAATCTAATAGACCCAATTAATTGAGAAAGTGCTAGAGTAGAGATTAAAGTAGGTCATAGAATCCTTGAATTTGACTTCTAATTTCATCATTTTTATGGATAAGGAAGCTGACACTAAAAGAATTTAATTGACTCACCCAAGGGTCACATGGGTATTAGATAACAGAGCTAGGTCTTGAGCCTAGTCATTCAGTCAGTCGACAATCATTTGTTAAGTGCCTTCTATGTGCCAGGCAGGTACTGTGCTAAGTAAGGAAGGTAGAAGGTTGAGACAAGGAAGGAGAGTCTTCCAGGTATGGGAGATAACAAGGAAAAATGTTCAGAGTAGAGAGAGGCTGTCTTGTGTGAGGAACACTAAGGATATTAGTGTTACTGTATAATAGAGTATGTAAAGAAGGATAATATCTAAGAAGACTGGAAAGGCAGGAGCAGACTAGGTTACAAAGGGCTTTGAAGGCCAACCAGAGGATTTTAGATTTTAGATGTGATCTTAGAGGTGTTCAGCCCTGATTGTCCTTCTTCCAATTCGTTCAAACCTCTATGGGAAAAGTCATCTATTATTTCCTGTTACCCTGCACCCCACAATTTTGTTAGAACCAATCTATTCTTGTCCATTTGGGTGATATTCTTAGCTGCTTGGTAGCACAGTGGATAGGTCATCAGGTAGGGAGTCAGGAGGATCAGAGTTCAAATCCAGCCTTAGATGCTTACTAGCTATGTGACTCTGGGCAAATCACTTAACTCTGTTTGCCTCAGTTTCCTCATCTATATGGACTGGAGGAGGAAATGGCAAACCACTTCATTCAGTATCTTTGCCAAGAAAATACCAAATGGGACCATGATGAGTCAGACATGACTGAAAAATGAATGAACAACAGGGGCAGCTAGATGGCGCAATGGATAGAGCACCGGCCCTGGAGTCAGGAATACCTGAGTTCAAATCCAGCCTCAGACACTTAACACTTACTAAGTGACCCTGGGCAAGTCACTTAACCCCACTTGCCTCACGAAAAAAAAAATGAACAACTGAACTTAGCTGCTCTGTCACTGCATCAATCGGGATTAACAGAGAGGGGTTAGGGATCCATTAGATTTTACTCAGTGGCGGGGGGAGGATGATATGGCTAAACTTGTACTTTAGGAAGTTCAATTTGACATCAGAGTGGAGGATTGGTGGGGCAGTGTAGATACATAAAGACATGAAGCAAGGAAACCAACCAGACATTCTTGCAGTTCTAGAAATGGGCCACTGAGGGCCTATACTGGGGTACTGACAATTCAGAGGAGAGAAAGGGGATTATATGAGAGATGTTATAAGAGTAGAATAAACTATCCTTGACAACAAATTGGATATAAGATGGTGGTGATGGTGAGAAATAGTCAAGGTTACCACCAGGTTGTAAATCTGGCTGACTTGAAGGATGGTGGTACCCTCAACAGTAATAGTTATGAAGAGAAGAGGGGTTTTTTTTGGGGGGGGGGGAGAAAATAATGAATTCAATTTGGGGCATATTGAGTTTAAGACACTTACAGGATATTTAATTCAAGACATCTAATGGGCAGTTGGAGATGAGAAACTGGAGGTTATGAAAGAAATTAGAACTGAATAAATAGATTTGAGAATCATTAGTTTAGAGACGTTAAATAATTCAATGGGAGCTGTTAGGATCACCAAGTGAAGTAGTATAGAGGGAGAAGAAAAGAGGGCCCAAGATAGAGACTTGGGGGACACCGACAGTTAGCAGGAAATACCTGCATGGAGATACATCATAGAAGATTGAGGAGTATTGAGGAGAGCTCTATGTCTCATAAACCTAAAGAGAAGAGATTGTCAAGGGGTAGAAGGTGATTGACATTGTCAAAAGAAACAGAGAGATCAACAAGGATGATGATTAAGAAAAGGTCTAGATCCAACATTATTTCAACTATGTTAATCTTCCTTCCCTTATCTAGCAGATAGTAAAGTAAAGCAGGCTCTGGTCTCAGGGTGAACTTCTCTGTTAGACAGCTGGTCCTGTACAGCCCATCTAGACATGATCTTCCAGCTGTTCTAGTCAGTAAAATGCGGGAGGTTATGTTCAGGGCAAGCTGTCTACTTCTCCTAATATGACCCTGTTGCTATGTTGTTGAAAAGGAAAGGAGGGAACTGAAACTGGAGGCCACATAGAAGCTATGTGATATTAACAGGTGGATGTCAGCAGCTTGGGATGGGCTGCTGGGATCTAGACAACAGCTGCCTTCACTACCTATACCAATAATGGAAACTCCTAATCTGGGGAAATGAACTGCCTATTCTTAGACAAACTGGTTGCTGACACCAACAAAGGTGGTCAGTCAAGGGCAGGCCTGCATTTTTTTAGTTTTAATTTCCTCACTTTTCTAGTGGAGACCTAACAGAAGCTTGTGCATTTTCTCTCTGAATCATAGAATCTTAAGCAATCTCAGAGGTCATCTTGTCCAACTATTATATGAATAGTCAGGCAGTCAATAAATAACAGAATGCCATGTACTCTGTTTAGTGTTAGGGAGACAAAAAGAGTCAAGAGACTACCCCTGCCCTCAAAGAACCCACAACCTAATGGGGGAGACAAAAAGCAAGTACAATCAAGCTATATACAGGATAAATCAGAATTAATTAAAAGAGAAAAGACTCTATAATTAAGAGGGATTGAGAAATGTTTCCTGTAGATGATTGGATTTTAGCTGAGACTTGAAGGAAGTCAGAGAAGTCAGTGGGTAGAGATGAGGAAGGAGAGAATTCCAGGCATGGAGAACAGCCAGAGAAAATGCCTGGAACTAAGGAGTATTTTGTACATAAAACACCAAGGAGACCAATGTCACTGGATAAAAGGGTACATGACATTCCCCAATTGAGAAATGGTCAAAGGATATGAACAGGCAGTTTTCTGATGAAGAAACCAAAGCTATCTATTCCCATATGAAAAAATGCTCTAAATCACTACTGATTAGAGAGATGCAAATTAAAACAACTCTGAGGTACCACCTGACACCTATCAGATTGGCTAAAGTGATGGAAAAGGAAAATAATAAATGTTGGAGAAGCTGTGGGAAAATTGGAACACTAATGCATTGTTGGTGGAGCTGTGAACTGATCCAACCATTCTGGAGAGCAATTTGGAATTATGCCCAAAGGACGATAAAGCTGTCCATACCCTTTGACCCAGCAATACCACTTTTGGGCCTTTTTCCCAAAGAAATAATAGAAAGGGGAAAGGGACCCACATGTTCAAAGATATTTATAGCTGCTTTTTATGTGGTGGCAAGGAATTGGAAGTTGATGGGATGCCCATCAAGTGGGGAATGACTGGACAAGTTGTGGTATATGAATACAATGAAATACTATTGTGCTGTAAGAAATGATGAGCAGGAGGAGTTCAGAGAAACCTGGAGGGTCTTGCGTGGGCTGATGATGAGTGAGATGAGCAGAACCAGAAGAACATTGTACACAGTATCATCAACATTGAGTGTTGATCTCCTGTGATGGGCTATATTCTTCTCAACAATGCAAAGGTACAGAAGAGTTCAAGGGAACTTATGATAGAAGAGGATCTCCAAATCCCAAAAAAAAGAACTGTGGAGTATAGATGCTGAATGAACCATACTATTTCTTTTGTTTTTGGTGCTGTTGTTTTTTCTATTTTGAGGTTTTTCATTATTACTCTGATTTTTCTCTTATAACATGACTAATGCAGAAATAGGATTAATGTTATTATGTGTGTGTGTGTATATATGTGTATATATATATATATATATATGTATATATATATATATATATCCTATATCAGATTACCTGCTGTCTAGGGGAGGGGGGAGGGAGGGGAGGGAGGGAGAAAAATCTGAAATTGGAAAGCTTGTATAAACAAAAGTTGAGAACTATCTTTACATGTAACGGAAAAATTAATTAATTAATTAATTAATTTTTTTAAAAAAAGTACATGACAGGGAATGATGTGTAAGAAGAATAGAAAGGTAGAAGAGCTTTGAATGTCAAAAAAGAGAATTTTGTACTTGACCCTAGAGGTGATCAGGAGTCACTGGGTTTATTGAGTATCAGGGATGACATGGTTAGACCTGCACTTTAAGAAAATTGCTTTAGTGGCTGAATAGAGGATGGATTAGAGTGGGAAGAGTCTTGAGGCAGGTAGACCCACCAGCAGGCTATTGCAATAGTCCAGGCATGAGGTGATGAGAGCCTTCACCAGAGTGTTGAAAGTGTCAGAGGAGAGAAAGAAGCATATTCTAGAGGCTGCAAAGGTAAAATTAGCAGGTCTTGTATATGAGAACATGGGTATAGTGAGAAATATTGAGGAAGGAACCAAGGATGACTCTCCCAGGTGGTGAGCCTGAGGGACTTAGAGGACGGTGTTGCCTAGGGGAAATATAAGGAGTTCTCTTTTAGACATGTTGAGTTTAAGATGCCTACTGGATATCCGGTTCAAGATGTCATAAAGGCAGTTGAAAATGTGAGATTGGAAGTGAACAGAGAGGTTAGGATAGAAAAGGTAGATTTGAGAATCGTCAATATAGAGATGGTAATTAAATCCATGGAAGCTAGTGAGATCATGAATTAATATAGTATAGGGGTAAAGAAAAAGACCCAGGACAGAATCGTGAGGGACACCTACAGTTAGAGGGCATGGCTTACATGAAGATTTAGCAAAAGAGCCTGTGGAGTAGTTTGATAGGTATGAGGAGAATGAAAAAAGAGTGGTGTCCTGAAAACTTGGGGAGAAGAGAGTGATGTACAGTGTCAAAGCTGTAGAGTGATCAAGAGAATGAGAATGAGAATTAGAAAAAGACCACTGGATTGGCAATTAAGAGATAGATATTCAAAAGGAATAGCAAGTTGTACATAATAAATTTGCAGTTTCATGTGTGATTTTTTTATTCTACTATGTTATAGAAATGCTTGTTTTAGTTCATAAATTAAAGATAAAATATTGTTTTAAAAAGATACCATTAGTAATATTGAAGAGAACAGTTTGGAGGGAATGATGAGGTCAGAAGCCAGATTGTTTGAGGCTAAGAAATAAGTGAAAGAAAAGCATAGACACCTATTTTAGGTGGCCTTTTAAAGGACTTTGGTCACAAAGGGCAGAAGAGATATAGAATGATATTTAACTGTGATTTAAGAATGAAGTGAGTGGGTTTTTTTTTTTGTTTTGTTTTTGCAGGACAATAAGGGTTAAGTGACTTGCCCAGGGTCACACAGCTAGTAAGTGCCAAGTCTCTGAGGGTGGATTTGAACTCAGGTCCTCCTGAATCCAGGGCCCGTGCTTTATCCACTGTACCACCTAGCTGCCCCCAGAGTGAGTGTTTTTTGAGGATAGAGGCAACATAGGCATATTTTTAGGCAGTAGGCAATAATCCAGTACACAGGGATAAATTGAAGCTAAATAATACAGTAAGGATGACAAGAGGGCACAATCTGTTGGAGATAATATGGAATGAGATCACTTGTACAGGTAGAGAAATGGGACTTTCACCTCTTTTTATGAGACAGAGATGAAGGAAGAGATAGTAGCAGAAGGTATCTGAGTAATAAAGATGAGAAAGAGGATCAAGAGGATCGAAGAGGAAGCTTATAGTAAAAGGTCTCAGTTTTCTGAAAAATATGAGGCAGGGTTTTCAACTGAGAGGGTTGGGGGGGGGGGTCATGAGAGGTTTGAAATCTTTGGAAAAGCTTCTGTGGAGAGTGGGATGGTGAGTTGATAAGGGAGGTATGGAAGGATTGCCTAACAGCAGTAAGGACCCAGATGAGGTTAGGTAACATACATTTTTAGTAGACCCAGTTAGAATAGTTGCATTATTTACTCCACCTACATTCAGCAGCATTTGTGTGTAGGAGAGAAAGTGATGAATGGTAGGAGTGATACAATGTTGAAGCTTTGCAGGGTGCAATTAGTATTATAAAGAGGCCAGCAACTCAAAAGAAGAAGGTATTGTATAGTAGAACTGATTCAGCAAGAGGTCAGGATGGAAAAGGAGAAGAGAGTGGTTACTGTGGGGAAGATGGCCTGAGAGATAATCAAGGGGTTGAAGGATTGAACATGTGGAAAAAGAGTAGGGTTTGGTAAGAGAATGTAGAAGGAAAGGTTGAATGCCAACAGGTTATGGTCAAATAATAAAATAAAGAAATACAATGTGAATTTCCTCTACCACATATCTGATAAATGATCATCAGGAAATAGGCTGTTGTTTCACTTTTGCCAAGTTCAGAAAGAATTCAGGGTTCCAGAGACATTAAATTTTGATTATTGATTGAAGCAATGCAAAAAATGTTAGTGATGCTCAAGGCTTGAAGAACAAAATAGCCATATCTTTGCCAGCTAGTTAATGCTTTTATGAAACTACCAAAAGAATAGTGATATCTAAGGCTCTCCAGAACTGAATTTTGTTTTGGTCATGGAAGAAATGATTCTTTGGAAGCATTGGAAGAAATGGATCCTGGTCACCAAAATGGCTTAGGAAAATATCAGATTGTTTTTCTTTTTCACCATAGAGTATTTATGTGATTGATATGTGGTATAGAAGAATATCCTATCTAGGCAGCTCTGGTTTTGAGGATTTGCTCCTCCTATTCCCTAGGTCTTGCTGCCAAGATATAGAGAGGAGAATATTCCAAGAATAATGACTATTTGATTCAGCTATTTGAGACTCCTATTTGAATGAAAACCCATAGATTCCAATCCCAGGAACATGAGGGATTTGGGTTTACTTCTGTTGGAAGTGGACCCAAAGGCTATCCTTGTTCCTGAGCAATTTTTTAGGAATCTGGATTACTCTACAGCAAGCTTTGGTTGACCCTGACTGTACTGAACTGTAATCCTGGGCTCACTGAAAAGCAGTCAAATCATTGAGGAGTACTTATCAGGGGAAGAAGTGAAAGAGAGGCACCCTGCAATCACTCATTTTCCATTGAGGCCATTGTCCAGTTCCAGAGAATCAAAACAAAAGTTTGAGAAATTTTGACCATTGAAAGGAAATATGGTAGTTTTCAGTCAGGAATGCCCTGAGCTATAACACTGTGCATACCCTTTGATCCAGCAATACCACTGCTGGGTCTGAATCTCAAAGAGATTTATTAAAAAAGGGAAAAAAATTATATGTACAAAAATTTTTATAGTACCTCTTTTTGTGGTGGGCTCAGAATTGGACATTGAGGAGATGTCCATCAGTTGGGGAATGGCTGAACAAGTTCTGGTATATGATTGTAATGGAATATTATTGTGCAATAAGAAATCACAAACAGGATGATTTTGGGAAAACCTAGAAAGGATTACATGAAATAATAGAAATGAAGTGAGCAGAACCAGGAGAACGTTGTATATAGTAACAGCATTATTATACAATGAAGAGGTGAATGACAACTCTTCCCAGCAATACAATGATTCAAGACAATCCCACAGGACTCATGATGAAAAATGCTATCTGCTTCCAGAGAAAGAACTGAGTACAGACTGAAACATACTATTTTCCCTCCCTCCCTCCTTTCCTTCCTTCCTTCCTTCCTTCCTTCCTTCCTTCCTTCCTTCCTTCCTTCCTTCCTTCCTTCCTTCCTTCCTTCCTTCCTTCCTTCCTTCCTTCCTTCTTTCCTTCCTTCCTTCCTTCCTTCCTTCCTTCCTTCCTTCCTTCCTTCCTTCCTTCCTTCCTTCCTTCCTTCCTTCCTTCCTTCCTTCCTTCCCTTCTTCACTTCTTTATTTGCTTTTAGTTTTCTTGCACAAAATGTCTCATATGGAAGTGTTTTATCTGCTTGCCCATGTATAACCTATATCACATTGCTCACCATCTCAGGGAGGAGGGAGGCGAGAAAGGGTGGGAAGGAAGGAATTCGGAACTCAAAATTTAAAAACCTAACAAATGTTAAAAATTGTTTTTTCATGTAATTAGTTGAAATATTATTTTTAAAAGGAATGCCTGAATACACGAATAAATGAACGAATGAATGAATTGAAGAATGAAAAGGCTTTTATGAAGTGCTCACTATGCACAAAACATTGGGAACACAAGTAGAAAAAGAGAGGTTGTCCCTGCTCTCAATGTACTCGCAATCTAATGGGAGAGCCAGATAAAAAAGTTTATTAGTTACAGGTAAGATAGAAAGGTCGCATGATTCTTAGGATGTCAGCAGCAAAGCATATAGTAATACTTCTTTATTGTCATCCCCATGGATAAAAATCATTTTTCCCCCTGATGTTGAATGATTTGACAATGCCTAGGCCCTTGATGGTGAGGACTTTCTTTTCTGGGTTTTGAGTAATTGTGGCTGTTGAGAAGGTGGCGGATTCGGTATCTATAGGAGCAGTTACTAGAATGTACTTTTACAGGGGCTGGTTCTAAGATGATTACTGCTGAAGCTGTGTTGCTTTTCTCAAGACTCTTGGATTCAGATTCTGAGCTGTCTCCCTTGTGGTCTGAGGGTAGGAAGTGGTTGAATGAGTGTAGGGTGACTCATCTGAGTGGGGTGTATTCTGTGGTCATGGAAATCTAACACCTCTAGTGTGAGGGTGTAAAGAATTAATTGTTATTTGAGGTTTTTATGACCCCATCTTTTGGCTAGAATTTAAAAAAAAATCTCAGCGTGCGCACTGGCCTCTGGGGCTCCGCAAATGGCACGGTGCTCCACCCACTGGTTGTAGCCGTCGCCATGGCGCTGGCACTTCACGTCATCACCACTCACCGACACCTACATGAGCCTGGCAAAATTATAATGATTGGAAGCCTAGTGAGGGTAGTCATTTGATTGTCAGAGCGGCCAGCCAATTGGTTGGGGGCTGCTGGGGTTTGCTGGGAAGGGGGAGGAGAATTTCCATTCTAGCTGGTAGCTGGAAGCTGGAAGGCAACAGGAGCACTTATGTGTATTCTCAGCTGATTCCTGGGCGGTGGTATTTTTTCAGGTTGTATAATTTCCCTTTCCCCATTTTATTTCCTTTCTCTTGATCCTACTGATCCTGTTTGTGTGTGTGTTTTTTAAGTTCATTCTTGTTCAAATAAATCCTGTTCTGTTTTGAGGGAGGCTGCTGGTCACCTTCCTTGCCCCAATATTGCGGTGAGCCACTTAACTAACACTCCCCAATTAAAAATTGGTCCCCACAAGGTCTTTCTGAGACTTTTTCGGGGCTGCTTGAGTACCTTTGATATCCACCTTTCACTCAATTCTCACCCATGCCTCCAAGAAACTGCATCATATGCAGTAGTCACACCCCAGTAAAACTATCTTGGCAGATGGGCTAAATCAGGTTGAGGGCAACTGATAGGCTTCAAACCCTTTGGTGAGTTAAGGAGATATCTACTACAAACATGTGAAGACTTTCCCCAGACAGAAGAGTGGATAAGAACAATTTATTTCAATGGCCATGAAGGTAACTGAAACAGGCTCTGTGCAGTGCTTATAGTTTGGTCAGACATGAAAGACTCCAATCTCATCCACTGCCTCCTGGGCCATCACCAATCATCCTTACTTTTTTTTTTTTAGGGGGGCAATTGGGGTTAAGTGACTTGCCCAGGGTCACACAGCTAGTAAGCGTTAAGTGTCTGAGGCCGGATTTGAACTCAGGTACTCCTGACTCCAGGGCAGGTGCTCTATCCACTGTGCCACCTAGCTGCCCCAATCACCCTTACTTTTGTCTTGCCATTGGACTTGGATGACTCTGGAAGAAAAAATGAGGCTGATGATTTTGTGGAACTTAAATCCAATTCACACACAAGTCAAAACATCACCATGTCACTGGTCCTCTTCAATATAAAGATGAAACAACAAGTAACCTGGCCTGTACTGCCTGTCTCCTGTTACTCCCTCAGTGTGTCTTGCTGCTTCAAGGATAATGGCTTGCAGGTCCTGAATGTGGTTATTGATCAATAGTTGGTAGAGATGACTAGACCCTTTCCCATTTTAGTTGCCTCCCTAGAAATGGCTTTGGGATCTATTTTGGAAGCTAGATCAGCAGTCTGAAGATGCTGCCCTTCCAAGAGATACCAGCCCATTGGTCATGAAGGATTAGTAGCTGGTATTCATGGTAAAAAGAGGGTAAGACCCTTCTTCACAAAGATTGTTTCCCTCAAAGATGGCTGCAGGGGCCATGTTAGAAGCAAGGTCAGTGAGTGGTCTTCAGGGGGTGTGTGGGGGTGGGGTGGGGAGAGGTATGTCACTCCATTCCCAGAGAAACTGGGTTCAGGGTCCTAGGTTTTCTCCTTTGGGGTCTAAGGGAGGTGATTGAGGTGGTGGCAATTGTTGGATTTGCTCAGCACATTCCACTTCCTGTCTCTCTTTCCAACTGATCTTTTACAACTCAGTTTGAGTTCTCTATCTTTCACATACTAATGGAAGTCATTGGACCTTTTGGTGCCCCATACAACTTTCTTAGATCATAAATTTCAGAAAATTTGCTGGCATAAATCAGTGGAGGGATTTTCTACATACAAAAGTCCTGACACCAAGGAAATCACATCGCCAAATCCAAAGGGAGAAAAAATCCATAACCAGAAAATGGGCCATTTGGTCATTCCCAGAGACCTCACTTTAGCCTTCCAGTTTCCATCTTTTTTTTTTCACTAACCTACAGCCATATGTTGATTTTCAGTGTCAACCTCCTACCACTTCTTTAGGCTCAAGTCTACCTCTCTTACTTAATGCCATCCCCTCTAAATATCTAAAACAATTCACTTAGTCACTTATTCCTTCTTTTTTGGAAAGACATGGAAAAATGGGAAACAGAATTTTCCTCTGCTGATCTCTAACAACAACCCTATTGTTTAACAAATAGGAAAAAAAAGAAATAGGCCGATGACTCATGTTTTATATTGTTTTCTGGGCTTGAATGAATGAATAAATAAGTACTTATTTGGTACCTACTATGTGTAAGGCACTATGCTAGGTGCCAGGCTTACAAATACAAAAGAACATGCCTTCCCTTTAAAAATTTCCATTCTAATGGGAGGTATACAATATCTACAAAGTGGGAGCAAAGGGGGTTTTGGGCTGAGAAGTCACAGAAATTGTGAATAGCCATTTGTCACATCATTTTCAAGTAGCAATAATAACTTTGATTTGATTACTATCTTCAGTGTAAAAGGAAGAGATAGAACAAGATGGGGTACAGAGGGGCAGATGGCAGATTTGTACACAGTTGCAGAATAGGTAGCAAGATGTCCATGCTGTAAGCTATGATGTGGTTGATAATAACTGGTGTCAACCTCAGTGAAACCTCTATAGATATTCAAAGGTGGTTATATAACCAGAATTTTTAAAAAATGTTATTTGACATTAGGCATTCAGGACATGAGGAGTTATCTGTTTCCAATGGCATGGTCACAGAAAAAAAGGATAAATTATTTTCCACAAGACACTATATGTTGTGAAACATGAGATAAGATAGAGACTCCCATCAATTTCAGCAGTGTTCAGGACATGTCCTCTGACCAATATTTTGCAGACCTGATTCAGACAAGCTGCATATAGAAGTGGTCAATTATAGGTCATTGGTGGTTAAGCTATAATTCATTTGTATCAACATTTTTGGATATCAAAAACTTATTCAGTTTTTACATAATTGCACATATATTACCTATATCTGATTGCTTACCACCTCAGGGAAGGGGAAGGAGAGGAAAGGAGGGAGAGAATTTAGAACTCAAAACTTTAAATAAAAATTTTTATTACATATGTAAAAAACTTATTTATAGGATAATGCAATTTTAAAAATCTATTACATAAATAAGCAGCATTTATTGATACTGAAATAAACTGAGTGTTAAAATCAATAGTTGAAATGTTGATCTATTAGAAATTATCAAAGCCTACTTATATGGCAACTAATAAAATCATATTAGCAATTGTAATGTTTCTCATGGAACCCTACATTCAACCAGAAACCTAAACATTAAATGCTATCCAGATCCTTACACTATAATCCATAATTATAAAGCTGCTGCTTGACAAAACAACACAGATAGATCTTGTCAATTAAGATGTTATGGTATCATTTATTTCATTTAAATTGTATTTATGCAATATAATTGGATTTGTAGTATTCTGACATATTAATATTTTGCATCTGTATAGTCCCACATTCTGATGTAATATTAAATTTTTGAATTATTTAAAATGTGACTATATAGTAGCACAGCCAGGTTAACACATCCTGTGTAATTACCTGAGGTGGCTTTATTTTGTGTGGTCCCAGTCAGATTTCATTTTCAAATGTTGGTTCTCTCTGGACCTTTGCCTTTGATATTTCAGGCTGCTGCTGTTTCTGGGATTTCTTATTTATTTGAGAATGAGAAAATCATGGCCTCTTTTGTTCTGAATCTGAGTCTATTTTTAACAATCCTCATTTCTTTCAACATTTCATTTTTCAGAATTATTTGCTTTGAGTCAAACAATTGTTGGCCTTTTGTCTTTTTCATTTTCATTTTCAGATCCCTTGCTGACAGGTTCTGGCATACCAGTGATATGATACTGGTTCTTGGAGTTCAGCTTAGACAGCAATCTCATTCCCTTGATGGGGATTGACCAATGGAGGGCAAATAGGTGCTGAGGCAGATAATTAAACAGTTGAGGCTGTGATGTGGAGGTGAGGTAATGAATACATGGCTCTGGGGAAAGAATACTGACATGAGAATCAGGAAACCCAGGGTCTAACACAAATTCTGCAACTCTCAGGTAAGTCACTTAACCCCTCTGTGTTTCTTCATGTATAAAATGAAGGGTGGGACTACCAAGTGTGCTATGGTTAAAAAAAAAAAAAAGGACTAGAATTCAATTGAGAAGATAGATGCAGGATTAAGCCCCCTTCCCCACCCCACCCCTACCCTACATTAATTAATTATCTGATCTAGGCAACTCACAGAAAAGTTGTGATCCTGCTTCCTCACATGTAGAGTGGAGATAGTCAAACTGGCTCTATCTGCTCTATGGACTTTCTCAGAGAAACCAATACTCTAGATGTGACAGATGAAATCTGCTTGTGATTCATGAAGTAACATAAAAAAGAGGTAGTTGAAGTATAGTAAAAAGACCACTGAACTAGGAATCAGGAGGCCTGAGCTCAACCCAATAATATCTCTTTCTGTAACTTGCTAAGTAATTTTGGGACTTGCTAAGTAATTTTGGGACAATCATTTAGCTTTTCTGGGCTTCACTTTTTTTGAATTGTAAAATGAGGGGGTTTTGAGGGGGCAGCTAGATGGATGGCACAGTGGATAAAGCACCAGCCCTGGATTCATGAGTACCTGAGTTCAAATCCAGCCTCAGACACTTGACATTTACTAGCTGTGTGACCCTGGGCAAATCACTTAACCCCCATTTCCCCACAAAAAAAAAAAAAGAGGGGGTTTTGGATAATATCACCATTTCCCATGTGAGCTGGTACTGGTCTGCATATTTTTTTTCCTTATCAGTCCACCAAACAGTGGCTATCAAAGAGTTTTATTTGGCACTATTTTGTTTCAATTTTCTGTTTCTGTCACATTCAGGTTTATTTAAGTATTTCATTTCTACATTATACACATTTGCTAATTAATTCCACTTTGTGAGAAGTCTTATCACAAAGTAAAAGAATGAAGTAAAACTATTAATAAAGTAACCTCTTCTGAAAGTGCATGCAACATTTCACCTTTTTGTCACCAGCACCCTCACCTATCTTTTTTTTTTTTAACAAAAATCTATTTTCTTTCCTTCCAATACCCCATTCCTCTGGGGGAAAAAAGAAAAAGGAAAAAAATCACCAGATTTCTTGAGATAGAAATACATGATCAAAGAAAACAAATTCTTCCTATGGCTGCACATGAAACAAAATGTCTCATTCTGTATCCTAAATATATCGCCTCTCTCTCATGACTAACATGTTTCATCATTGGTGCTCTGAAATTACAGTCACGTATTGATCATAGCTCTTAACAGTTTTCAAAATTGCTTTTACAGTATTATTGACGTGGATTTTATTCTAGTTCTGCTTATTTTATTCTTCATCACTTTATAAAAGTTCTTATTTTTTTCTTTTTTATAATATTGATATTTTATCATACATTGTTCTCTGGGCTTTAACCTACTTCATTCTGCATTAGTTCATATAAATTTTTCCTATATCTTTTTGAAATCATCTATCTCATCATTTTGTACAGCACAATAGTATTCTATCACCTTCATATACCACAGCTCATTCAGGCATTCCTTAATTGATGGACATCCTCTTAATTTTCAGAATTTTTGCACCACAAAGAGTTTCTATAAATATTTTAGTACGTAAATGACCTTTGCCCCTTTGGATATAGGTCTAGCAGTTTGTATAGCTAGGCAAAGGGTATGTACTATCTAGTGACTTTTTGTGTACAATTCCAAATTGCTTTTCAGAATGGTTGTACCCACTCATAGATCTGTCAGAGTGCTTCAGTGGGGCTGTTTTCCCACAACTCCTCCATTCATTATTTTCCTTTTTTATCTTTGCCACTCTGGTGAACATGAGGTAGAATCTCAGAACTGCTTTAATTTGCATTTCTATAATTAGTAGTGATTTGCAACATTTTTTCATATTGCTACAGATAGATTAAGTTTCTTCTCTTGAGGACTGCATGCTCATGTCCTTAGTTCATTTATCAATTTTGGAATGACTCATTTTCTTATAGATTTTAATTCATTCCTCATACATCTTGGCAATGAAACCTAGAGACAGTTTCGGCAAAGGGTTCTTTCTCTCCTCGCCCCCATTAATTTTTCCTCCTTTGATATTAGCTTTGTTAGATTTGTTTGTGAAAAAATTTTCTTAATTTTACATAATCAAAATTATTCATTTTATCTTCTATGATCTTCTCTGTGCATTGTTGGGTCGTGAACTTTCTTCCTATCCATACATCTGACAGACAATTTCTTCCACATGTTTCTCTAATTTGTTCATAATGTGACTTTTTATATCTAGGTCACATATCCATTCGGAGCTTATCTTTACATAAGGTGTGAGGTGTCCGTCTAAATCTAATTTCTTCCAGCAGTTTTTATCTAATAGTGAATCCTTATCACAGTAGCTGGGATGTTTGTGTTTATTGTATACTAGTATAGTAGATATATTTATTTTTATGCTTTGTGTACCTAATCTGTTCTACTGATTAATCTCTCTTTTTCTTAACCAACACTAAATTCTTTTAATCTTAACTGCTTGGTAGGATAGTTTGAAATTTGGGCATTACTAGGTCCCTTTCATTCCCATATTTTTAAACTATTTCTTTTGGGATTCTTGACCCTTTTTTCTTTATTTTAAGAAAAGGTCCATTCTTTCTTATTTTTTCTATTTTTAAAAAACAGAAGTGAGTGTTGTATTTTGTTGAAATCTTTTCCTGTACCTATTAATACAATCATCATTTTTGTTGACTTTGTTATTCATATGGTTAATTAAGTTTATAATTTTCCTAATATTTAAATCAAACCTGCATTCCTGGTATGACTCTAATCTGGTCACAAGCTATAAACTTTATGATATGGTATTTTAGTCTCTGTTAATGTTTTATTTGAAATTTTTTGCATCTATATTCATTATGGATACTGGCCTATAGTTTTCTTCTTCTGTTTTGTTTATATTATGTTTAAAAATCAAGATCATAAATGTGTCGTTGAAGGAATTCATTAGGATCCCTTCTTTTGCTACTTTTGCAAGCAATATATTTGCAAATGTGCAAGTAATTTAACAGAATTAAATGAATAGAGTTCATCTGGTCCTGGGGTTCAACATTTTTATCGATTACTTTGACAAAGGCATCAACTGCAAATGTAAGTGCACAGCAAGATAACACAAAGTGGGCAGGGATAGTTACCACAATGGACAACAGAATAAACAGTAAAAGGCTCTCAGTGGGATGGAATGATAGTCCTTTTCTAATAATAAGAATATTCATATGGATAATTTTAAAAGTTCTATACTTGTCCAATACAAGAGAACTAAATGGAGGACCCTGTTGTTGTTTTGTCCTTCATTCTTGAAGAGGATCATGACATTGGAGTGATGTCATGACTTGCAGTGAATTAGATTTAAGTGAGGAAGGGTTGTGCAAAGTCATTAGCCTCACTCTCTCTTCCAGTCTGGGTCCAGTGGCAAGATATGTGATCAGGACAACTGGAAATGGCCCTGGATGTTTAAGGCAATTGGAGTTAAGTGACTTGTTCAGGGTCACACAGCTAGTAAGTGTCTGAGGTGAGATTTGAACTCAGATCCTCCCAACTTCAGGGCCAGTGTTCTATCTACTGTGCCACCTAACTGCCCCCACCCTGTAAATTGTAAATGCTTAATCAGTGTTTCCCTAATTGAACAGGAGCCTGTAGTGCCAGGGAATGAGACTCAAACACTTCAGGATTATGCTTTTCATATCATCTTCCTTGTCCCTTCTGCCCTTTTTTAATCCCAGTGCCTAATAGCACACAATAGCTAGGAACTCAGGAAAAAGTGTAAAGATGTCCTTGGCCAAGGGTGGGGGAGGGGAAGAGGGCAGAAGATGGTTTATAAGCTCAATCCCCAGTGGGTCAAATGATAACCCTAAAGCTCTGTCTGCGTTTCTTTTTTTTTTTCTTTTTTCTTTTTTTTTGCCTGCGTTATCAAGTTTGGTGATGGATTTTCTTGACAGAATGTCACTGAATGATATTTCTGCAGATGGAAAATCATTCTCTATTGCCTGAGTAGTACTAAAGAAAGTTATTACTTTACATCTGATTTCAGAGGGTTTTCATTCAGATTTACCAGCAAGAGGGTTAATAAAGGAGACCTACAGCCAATAGCAATGGCAAAATATTACTTCTGCATCTGACTACGATGTTTCACCTCCTGTGTTGCATCCTACAAAAAGGGCTGGTGACAGCACTTTGATATAACAGAAGTAACTATCACAAAGTGAATCTGAAGCTCATTTCTAGATTTTTCCTTACTTTGAGACCAGTTTAATCAGATTTTCTACTAGTTTTGAAACTCTCCTACCTGAATAAAAGTTACAAGAATAAGATTAAAAAGAAAAGGGACGTGCTTGAAAATTAGAGAGGCAACATGACTTAATGAATCATAGGCTAGGTTCAGCATCAGGTAAGCCTGGGTTCAGGTCCGACCTTTGACACTTATAAACTATGTGACCTGGTCATATAGCTAGGCAACTCTCTGGGAATTTAAGTTATAGAGGGGCTGTAGCCAATGAATTCCAAGATCCTTAATATTTGAGGATGGATGTTTTAATATTACTTAATTTTTAATTGGGGCAGCTAGGTGGCATAGTGTATAAAGCATTGGCCCTGAAGTTGGGAGGATCTGAGTTCAAATCTGACCTCAGAAACATACTAGCTGTGTGATCCTGCACAAGTCACTTAGCCTAAATTTCCTTGAATATCCGGGGCCATGTCCAGTCCTACTGAAATATATCTTGCCACTGGACCCAGATGACTCTGGAGGAGAGAGTGAGGCTGATGACTTTGCACAGCCCTCCCTCACTGAAATCTAATTCACTGCAAATCATGACATAACCCCGATGTCATGGTCCTCTTCAAGAATGAAGAACAACAACAATTTTTAATCAGCTTAAGATTAGAGTGCCTCTTAGAGCCTTTCCAAACTCTAACATCCTATGATTTCATGATAAGTATGTAGCAAAAATCAGCTATAAGAATATAAAAGTCTTGCCACCAATTTATTATATGAACCATCCATAATCATTAGTTTGCTTTCCCCAAATCCATTTTGTGGCTATATAGTTGAATGTTTGAACCATCTGAAGCAGAAAAAAAAGAAGAAAAGGGATGAGTCTACATAATTTAATAATAGATCACAGGAACTGAATATAAGAGGGACTTTAAAGATTATTCAGTCCATCTCCTCCTTCCCCATTTTACAGATGGGGAAAACTAAAGCCCAGAGCTTTGCCCAAGGTTACACAAAGTTTTATAGAACTGTAGTTTAAACCAAGCCCTGTAGATCCAAACCCCAGTGTGCTCTACACCATACCACATGGACTGCAGATATTAGTAAGAACACTATCCTTCAAGTAGAGAGAGAACCAACTGTAAGACTTACCTCTGAAACTTTGTGATGTAACGATTGGAATAACGCCACCTGCTGGAGACTTACTGTAGAAAAGTTCCACCCATGAAGCGAAGGTCTTTGAGGGCAAGACCAGGAGTCTCTTCTTTGGCATCAGGAAGTGATGCGGGCTAGTGGGAGGAGGAAGGAAGAGACTGGCACTGGGTCTCACTCTCTTTCCTGAGGACGCTGGTGGAGAGGGGAGCTAGAAATGCGCTCTCCCTTTAATAGATAGGAATCTAGGCCTTTCTCTCTCTCTTTACCAAATTCTTATTCTCCTTAATAAATGCTTAAAAGTCTAACTCTTGCTAAAGCTTATAATTTATTGGCGACCACTCATTAGATATTTCAGACAGTTTAGCTAGAATTTTAGCCCTTAACAGTGATATGAACATGGTGAGTCATTTAATCTTTCTGAGCCTCGGTTTCCTAAAATGGAAATGAAGATAAGATCTGTAGTATTCATTTTATAAGCCTATTGTGAAGACAAAATAACTAATGCATGTAAAAAAAAAACTTTGAAAACTTCAAGCTCTTAATAAACATCAATCATTATTATTATTTATTAAAAAATTAAATGGAAATTCATTACATGTGTTTAACAAGAAAAATAAAGGTTTCTTATTCTGTATTTTAATTTTTAAAAAGTTTTTAGAAAATGTATTTTTGGGGGCAGCTAGGTGGCACAGTGGATAAAGCACCAGCCCTAGATTCAGGAGGACCTGAGTTCAAATCCAGCCTCAGACACTTGACACTTACTAGCTGTTTGCCCTGCAAAAACAAACAAACGAACAAACAACCCCACAAAACCCAAAAAAGAAAATGTATTTATGTTGTAGTAGTTTAGTGTGGATGGTATAGAATAAGAGTCTAGAGTCTGGAAGAACTACATTCAAACGTCATGTCTGATACGTAGTCACCATGTAATCTTGAGTAAGTCAAGGAGCTTCTTATTTGCCTCAAGCAAGTCCCTAGGATTTATCTAAGTCATGGATAGGTGGGAGTGTGCCTTGGTGGGAGGAATTCTGACACTGGGAGTTTCTTATGGCTAAAGAAATCACGGAACATTTGTGCATATACTTCATGACAACTTTTCTGGAAAAAAAAATAAAGATCAAAACACCAAATGACATATTATGAAAGTCTCAGGAATTTTCATTTGGAGGTAGACCAAGCTAGCAGATCACCTTTATCCAGTAAGCTAAGCAACCTGAGTTCTGGTCACGGCAGTGTAGTGAGTGACATTGATCATGGTGTAATGGAAAGCATACTGGACTTGGAGTCAGATGATTTAGGTTTAAGTCTTTACTCTGTCCCATGTGATCTTGGCAAGGCAATTAGCTACACTTTTAGTTTCTTCATCTGTAAAATCAGTCAGAAGTCAAGTATGAAGCAAGTCACTTATGCAAGTCACTGTAGTAGACCTTGGAGAAACAAATGTAAAACATGAAATATCCCCTACCGGGGTGGCTAGGTGGTGCAGTGGATAAAGCACCGGCCTTGGATTCAGGAGTACCTGAGTTCAAATCCGGCCTCAGACACTTGGCTTACTAGTTGTGTGACCCTGGGCAAGTCACTTAACCCCCATTGCCCAGCAAAAAGAAAAAAAGAAAACGAAAAAAAAAGAAACATCCCCTACCCTTCAATCACCTACAGGCATGAGAGGTAATATGTACATAAATAAGTGTAGATAAAATAAACCCAAACTATTTATTTACAAGTTAGATACAAGCATAGCATTTATACATAGCAAATGCTTAATAAATGTCTTAATAAATTAATTCATTAACTCAATCATTTAGTAGGCATGAGGATAGGCTCCAGCAAAAGAGGAAGTCAAAGAGAGAGCTTGAACTGAAGTTCCACAACCTACCTCACAGAGTTGTTGTGAAGATCGAATGAAATACTATATGTATATGCTTTAGAGTCAAGGAAATGTTATATTATCATTGCCTCCATAGGACATTGTTACTGAACTGTGAAATAACCATTCATTCATTCATTCATTCATTCATTCATTCATTCAACAGATACTGAGTACCTTCTGTCTAATATACACCAGGCACAGTGTTGTGTGTATGTGTGTGTATGTTTATGTGTGTGAGTATAGAAATATGTTTCCCTTGAAGGAGTTGATAATTTAGTACGAGGGAGGGGAGAATGACAAGCAAACAAATAACTCTATTACAAGGCAGATTAGAATAAGGCAGTCTGATCATTTGGGACATATTGATGACTGGTTCTATTTTTCATGGACAGATCCATGAAAAATCTTCCTCTGGTGATACATAATCATGAGACCATCCTAATTATCAGCCCTGTCATGGTCCAAATGTTTTGGCTATCAAAACCAGCTTCAGTGTAAGCCAACAAACCATCCTATTCTCAAACTCTTCATATTAGAAAAATAGGGATAATGATGGATATCTTCTGATTTCATTCTATAACATCAAAATGGGTGGACAGGGGCAGCTAGGTGGTACAGTGGATAAAGAACTGGCCCTGAATTCAGGAGGACCTGAGTTCAAATCCAGCCTCAGACCCTTGGCACGTACTAGCTGTGTGACCCTGGGCAAGTCACTTAACCCTCATTGCCCAGCAAAAATAAAAAAATAAAAAAAATTTTAAATGGGTCGATGGATAGAAACGTGAAGTCCTTTTGATCTCAGAGATCAATGCCATATAAACATAGGGTATTATAATTATCATATTAAATACTCTAAAACTTAATCATCAGAAATCTTTTAGAGACTCCAAATATAAGAAACCCAGAAATAGGCTATGATGTATGTTGCAATGGTAGTTTTCTAGGGACAGAATTATGTGGCACTAGAAGAATGAAAGTTCAGTTTATCTAATCTTTATTTAAAATGAAAAGCTTTTATCTTAAGTATTATAATGCTTTCTCTTTGTAGCAGCAGTAATTCTCCCCCAAATTCAAAAAGAATATATTAAAGTAAGGAGTTAGTCATGTAACAAAAAAGCCTTGGTTTTGTGGGGTTCTTTTATAGAGCCTTCCCTTAATCAACCTTTTCTCTTCTATATAGCAAAATGTTCTTGCCCCTCATGTTAAATTTTATATGTAGAATACATAGAGAGTGAAATAAGAGGGTCATGGTAGAGTGGCTAATGGAAGCTTGTACTGGTGAATGCTTGTTGATTGACTGCCTAATTTGAAATACTGCCTATGATTTGGGAAATTCTTAATCTCTCAGTATCCCCAGATGATTCCCTAGAACCATAAACTTCATCTGGGAAGGAATTTCCATACTGGAAGTTCTTCAGTAAATCAGGATCTTGTTGATTTTAGAAAAAAAAAACATAGATAGATGCATGAAATAATGAAGAGTGAAATGAAGAGAACTAAGAGAACATTGTAAATAGTAACAGAAATATTGTTTGAAGAACAACTTTGAGCAACTAAGCCATTTTGACTATTATAAATACCCAAATTAACCTCAAAGGACCTATGAAAGAAGACATAATCTTCATTCAGAGAAAGAACTGATAACTAGAAGTATGTATAGAATTTTACATGTACACATATTTGTTGTGTCTAATGGTAGCCATCTCTTGGCCAGGGAGGGGAGAAAAGAAACAAAAATATGCATAACTATTATATATTTAAAAGGAATAACACATTGTACATAATAGATTTGCAGTTTCATGTGTAACCATCTTTTTTATTATTCTACTATCTTATGGAAATGCTTGTTTTATTTTCATAAATTAAAAATGAAATTTTAAAAATAAAAAATATATATTGAAGGAAGTAGAAATGTTTAACCTAAAGAAGAAAAGACTCAGGAGGAAGAAGATAGTAATCTTTAAGCATTCATAAGGCTCTTGTGTGGAAGAGGGACTGGACTTGTTTTGCTGGATCAATAGAACTAAAAGCAATGGGTAAAAATTTAAGATAGGCAGAGTTAGGTACAAAGTGGAAGGAAAACTTACTAACAATTAGAGCCGTCCCCAAATGGACTGACTTGCCTCATGTGGTTGTTAGCTCTCCTTCACTATCAAGTTTCTTTTATTTATTTATTTATTTGTTTGTTTGTTTGTTTGTTTGTTTGTTTGTTTGTTTTTTGCAGGTTAGTGAGGGTTAAGTGACTTGCCCAGGATCACACAGTTAGTAAGTATCAAGTGTCAAGTAAGATATCAGATTTGAACTCAGGTTCTCCTGAATCCAGGGTCAGTGCTTTATCCACTGTGCCACCTAGCTGCTCCCCACTACCAAGTTTCAAGAAAAGATTGATTGCCCGCTCATTGAGAATATTTATAGGCAGGTGTACAAATGTTCATCAAGTTCCTACCATGTGTCAGGTACTGTGCTAAACCCCCAAGGATACAAAAAGAGGCAAAACCACTACAGGCCCACAAGGTGCTAAGAATTTAATGGGGGATTTGACATGAAATAACTATGTGCAAAAATGATATATGCATGATAAGTAGGAGATAATCTCAAAGGGAAGGCACTGATATTAAGGAGGACTGGAAAAGACTCCTTGTATAATGTGGGATTTTAGGTGAGATTCAAAGGGAGCCAGGAGGTGAAAGTAAGGAGGGAGAGAATTCCAGGCAAGGGGGACAACCAGAGAAAATGCAGAGTTGGGAGATAGAGTGTCTTAGGAGAATAACATAGGAGCAAGTTTTGTACAAGAATGGGTTAGACTGGGAGGCCTTTTCCAACTCTTTGGTTTTGGTTATATATTACTGTTGTTGCAAGAATCAACCTCATGGGTTTATTGTAAGGAAATCTCTCTTTAAATTACTATATAGGGGGCAACTAGGTAGCTCGGTGGATAAAGCACAAGCCCTGGATTCAGGAGTACCTGAGTTCAAATCTGGCCTCAGAACACTTGACACTTACTAGCTGTGTGATCCTGGGCAAGTCACTTAACCCTCATTGCCCCGCAAAAAGAAAGAAAGAAAGAAAGAAAGAAAGAAAGAAAGAAAGAAAGAAAGAAAGAAAGAAAGAAAGAAAGAAAGAAAGAAAGAAAGAAAGAAAGAAAGAAAGAAAGAAAGAAAGAAAAAGAAAGAAAGAAAGAAAGAAGCAAACAAACAAACAAATAAATGAACGAATGAATGAATGAATGAATGAATGAATAAATAAATAAATAAATGAATGAATGAATGAATGAATAAATAAATAAATAAGTAAAGTACTATATAGAGGAAAGGCAATAAGCTCTCAGAACTCACGACACAATAGCTTCAACTCTTCAGTTTTGTGACTAAAGGGATGCAGAAGTTTAGCTTAGGCAATGGAATCAAACACCAAATTAAATCAGAAACTTGGCAGTAGTGAGTAGGGTGCTGGACTTGGGAGTCAGTAAGAATAGTTCAGATCCTACCCTTAGATACCTCCCAGCTGTGTGACCCTGAGCTAGTCACTTGTCCTTTCTGTGCCTCAGTTTCTTGATCTGTAAAATGAGGTTGGATCCCCTCTAATATCCTTTTTAACTCCTAAACTAGATCCTATGATCTTAGTAGGTAACACTGAAAATGAAAGCAAGGCAAATGATGAGCAAGCAAGCACCCACAAGGTCACCTCAGAATTGAGCCCACCTCAACCTTAGCCAGGAAGTCTTTCTATATAAACTCTTAGAGACAGAAGACAATCCCAGCCTGTGGCCAGTCCCAGGGTCACTAGAAAGGAATAAGTGAACCATGGTAAGGAGGTGACAGGTATCCTCATTTAGATGGAATTGTGGGAGCTGGAAATAAGAACAATTCTCTTAGAAAACAGGAAAGCAACATCTACCTTCTTGATGCTCCCATGGGAAGTTTGGAATGAAGAATTAGATCAGTTCTCTAAGTGGATCTGAGCTCCATAGAGAAAAATGCCATGTGAAGATAATATATTATTTTCACTGTTTTTCATTATATCCAGAGTGAATCACAATTTTTTTTATATACACAGATGTGCCATGAATGATGTCTAAAGCAAAATGCATTGACCTTTATGAACAGAATAGAAAGACAAACCCTCCTAGAGTTCCATTGCATATTGTCACTCCTCAGAATGCCATATCTGTCTGAGCCTCAAGGATTCTGAATATTTTTAGATATTCCTACCTAGCCAAGGTTGGGAGTTTTTGTTTGTTTGTTTGTTTTTCTTTTTGTTTATAGAAAAGGTTTCAGTAGAATATAAGTTGCTCTAGTCTTTGGAATTTCACGACTGCTTAGGAAGTGATTAGGCAAACCGAGCAGTATGATGTCTAGGGAGGGGATTGTGCATATTTGGAAGATGAAATGAACGAAAGCTAAGGATTGCTCAGAAATCTTAAATAAATCCTGTACATGGTTTACAGTCATTCCAACTGTGAAAGGCTGGGGTAAAATAGCCCAAAGTCAATGGCTGTCACCATGTGATGTGTGAGTTTAGCAAGGGGACTCCAGCTGGCTGCCATCAGGGCTAATAGAAGGATTTTGCACTTCTTTACCTGGCTGCACACTTGTCAGGAGAGGGAGCCGTCGCATGGCTTTTGTTGAGAGGCTGCTTACTCCTCTAATTTCATTATTGTCTTACTTTTATTGCACTGAGGAATTCCTGTCCCACTGTTCTATCCAAATGGATCTCTCTTAAACTAACTTGATAGAACTCTGAGAATTTGGTCTTGGGGGGGGGGGGGGTGTTGGAGCTGCATTTCTCTTCCACCCACCTCTGTTCTTCCAGCTGCCAGAGGCTATTAAGGCCTTGGAACACTGTTTATTAGCTAGGGGTATTGAGATTTGCATCAGTGCTGGTGGGTATATGTGTGTGTTATCTCTGTGACTCACTGGTATCCCAAAGTACTATGTTTTTGTTCAGACCTGGGCTTTGGAATGTGGATGCCAGGGAGTCTTGGTTTTAAAAGGCAGAATAGGCATTTCATGCTACCAGTAGATCATTCGTCTAGGCCTCCTTGTTCTAATATTAATAAGCATTGAAATACCCAAATAAAAACAAATAGCCAAGCTCTTAAATGTCTTTTGGAATCTTAAATATTTCTTCCTCTTCTACCTTGTAGTGTTTTACATTTATAGTAATGTTAACTAATATGGGCAGCTAAGTTGTGCAGTAGATAGAGCATGACACCTTGAATCAGGAAAACCTGAGTTCAAATTTGGCCTCAGAAAATTGCTGTGTGACCTTGGGCAAGTCCGCGAATCCTGTCTGCCTCAGTTTCTCCATATGTAAAATAAGATGGAGAAGGAAATGGCAAACCAATCCAGTATCTTTGCCAAGAAAACTCCAAATAGGGTCAGGAAGAATTGGACATGACAGAAACAACTGAATAACACAAACAAAACATAAATAAAGCATATTTTTTAAAAAATTCAAGGATAGGATATATAGTATTATCTTTCTCAACAGGCATTGGGTATATAATAACAATATGTCCACACCATTCATCTTCTTTTTCTCTTTTCACATATCCTTGATCCCAGTTCAGGTGTTTATTACCTCTCAACTCTCCTAATTGATCTCCTTGCTTCCAGACTTTCCAATCCATCCTCCACATAGCTTCCAAAGTTATATTTTTAAAACATAAATATGACTATCTCATTCCTCTTCTAAAAATCTCCAGTATTTCTCTATTGTCCAGGATCAAATATAAAATTCTCAGCCTGTCATTAAAAAGCTTTCCAAAATCTGGCTCCCAATTAAACTTCCCCCTGCATGCACTCTCCCTTCCAATATAACTGGCTTAGTAACTATTTAAGGTATACAACATTCCACCCTCCTCCTTTATATCTTTGCACAGATCCCCCCCTACCCCCACCATATCTGGAATGCACTACCTCCTCCCCTTTGCCTATTAGAATCCCTAGCTCACATATGCCATGTACTAAGCAAATGCTTTTATCTATCTGTTTTTATGTTTGTATTCTACATACCCTCCTTCCCTCACCCCCAGGAGAATGTAAGCTTCATAAGGTAGAGGCTACTTTCATATCTGTCTGTTTTCCTACCCGGAAAGGCATCATGACACAATGGAGAGTGACCCAGGCTTAGGTGGATTCAAGTCCTACTTTGGACACATAGAGGCTCTGTGGCCCTTGCCCAGCTACTCAGTTCTCTCCTGCATATAAACGTAAGAGTCTACTCTCTAGTCTTTGCATGACTGCCCACATAGCAAGCATTTAATAAGTATCTGTCAATAAGAGTTTCATTCTTGATCTGAGAAGGGTTTACTCTTCAGCTGTTTGGGAGGCAAAGCCTCCCAACAGAAAGTTGTCAGTTTATGAACAAGATGGGGAACTGGGTGGTAGGACAGCCCGGACCATAAGCTTTTCAAAGTTTGGCTAAGCTCATACCTGGAGACTTGGGGTCTGCATGATTACATAGTGAGCATAAAGGCACCAAAGGCAGTGAGAAAGAAAATCCAAGGAAAAGGAAGTGTAATTTGATCATGAGTAACATGTTGTTCTATTAAATGAAGGTTAAACATAAAAGGCAGAGGGACATTCAATCAAAGAGGCAATAAGAAGGTAGCTGAGAGATTCTTTCCTGAATGAATTATAACCGGTCGTTTACAGAAGCATAAACAGTGTAGTTTCACAGTATCACATTCAAACTGATGGGGCTTAAGGGACATGGAACCAAGGGATGAATTTCTGATCTAGTCTAATCTCCAGTCGTACTTCTTAGGGCTTAGGTATCAGAGGAATGGCAGCTGCCTCCATAAATGCCTAGAGAAGCATCTTCGAAGCTCAAATAATAGTTTGGTAAACTGAATGTTTTAAGAACTGCTTGATGATTTTTAATAGCCCTTTAAAGTTCACTGAGAAGTCAGAAGAACAGCTGGTGGCATTTCCCATGGAAAGGCTGTGATTTGTAAAAGAGAATTATGAGAATTATTTTGCCATGAAGAAGTCAAAGCTAAACTGTGTACAGAAGGCTGGGCTTCAGTATTTGAAATCCAACAAGTTCCTAACAAAATTCAGATCAAGAAAAGAAATGCCAGAAGTAACTCAGAATATTTTTTTTTTCAAATGGAAGGCAATGTTACAAGAAAATAACAACATTCAATGGGCCGTGGAATGAATGAGCTAAGGAGAATAAATAGAAGGAGAGGTCATTAGAAAAGTAATATTAGATGAATAATAGAAGGTGGATCGAGGCCAGGATAGAATCTTTAGACCATGGACAAAATGGGAAATTGTCTTTAGTGATTGGATTAGTTTTCTGAACTGTAACTCTGAGAGTAGGCATAGCAGTAGGACGTTTATTAAAACCCACTTTTGTCCAATGAGTCTGTGATGGACTCAAATATTGGAATGCAAAAATTTGATCATCCTCACATATTATTAATAAAGTATCCTGCTCCAGTTGTAAGATAACAATAACAATAGCTACAGTTCATGGAAGCACAGATGTAGAGGATAATTAGAATCAACCTCCTCATTTTAAAATTGAGGGATCTGAGGTTAAGGGGTTCTTTGAAGGTCACCCTAGAAGAGCTAGGATTATAATGCCACAGCAAAATACAATATTTGGGATTTTTAAGAGGGAGCCAAGCAAGTACTGGTGAAACAGTGACCATTTGTAGACCACATAGTTCATTGACCCCCACTAATTCACTAATTTTAATTAGAGTATCCATATTAGTGTCTTATCCCCCTCCTAGACTATAAACCTCATGAGAACAGGGGCAATGTCTTACCTTTAAACTCTGTTTCTCTCAGATCACATAGCATAGTAGACTTAACAAGTTTTTGTTAAGTTAAATTAATCTTTGGTTTTGGTTTTTGTTTTTTTGGCAGGCAATGGGGATTAAGTGACTTGTCCAGGGTCATACAGCTAGTAAGTGTCAAGTGTTTGAGGCTGGATTTGAACTCAGGTACTCCTGAACCCAGGGCTGGTGCGTTATCCACTGTGCCACCTAGGTGCCCCCAAATCTTTGTTTTTTTAATACTAGGTAAATGAGCCTCTATCAGTTTCAGTTTCTTCATCAATAAAATGGTATTATAATATCTGCATTACCAACCTTGTGAGGTTGTTTTGAGGCATAATCAAAATTAGGTGTGTAAAACTCTTTGCAAACTTTAAAGCAATATTTAAATAGCTGTTATTCTTATTTGTTATTATCCATTTAGTTCTCATCTCTTAATGGAGTTCAGTTAGACATGGCCTTGAGACAAATAACTTCTGTTATTCTTACATATTAAATGCTTTGTGGACTATTGTACAAGTACATAAACTGCTTTTTGTAATTAAATGAAGTTTTTTAGGATGTAATCTCATCTTTAGTAAGCTCACTGGATGCAACACTGGTAGCAAACAGTAGAACATTGCCATGCATCTATTGCTCTTCCCAACATGATTGTGATTTATTCTTAAAGACTTAGATCTTCATATGTTGTTGTTTTTGTAAAGTGTCTGTATATGTATATATTGTTCCACATAGCTTGTAGAATATGAGTATTGAGTATGGCAATATAGTTTAAAATGTTTTAAGTTTTAAAAAAATTATGGATCAATACTGGCAACAGTTCTGTTCTGGAATAATGGTTAGGTTTCAGAATAATATACTGTTTGGGTTTTCCAGAATATTTTGAGGTCTGTCTTTGTAGTATGAGGTTTTTTTACACCAATTAATCCATGTAAGGAAGCAAACTTCTGAAATAAAATCCTAAATACCAGGTCATGTCTTGTTAGGTGTTCTGTAGGTACTACATTTTGACAGTCTGGAATGCTATGTTGCATAATATTTACCTTTCCTTGAATAATCTACATTGTTTGGTCCTTAAGGATTTCTCTACTTTTTGGTGGCAATGACTTAAAGTGATATCCTAATAACTCAACAATTTCATATTGCAGTTATTTGTTTGATACTTCTTTGCCAAGATATGGACTGAAATATGTACATTTGGCCCATGGAATGACTTTTTTCGATTCTACTCTTGGATCTTAGTCATTTCAAAGGCTCCCTCAGGAGATAAACTATTTTGGTTTTACATCCAACAAATCCAATATCTGTTATCAGTTTACTATTTCTAAATGAAGTGATGATTGTTATTCCCAAAATTGCTTTTGTAAATTTTTTATATTATGTGCTCCAAGAACATCTATCTATGTTCTTCTTCTCTTTTGGCCAAAAAAAAAAAAAGTGATATTTTTTTCTATATCTGTGCTAATGTGATGGGGGGGGTCTGTGTTTTCCCTACAGTTTTTTTCTTAGAATTCTTTCCAAATCTGCAAACATTTTGCAGTTCTGAAGGGGAACCATAGGACTAGTATTGCCTAAGTGGTAATTGCCTTACATCTGGTTATTCTAATTAACCTTTGATTTCAATGTGCCATTAAACTTTTTACCATGTTCAGCCACCACCTTCTCCTTGATATATTGTGCTGGGTGTTCTGCCTAGAGGAGACCCAGGCGATCTATTAGGTATCATTTTTATCCATTGCAACAAGGTTTCCAGATTCAAGCTATTAAAGTTTCAGTCTCCAATTTCCCTTAAATTATATTAAACATTTAAAATTATGGATCCCAAGAGATATTTTGATATAAAAATTCCATCCTGAGATAAAAAAAATGTTTGCGTTTCCTCTTCCTTGTGAACACACACAGTTTTCTTGCCTTCCAAATATGTAAAATGATTGATGAGATATTTTGATTCAAATCTCTTTCTAATTTGGAAGCATACTTAGCCCTATTTAGGAGAAATTATTGTGGAATTTAGTGCCAGACAGAACTATAAAGGACTTAAACTGTCAACTAGAAAAAAAAATGCACATTTTATATAAACTCTATTGACATTATTGGCTCAGTGGTATGTTTTAAACGGAGAATGGTTTTCTATGTTCAAACAATCGAGCATTCTTACCAGCCTAAGGTCTATTTGGATATCTTCAGCCATGAGTGCAGAACTGAGTCCAAGGCATATTATTGTTGCTATCATTAACTTAGCCACTTTATGATAAATGTTTTATATTGCGCTTTATAGTTAGAGTAGTGCTTTTTATTCATTATCACATTTGCTCATCACAACAGTCTTGTGAGACAGGCACTGTTATTATACCCATTTTGCAAGTGAAGAAATTAAGGCTTAAGTGATTTGACCAGAGGAACATGGCAGATGTCTCAGGCAAGTATTAAATCCAGGTCTTTCCCTGTAAGTTCAATCAAAATGGTCTTCTTCCCATTTCTCACATATCATACTCCATCTTCATGGCCTTTGTACCTTCTGTCTTCTGTGTCTGGAATGTATTTCCTAGTCACTTGAGCTTCTTAGACATCTCTGTTCCCTTCAAGATGCAACCCAAGCACCATATTCTGTCTCTCAAGATTTCCCCAATTGTTTAGCCCTATCATATTTAAGAAGTTCTAGAGACATAGTTTCTGGGTAATTAATCATTTTACTGATAATACTAGTATTTTGTTAATAAAAGGAATAACCATCTGGCCATCTCTCTCAGACCAAAGACCACTCATGGTGGTAGGCTCATAGTTTACATTTCCTTGGAAGAGTGGGTATCCTGAGGGTGACAATTGATGAGCAATTAATGAGAGAACTGAATGCTATAATGAGAGGTAGACCTATTCTAATGAGAGGATAAGGAATGAGCATTTACTTCCAAATCATTCTGAGCCTCAGGGAAATTTAAACAAAGGATAGATGCCCCCCCCCCCCCCCCCACAAATTAAGTAGAACACAATTGGGCCAAAAATTTCACCTTAGATTAAATTCCCTGTAAAGTTGGGTGGGGTAGCAATACCTAGATTAAGCAGAATGTTAATCCTATCTTCTATCATCAATTCCATCCTTCACAGGTTGAGGCTGAACCTTGAAATCAGGACTTTAAAAAAAGGGGTAGAACTCTGTATCATCCCAAATCATTTGTTATTAATAATCATTTTTCTCATTCCTTATCCCATTAACACTCTATTTATTTTGTATCTGTTTTATGTACATATGTGTGTGATGTTGTCTTTCCCAACAGAATATAAAGGTCTTATCTGAGATATAGTAGGTGCATAATGAATATTTGCTGATTACTTCCTGACTCTGAGTCTAGTATTCTTTTCACAACACCCATGTGGTTTTATTTCTTAAGCACATAAAAAAGATCATTTAATTTACTTATTTTACCATATATTTTATAAATAAAATGCTATTTTATATATTAATTCTCAACCACATTTGAATGTAATGAATACAAGCAAAAAGCAATTATTATATGTATGCATTAATTATGCTGGTTCTTATTTTTATTTCTAATTCATCATTTACATCAGCTTTGAAAAGAAGAAATATGATCGCAATATTTTTGTTGTTGTTGTTCAGTCATTTTGGTTGTGTCCAACTCTTTGTGACCTCATTTGGAGTTTTCTTGGCAAAGATACTGGAGTGGTTTGCCATTTTCTTATAATTTTACAAATGAGGAAGCTGAGGCAAACAGGGTTAAGTGACTTGCCCAGTGTCACAGAGCAAATAAGTGTCTGAGGTTGATTTAAACTGAGGAAGATGACTCTGACTACTATCTACTGCACCACCTAGCTGCTCCGGATTACAGTCCCAGAAGAGGATAAAATATATTGATCTTCTTGCTGTTCCAGGAACAAGACACTCCATCTCTTGGCTCCAAGCATTTTCATTGCCTGTCTCCAGTGCTAGGAGTACTCTCCCTCCTTGTCTCCTCCTCCTGGCTTCTAGCTTCCTTTATATCTCAGCTCAAATCCCATCTTCTATTAGGAAATTTTTCCTAATACCTCTTAATTCTAGTGTCTTTCCTCTGATTATTTCCTCTTTATCTTTACAGCTTGTTTGTATATTTTTGTTTACTTGTTATCTCCCCTATTAGACTGTGAGCTCCTTGAGATCAGGGACTATCTTTTAGCTTTCTTTTTATCCAGCCACAAAGTAGGGTCTTAACAAATGTTTATTGATTGAAGCAGAACTGATTCTTGCCTCCCACTTCTTGAAAAAGGAGACAGTACTAAAAAAAAGAGGATCTAAAAATGAACACCAACCAAATGATGAGACAACATTGTTTACAAAAATTAAGGTCAAGAATGTAAAAATCATTAATAAAGAAATGGAAAATCACAGAATGACTGCTATCCCGGCAAAGATGTAAGAAAGAAAGAAGAAAGGAAGGAAGGAAGGAAGGAAGGAAGGAAGGAAGAAGGAAGGAAGGAAGGAAGGAAGGAAGGAAGGAAGGAAGAAAGGAAGGAAAGAAGGAAGGAAGGAAGGAAAGAAGGAAGGAAGGAAGGGAAAGGAAAGGGAAAGAAAAAGAAAAGAGAAAAGAAAGAAAAAAGAAAAGTGGGAGAAATGAGATGGAGTCAAAACTCTTGGGGCAGCTAGGTGGCGCAGTGGATAAAGCACTGGCCCTGGAGTCAGGAGTACCTGAGTTCAAATCCAGCCTCAAACACTTAACACTTACTAGCTGTGTGACCCTGGCAAGTCACTTAACCCCAATGCCTCACTAAAAAAACAAAAACAAAAACCAAACAAACAAAAACTGACTTCCTTTTCCCTCTATATCTAACATCTTATGGGTTTTTTTTTAATTTTGAGTTCTTATCAATGACAAGGTATTTAGATTTCCCAAGTTTCTATTTTTATGGTGTACTAAAAAACCTAAAAGTGATTGGGCAGCTAGGTGGCATAGAAGATGACCCTGGAGTCAAGTAAGACCTAGGTTCAAATCTCACCTCAAACACTTATTAGCTATGTGACCCTGGGCAAGTCATTTAACTCCAGTTGCCTTAAATATCTGTGGCCATCACCAGTCATCCTGATATACATCTTGCCACTGGACCCAGATGGCTCTGAAGGAGAGAGTGAGGTTAGTGATCTTGCATAGCCCTTCCTCATTTAGATCCTATTCAGTGTGGTCCTCTTCAAGAAGGAGGGACAAGCAATAATAACAAAGTTGGTTATATTAAAAAAACAAAAGTTTGATTGACAAGATTTCCAGGGTTATGGGGGTTTATTGTATCTCTGGGGATTTTAGAATGTAACCATTATTGTTTTTGTTGTTCAGTCATGTCCAGCTTGTATTGTCTTGACAAAGATACTGAAGTGGTTCATCATTTCCTTCTTCAGCTCATTTTACCAATGAGGAACTGAGACAAACAGGGTTAAGTGACATGCTCAGGGTCACATAGCTAGAAAATGTATGAGGTTGGATTTGAACTCAAGTGTTTCTGACTCCAGGCCCAGTGCTCCTCAGCCACCTGGCTTCCCCAAAGCTATGTGGCTTCATGGGCTATCAGTATGAAAAACATTAATTCCTTGTTCACTATTGCAATATGAAGATACCTATTTGATCAAGTTAGAGTTTGTGACATTATTCAGATGATGTTCTTATTTCCCAAAATGATAAACTTGAGGGAAATGAGGCTTTGAATAGATTTGTTCAATAATTACATTGATTAATTAAGCAATTTAAGTGAACAACCTGTGAGTAAAGGCATAAAGTGCTATCTTTATAAGCCAAATCTTTCACTTTGAATCTCATTCCTAGACTGAGCCCCCAAATGGGCCTAAAATCCTCTTATATTTTGAATTTACACCTTGTTTCCTTCAAAATGTGCATTAACATATCTTGGCTCATTAAAAACCAACACCAATAACTTTTAATTGGTTGATATTATTACAGAACTATGTTTGTGGGCTTAGTGGCTTCTCCTTCCCATGCTCATCTCTCATGGATTACATAGCCAGAAGCCTTTGAGATCAAAGAATTATACTGGGCTTAAAATACTTGACGTGCATATGTAAGAGAAAGAAACATCACTAAGTATGGACTTTGAAGGAGAAGGCAAAAGATACCCCTGGTAAGGAGTGGAGCAGGCACTAGTCTATCAGTCTAGTCTGTTACATTTAGGCAAACAGGTGCTGCATTGATAGAATGTTGGAGTCAGGAAGATCTGAGTTCAAATTCAGATTCAGACATTCACTAGCTATATGACCCTGGTCAAGTCATTTAATTTCTGTCTACCTCAGTTTACTCAAATGAAAATGAGGATAATAATAGCTGCTGTCTCCCAGGTTTGTTGTGAGGATCAAATGAGATAATATTTGCAAAATTCTTAACATGTTGCCTGGCACATAGAAAGTGTTTAATAAAGTTTAATAAAACTTTCCTCTCTCCCTCCCTTCTGTCCTTCCTTCCTTCATTCCTCCTTATCTGTTATAAAATGATGATGATATTAAGATTTAGAAGAGAAATAGCAGCAAATTGAAGTAAGGGTTTTAGTCCTGTGACATGACATAGCTAGGTAATTTAGGCAAGTCATTTTAATTTCCTTAGGCCCTCAGTTTCCTTCATCTGTAAAATGAAGGGGGTTGGAAAAGAAGTAACCATTCAGAATCTTTCTAGCTATAACAGTTTACCATTCCCATAATAAAAAATAGCAAAAAAAAATGTGCTCTGTGACTTAAAAAGAAGAATAAAAAGAGAATATTATGAACTTGGCTAAGAATCTAATCAAACCATACCATCATGACATAATAAATGTGTTGGTGATAGATCAGATGAGCCTGAACTTCTGGTTGGGATTAACCCAAATGGGTTTGATGTGAAAAAAGAAAATACCCCACCTGGGTGCCATGTTGTAATTCAAGGAATTTAAAGAGAGTCAACAGAGGTGCTGCAGCTCTTAGAGAAGCAGGTGGATACTGCTAGTTTCCCATACAGAGACACTATTCATAGACATGCCTTTGGTCTCAGTAAAAAGCCAGAAAGATATAAAACTGGACATCTGGTAAGTAAAGGCAATCCAATTGTCTGGGTGTCAGACTCTATTACCACCTTTCTTGTCTCCTGGTACCAGTCCCTGAGTCTGATTCCTTAGAGAATAGGGTCCTTCTACCTTTACATGACATGCTCAATCTAGAAAAGCAGTGCCCTGTTTAAAATATATTAAAAGACTTGGGTTTTTCTTTATTAAAGGCTGCACAATGCTACACCTGGTTACATTTCCTGTCAAAATACTCCTGGGAAGGAGCAACTTAGTGGTAAATACAGTGGTCTCCTCAAACAATGGACAAGAAGACATTGGAATAAACTCTCTATGTCTGCTGCCCTCAGAAGATAACAGCCTGCTTCTTTGGGGATCTCTCCTAGCAATCTGTTGGTGAAGAAGAAAGTCCAGACATGGGATTTACTGCCATAGCTTAGCAGATGATACCGTCCCCTAAGCATATGAGTCTCTCTAGTGGTATTTGTTCCCTGGAGATGTAAACTGCTGCTGGCTTTCCGTGTGCTCTGACATACATTTATTTAGACAAATCTGAGGGAGTCATTGGCTAGTAGAAACCTTACATTACTTTTTTTTTGCCTAATTCCTAAAATGTTCTTTTCTGCAAATTGGCTAAGTTCATTCTCTTCTTCAAGGTCATGGAAGTATAGGCATAGAAATTGAAGGAATCTTAAGATTTTCTCATTTTACAGATGAGGAAACTGAGTTCAAAAGCAGTGAAGTGTTTAATACAAAATCACACAGCTCATAGGTAACAAACCTAAGATTTGAACCCAGGTTTGCTGACTATGAGAGGTTTTGATTAGAATATTATATTCAGTGGCATGCTGGTAAATGTTGAATAACTGCTTCTTTAGTAAAATGCATAATCCATATATATGTATATGTATATGCACATACATATGTATATGTATACATATGTATATGTGTGTATATAGGTATATGTGTATCTATACATATACACACACTTTTCAGTTTAATATGCATCATTAATATATTCTCCATCTCTTAAGTCTAGACAATCAACAAAACAATATATCAAACTCTGATTTGTACCATTTGCCAGTTTCTGAAGTGTAAATGTTCACACTGCTTGGGCACACCCTTGATTGTACTCAATCTAGAAATCAGGCAGAAAATCTATGCTGTCCACTGAGGAAATGGTGTCAGGTTACAGAGACTAGCCATGAAACTATTAGCTGTTGTAAGTGAAACTATTGGTTGCTTTCTTGGTTTTGTTATTTTCTTTTTATTCCCTTTTGTGAAAGTAGGAGTGCAGGAGGAAGTAATAAAAACAATTATGGGGGATTAAAAGGATAAAACACACAGACCTATTCATGGCAATTATCAAACTGAGAAAAATAAAAGGAAGAAAAAATGCTTTAAAATGAATTTAAGTGAATTCACTGCATAGAAAGGTACATGGTTGGTTGGATATAGGATGCATTAATTACCAAAACTGGTATCAGATGAGCAGGAACAATGCAATGAATATTGATATTTCTGTCCTGAAACCTTTCTAACCCTCTCCAGAGACAAAACTGAGGGATGTGTGATTTGTTTTTTTTGTTTGTTTTTGTTTTTGCAGGGCAATGGGGGGTTAAATTACTTGCCCAGGGTCACACAGCTAGTAAGTGTCAAGTGTCTGAGGTTGCATTTGAACTCAGGTCCTCCTGAATCCAGGGCTGATGCTTTATCCACTGCACCTCCTAGCTGCCCCAAAGAAGTGTGATTTGAAGAGGACACAGGGCTTCATGCCTCGAATCTCAGACCCTCTCAACACGTATGTAGTCTGTGCTAGGCTGGCCTTATGGTAGAATGGAATGATCCTGGACTGGGAGAGAGAATATTCAGGGTCTACCTCTGTCTTGGGCACCATCTTCTTGTAGGATTTTAGCCATTACACTCTTCCCCTCGGTGGCTTCACTTTCTTCATTCATGAACTGAAGGTAGATCTAAATGATCTCTATTATTCATTCCAGTTTTAAATTCTATGATTGAAAGGGCTGTAAGATGGTGTTTGGAAAAGAGTATTGTGTAAGGCGTTTGAGGACAAGAGTTCAAGCCCTGTCTCTGTTTTTCACTACTGAGTGGACTTAGAAAAATCATCTATCATCTTGAAGTTTCAATTTCCTCATCAAGTATCAGATATGGCATGAGAAAGCCTGGGTTGGATTCCCAGCTCTGCCCCTGCCTAACAGGAGGCAAGTCACAACTTCCTGGGCTGTTGTTTCACCTTCTTTAAAATGAAGACACTGGACTAGATGACCTGAAAGGTACCTTCTAGCTCTGAATCCAGGATCCTATTCATGGAGGAGGCTAAAAGGGGCTGATAGATAATCTATCAACTGTAGCTAAAAGGGGCTAGCAGATTACCTAAGACTTGGGTTCTTATCAATAGTACCTAAAAGGGTTAAGAGAGAAAGTAAGGTTTGTGTTCTTATCAACAGTATAGTAACAAGTAACCAAGAGGATCTGAGTCTCTACCAACCAATAATATCAATAGAGACAGTAACTAGGGACCATTAATCATTAATAGCCATTAATATTCCTAGATGACAGAATACCTAGAAACCAAATCTTAAGTAAAGAGAAATAATAAGCATAGAGACCCTCTGGGTCTGACAAGTTTAATCATGTGTTTAGGAACATGCGCAGAAAAGATCAAATGTGTCCTTAGGTTCACTTTATGACTTGTACACCCCCAAAACGCACCTCTAAGGAAAAAGGTACCCACCTCAGAGGTTGTCTTAGGACCCCAGGAAGTCCAAATTAGGATAATACCTCCTGTGTAGCTCCTTAAGGAGGAGATTAAGATAATGAGGAGATAACCTATTTTTTTCTCACTATAAATATAACCATTTCCATCTCCCAAATTGAGACACCTCCCTGGTGCTCTCCCTGTGGTCATCAGTCTTTCAATAAAACTTGGGAAACTGAGTCACTGAGTCTTGTAATTCTTTGGGACACCTCACGATCAATTTGATCAATTAAATCCATCCCCCACATCACTATGAGCTATAAAAATAAGAAGGTGAAACTAGACGATGACTAAAATCCATTATAGCTGTAAATCTCCAAAATTAAGAGCAAGTTTGGGACAATATACAGCAAGACCATGCTAGGAGTCAGAAATACCTGGGTTCAAGTACTGCTTCTGACTCATACTAGCTCTATGACCATGGGTAAGCTGTTTAATGTCTCTGTCCTCCAGGCTACTCTTTAACTATCAAATGACATTTGTAGTTTCCCTTGCAGATAAAATTATAGGTCTGAAGAAAAACAATAGAATTACTCTTTTAAGTTAAAGTATTGTCTTTCTGAAAACCCTGGTCAACATGTTTATATTAACCCAGTTTCACCTAAACAGACAGCAAGAAACCTGGAGGATGAGGATACAAGATAGGTAAGTCAGGTCAAGTTGACTTGACTTGATTCAAAAAGTCAACAGGCATTTATTAAGTTTATTATTATGTATTACTTATTTATCATTTTATTATTATTGATTAATGCATTCCAGGCACTGTGCTAAGTGCCAGGGGTACAAACACAAGCCCAAAGAAATACAGTTTCTACCTTCAAGGAGTCATATTCTAATGAAAGAAGACAACTTACAAAAGGGACCTCAAAGGGGACATGGTAGCAAAGCCCAGAGAGTGAAGCACAGCTCCTCTGGACCTTTCCTCAAAATGGAAGGTTCAAGAAGCACTCACCAATGGAATCAGGAGGGCCAAAAGGGCAGAGAGGAAAGACCACAGAAGCATGATGGCAGTCTTGATGGTGCAAGGTTGTGGTGGTTGTTGTTTAATTGTTTCTGACCCTTTGTGACCCCATTTGGGGTTTTCTTGTCAAAGATACTGGAGTGGTTTGCCATTTCCTTCTCCAGCTCATTTTACAGATGAGGAAACTGAGGCAAACAGGGTTAAGTGACTTGCCCAGGATCACACAGCTAGTAAGTATCTGAACTCACAAAGAGGAATCTTCCTGACTCCAGGTCCAGTGCTCCATCCACTGTGCCACCTAGTTGCCCCAGATATGATCTTAAGATCCAAGATTTAGTCAGGGGCATCCCAGAGGCCATTCTCTCTTGAGGAAATACCTGTCCAAGGAAGCTAAATTCACAGGGGAGTTAAGTGTCATGCAGGTCACATTGGTAGTGTTAGAGATAGAATTTGAATTCAAGTTTTGTGACACAATAAATAGTTCTTTCCAGCTTTGCTCTTTAGATCAGGGCTGGTGTGTTGTGTAGGTGTTAACGTACCTTTTGGATGTACCATGGAAAAGTACAAATATAACAAGAGTGTGGATGAAGAAAACATACCCAAAACACTCATGAATTTCAAGCATGTTGAATTCAAATGTGTTCTCATGTATTTTGAAAATCAACTTGGTGTATCCAGAGTCTATCTAGTTAAGTATCAGGTTTTAGTAAGCAAGTAATTATGAGCAGTCCCCAGTGGGATATCCCGTTGAATTGCTATCTTTAGAAAATGCTCTTTCCCACAGAAGAGATCTTTCTCTGCAACCCATTTCTCAGCAATAGATATGTTGCCACTCTCCCTGTGGATAGCATCTGTTTAGCATTGTTTGTCCCTGACAGGTGTGAATGTTTGCTGGTTAAACCTAAATATAGATTATTCTCTTATTTAGGGAAAAATTAAATCTTTTTTATTATGACAGATATGGCTCGGTTGCTAAGAGAAGAGCATCCCTTTGCCTCCTTCCTTGTGCTGGGCTTACACCTGGTGAAGAATGCACTATGATAAAATTGAAAGAGTACTAGATGAGGAATACATTCTCTCACAATTATAAATTTCTAGGTCTAGAGAAACAAAAAGGAAAAAAAAGTAGATTATAGTCTTCTAATTTTAACTCCCTGTTAACAGGTATTAGGAAGTTCCCTTGATGGGAATTACTAAATGAATTAATACTACTTTGGGACAAAAAGGGATGATAACATCTGCCTTGCCATCACGTAGTGGTGGTTGTTTGCAAAGCTCAAGTCAGAAAATGTGACAGGGTATTTGTAAAGGAAAGTGTCGGACATGATTTCTGGTCCTAGCTCTATCACTTACTAGCTAGATGACCCTGAGAAAGTCACTTAGCTTCAGTTACATCATCAGTAAACTGGGGATAATAATCATATTATTTCTTTCAGAGCCTGTGGTGAAGAGTTCTATAAATTGTAAAGTTGCTATTTCCTTAAAAAGCAATCAATTTTAATTGGTTAAACATGATAGGAGGTGGACTAAACTAAAAGGGCTATACCAGACCACCCGTGGCTTTAGGCCATCAATTCAAAGAATGGGTAACCTTTTCAATTGTGGGGGGGGGGAGATGCTGAGTGACCCCTAGACTGAGAAATTATTCTCTACTCTGACCACCCCCCAGTCTTCAGCTATCTAAAACAAAAGATTCAGTCTCCATCCCCAAACTTGAATAGAACTCAAATGGGCTTCCCACTGTAGATTAAATTCCTTGAAATGATGGGTGGGGTCTGACCAAGATAGAGGAGAGTTAATGCAATCTTATGATCAGTAATATCCTAAAAAGGAAAACATCGACTAAGTCAGAATTTTGGAAGAAGGTGGGGGGGCGGGGAGCTCTAAATCTCCCCAAGATATTGTTTTTTGTTTTTTGTGAGGCAATTGGGGTTAAGTGACTTGCCCAGGGTCACACAGCTAGTAAGTGTTAAGTGTCTGAGGCTGGATTTGAACTCAGGTCCTCCTGACTCCAGGGCCGGTGTTCTATCCATTGTGCCATCTAGCTGCCCCAAAGATATTGGTTATTAATAATCATTTCTCAGAGCTTTAAAGTCTACAAAGTGCTTTATATAGGTTATCTCATTGATCCTCACAAGAGCCCTCTGATGTAATCCATTTACATATGGGGAAACATAGACATAGAGAGAAGTTAAATGACTTATCCCAGTGAAACAGCTAGTAATTGTCAGAGGTAGGCCTTGAACCCGCATCTTCTAAACTTTGCTCTATCATGATGTCATCCTGCTGTCTTAGTTTCAGGGTTGATATATTCCATAACTAAGCAGTCATGGTTTCACCACCAACTATAACAGCAGTAGTAACACTATAGTGTTTTTTAAAATAAATTTTATTTATGTCTTCTGTTTTTATATCACCTATATTTCCCAGAGAACCATTTCTTCTCTCAGAGAATATTTCCTTATAACAAAGAATTTAAAAGGGTCCAGGAAGGAAACAGTGCAACAAAACTGAGAGAGACAGACAGACAGACAGACAGGACGGACAGACAGACAGAGATTTCTATAGATAGACATGTGTGAATATATACACACAAATACACATATATATATACACATATATATATACACATATATATACATATATATATGTAAACAGTCTAAATTATATGTAATATTGTACAGTCATAATACCACCTCTGTGAAGTGGTCACAGTAGATGAGAATGCTGGGCCTGGAGTTGGGAAGAATCTTCTTCCTGAATTCAAATCTAACCTCAGATACTTACTAGTTGTGGATCCTGGCAACTCACTTCACCCTGTTTAACTCAGTTTCCTCATTTATAAATGAGCTGGAGAAGGAATAGCAAACCATTCCAGTATCTTTGCCAAGAAAACCCCAAATGCGGTTTTGAAGAGTCAGATATGACTAAAAAACAACTAAACTACACAAAAGGTGAGGTCCCTTCTATATCACTTATTTTGGACCAAATAGTGATAGCATCTGATTTCAGGCCTTTATCACCTACAAACAATAAGTTATAAGAGCATCTCAATTGCCTCATCTCTTCCTGCTCCAGCCCAACTTCCCCACAAGTAACAAAGTGATGTTCATAAGTTCCCATGGCTCCCTCTGACCCCCTAGGATGTGATTTAAAAACAAACAAACAAACAAACAAAAACCCCCTCCTTCGTTTGGCATTTAAATCTCTTTGGAGCCCAACTCCAGACTCTCTTTCCTATTGTCCAGCCCAATTGGCTTTTTTTGCCGTTTCTCACTCAGGACAATCATGTGTTCAAGCTGTCTCCCATGTCCCCTCCTCACTTCTACCTCCTTAACTTCTTTCAAAGATAGGCTCAAGCACTATCTTCTCCATAAAACTTACCCTAATTCTCCCAGCTTCCAATATCTACCCTCTTGAAATTACTTTGTTTATGCTTGCATGTGAGCAAGAACTTGAGGACAGGTGTAATTTAATTTTTGTCTTTTTTATCGCCAGCTCTTAATACCCAATGCTTGGCAAAAACAGGAGGAGCTTTAAAAATGTTGGATTGATAAATGATTGATTGACTGCCTCAAGCATGGTAATAATTCTAACCTTCCAAAACTCTTCTTAAAAGGGTCTAATTTTGTGTAGGGGTTGGGGGGGTGTGTGCGTTTGGGGGGGGTGGCGGTGTTCCTTCCATGCTGGTTTTTGTATAGCTAATTTTTAAACACTGACATGGCTTGTGACATCACAAATTATTACATAGGATTGGCCTTATTTATGTCCAAGAGAAATGTGATAGCCAAAAATGTTTTATTGTCTGGGATACAGCAGACCATAATTCATTATCAAGTACGAATAAGTGAGATGGCCAGACCAGCATTCTATTTAGAGTATTTTACTCTATGTGAGTAAAAAGAGACTTTCACAAACGGATTATGCTCCTGAAGAGGTTAATGGGGTGAAATTCTGAGCTAAGTGTCCTTAACTCCTGGCATTGCCCCTGCCTACAGGCCAAGAATCAATACAGAGAATAGTGTTTCTCAAACCAGGGTCATGACCCCCCAGGAAGAGTTCTGAAGAGGGCATAAATCTCTTCCATCTCTCTCTTCTCCTGTACCCCAGAGTGCTGTTAATGCCTAAGCAATTGGAAACAATTGTCCTTGAGCCACTTTTGCTTCTCTCTCCAGGCCCTGGCGTAACAACACTTCAGCTCATCATTAAGGTGAAAGGCCAGCTTGGTCTGGTCCCAAAAGGTCTCCTTTCTCTGAATTAAAACAGGTGGCACATGTCACACTAGTGTATCATATTCTCTTACAGCCTTGGATGGGGAGGCCAAGGGACCCGCTTTGGTCCTTCTTCTAACTTTTATTCCCTATCTGAACTTTGGCAAGTCTCTTTTGCCTTCTGGACTCTGATTTCTTATCTGTGATATGAGGGGGTTCAACTAGATGATATTCTAAGCACCTTTCTAACTCTAATACGTAGGAAACCCTTTAAAAATTATCGAGTGTTGTTATTTAAATTGTGCAATGTTGGTTTACTCAATGGTTAGCAGACAAACTTAACATTTGGCTAGAAATATATATGTGTGTGCATACATAGATTATGTATAATTTGGGGAGATTGATATATTTTGTGCAAGTATAAACACATATCCACATATATATTATCCACATTACATATTATTTTGCTGATGGCAGTGTTTCCCCCACTGTCACCTTGCATTGTGCAAGTATAAACACATATCCACATACATATAAATCTCCCCAAATTACAATTGTGTTTATTTGTGTCTATATTTCTAGCCAAATGTGTATGTATGTATGTGTGTATGTATCCCCAAATTTTATACTTATGTATATATAGAACATTTCTATACAAATAGTATATGTGTATGTGCATGTATATGTATATATGTATACGTATAGGTATATATGTATATCTCCCCAAATATATATGTATATATTTCTATACAAATGATTTGAGATATATAATCTCCCTGAGTTTATATATATATATGTATATATGTATACACACACATATATACATATAGAATAGTTCTATCCAAATAGTAAGCTTGTTTACTTACCATTAAGTAAACCATTATCTACATATATTTACATATATATACATACATGTATAAATCTCCTGAAATTTTATGTGTATGTGTGTATGTGTATATATGTTTACATATATGTATATATTTCTATACAAATGTATTGAGATATATAATCTCCCTCTACATATATTTACATATATATACATACATGTATAAATCTCTTGAAATTTTATGTGTATGTGTGTTTGTGTGTATGTGTATATATATTTACATATATGTATATATTTCTATACAAATGTATTGAGATATATAATCTCCCTGAGTTTATATATATGTATATACACACATATATATACATATAGAATAGTTCTATCCAAATAGTAAGCTTGTTTACTTACCATTAATTAAACCATTATCTACATATATTTACATATATATATATATATACACGCATGTATAAATCTCCTGACATTTTATGTGTATGTGTATATACATATACACATACAACCACACATACACACACATAAAATAGTGTATACACATATATACATACAACCACACATACACACACACATACACATAAAATAGTGTATACACATATATACACACAACCACACATACACACACATACACATAAAATGTCAGGAGATTTATACATGCGTGTATATATATATGTAAATATATGTAGATAATGGTTTAATTAATGGTAAGTAAACAAGCTTACTATTTACATATATATTATATATATATACACTATATATACTATATTGTTAAGGGCTAAAATTCTAGCTAAACTGTCTAAAATATCTAATGAGTGGTCGCCAATAAATTATAAGTTTTAGCAAGAGTTAGACTTTTAAGCATTTATTAAGGAGAATAAGAATTGGTAAAGAGAGAGAGAAAGGCCTAGATTCCTATCTATTAAAGGGAGAGCACATTTCTAGCTCCGCTCTCCACCAGAGTCCAAAGGAAAGAGAGCCAGACTGAGCGCCAGGCTCCCCTGTTCTTCCTCCCACTAGCCTGTGTCACTTCCTGACGCCAAAGAAAAGACTCCTGGTCTTGCCCTCAAAGACCTTCACTTCATGGGCAGAACTCTTCTACAGTAAGTCTCCAGCAGGTGGTGTCATTCCAATCGTTACAATATATAGTATATGTACTATATCTATCTATACTATATATATATAGTATATGTATATAGTATATATATATATACATATATATGTGTGTGTGTATATATATATATGTATATGTATATAATGTGTGTGTATATGTGTGCATGTGTATATGTATGCATAGGGCAGCTAAGTAGTAGAGTGGATACAGTACTAGGCCTGGAGTGAGGAAGACTTATCTTTCTGAGTTCATATCTTGCCTCAGACACTACCATCTATGTGACCCTGGGCAAGTCACTTAACCCTGTTTGCCTCAGTTTTCCTCACCTGTAGAATGAGCTGGAGAAGGAAATGACAAACCACTCCAGTATCTCTGCCAAGAAAACCCAAAACAGGGTCACAAAGATTCAGACAGTACTGAAAAACGACAACAGTAACAAAATATATATGTACATATATACACATATAAACATATACAATGTATATATGTGTCTGTCCCCAAATTTTAAGTTCTTTTGCTTATCTACTTTCCTCAGTCTCTTAGAGAAAAGTATTATTTTGCTGATGGCAGTGTTTCCCCCACTGTCACCTTGCATCCTATAAGAATATTAGGCTAGAATGACATTGGCTCTTCTTTAAAGTGTATTTTATTTTAATTCAGGATTTATATACTAAATATGACTTTATTATGAAAACTGGGTACTTTATCATCAGTGGCCAACAAGTACCCTTCAAATGATGTTGGAATTAAGGAAATCATTAAGCCTGAAAGAGTGGTAAAACATTGACGTCATTCCTTGATTTTTATTATATGTGTTTGTTTATAAGTATTCCATAAAACCAAATTTATTGATCTGAGATGTTACTAAATTAATCTGGTGAGCAATCTCTTCTCAAATTAGAACCAATCATTTAAAAACTGACTCTGTATTTGCATATAAGGTGAACTATGCAGGGGAAAAAAATATGTAAAATGGTAGATTGGGGGAAATGGAACCGTTAGGCAAAAGATGCTTAAGTGCCTCTCTTCCCCAATTGAGAATAGTTCACAGATTTATAGGACTGTACAGCTCACAGAGAAACAGTCATCTAAGGTAGGTAGTTCAAGTATTTTCATCACCATTTTACAGACGAGGAAACTAAACCTCAGAAAGTTTAAATTACTTGTCCACAATTGCAGTGCTGGTAGGTAAGCATTAAGTCTTGGACTCAAATACTGGAACTCAGATACCAAATACAATATTCTTTCTAGCATATCGTGCTGCCTTTGATAACATAACTTTCTGAAAAATAAGAACTGTGCTATCCTGACCAATGGGTATTCTACATAGATTTTCACTAATGCTGAAACTATTATTGAAGCTTTTCAATGGATAACAACTAAACCACTAGGCACATTTGTATGTCCCAGGCAAAAAAAGAAATGTTATGGTGATAGATACCACTAGTTTACAGGCCCCACCAAATTTAGCCTCTGAGTCCAGGGCGTTCTAGATGTACTCCCTGTAAGGAATCGGGTCAGGCAAAAATGAACAGAACCTTTCAGGGTAAGGACATCATCAATCCATGCTTTTAATCTGGCCTCAATTGAATCATGATGCTATTAGCAGTCAGTTTTATTTTATCATTTATAGCCCAAACACCTTAGTGCATGGGTTTAACCTACTGTTTGAACAGCTGGACTTAATTCATAAAATGGAAATCATACCAAGTGAGGACCAGGTACTTAAATAACAAAGGCCATGTTCAAGGGTAAAACCTAAACCTCAAAGAATGCATAACAACCTCTGTGAGTTGCCAGTGGCTTAAGGATCTCTGAGACTCAGAGCACAGGCTCTAGCTCAGAGCTGTCTAGGGATAAAACAAGGATGCTAATTCTGGGCTTGCAGTGGGTCATTTTTTAAAGGGCTTGTGAGGTCTTCACCCCTCTGAATATGGACTCACATTCCTAAAGAGGCAACATTCCTAAGCACTGGTTATTCTTAAATAAATAGGCATGTTGGCAGCAGACAAAGAAATCCATAGGATTTATATTGGCTCCTTCTGTTTAGAGATGAATTGCAGAAGTGGTATGTTTCTGATTCACATCATAACCCTTGGAGTTTTCTTTATTATTACATGGCTGCTGAAGGATACATTTCTCAAGAATCAGTTGTTGGTTTTTTTTTTTCCTGCAAGGAAAGTTCCTACTTTTCTTTTATTCTATACCCATGATTGTTTTAAGAGGATAATAAATAAGTGACTAAATTACATGTATAAATAGATATATGTAGATATGCATATCTGTACATATATACATGTAAGCAGGCATGTTTATCTATATATTTATACACATTGCATGTCACATGTGTGTTTATGTATTTGGGTATGGGTGGGTGGATGTTTGTAAGGCAATTATAATAAGAAACCTGAAAGATTAGAATGTGAAAGAGCGGTGATGTGTAAAAGATTGTGGCTTGGATAGGGATACTTGACTCACAGTGAATTTTTTTCAAGGGCTAAAGTTCAACAACAACAACATATTTATAGTGTATGAAAGTACTTAAGACTGTAAATTGGCACCATTCTTCACAATTCTCAGCCCATGTGTCCAACTCTCAGTTTAGACAGCACTATGGAATGCTCACAAAGATGTATGAGACTTTGGCTCTTGATAGTGTAGGATGGAAGCACTAAAAGGGCACACACCCTTAACCCAACAGAGCCCTGATAGAATGTTAGCAATACAAAATAAGAACAAGTTTCATCTATTATATCCTAATGTTCAACTCTGTTTTTCTACCTTTGGGCCAATTTCCAAAGGTCACTATGGGATTATGGCTTGGTAGTACCATAAAAATATCATTTTAGGTGTAGTGATAGTGCATAAGGCATAAGGCATATTCATTCAATGTCTCCTAGGTTTCCTGGGGAAGGAGAATAGCCTGGGAAATCTGCCAAATATAATGGACTGAGAAAAGGACAAAAGGTCTATCGCTCTAGAGTTTTGATCACAGCACAGCTATTGACCCTTAGTCTTGGAGAAAAAAAAAATCTATTGTTTCTCCATTTTCTTGCCTAAGGTCTAGGGCACCGCCATCTTGACAGTCACTGAGATATGCAATTTTGGTGTCATCTTCAGTTTCTCATTTTCACCCACCCCACATATTCAAATGGTTACCAAAACATTTTTTCTACCTTTCCTATGTTTCTTGTATATGTCCTTTTCTTTCCATTCCTATATCCACCACCATAATGCTGGTATTCATTCTCTCATGTGGTATTGGAATGTCCTTCTAAATGGCCTCTTTGCCTCAAGTTTCTCCCTACTCCAACCCGTCTTCCACATAGCTGCCAAAATGTTTCTCTTGAAGCATGAGTTTGAACATGTCATTCCTATCCTCGTGCCCAATATATTCCAGTGCCTTTCTATTATCTCTAGCATCAAAGATGAAGTCCTTTCTTTTAACATTTATACATCTTTGTGACCTGGTCCATTACTTCTTCTCTGCTTAAGCTTTTCTCCCCTTTGAACACTCTTGAGATCTAGTTATACTGGCCTACTTACTACACTTTTGTATGTGACACTTTATCTCCCATCTCCATGCTTGACACTTGCTGATTCAGATGCTTGGGATGCTCTTCCTCTTCACTTCTACATTTTAATTTCTCTTGCTACCCTCAATATTTAGCTCAAATGCTACCTTTTGTAGAAAAAATTTCCTAATGTAAAACTTTCTGCAGCTAAAACCTACTCCTCTAAAGTCACTTGCAATCTACTCTATCTGTATCTTGTATTACTGATATATTGATGTGTTATACTAGGCAAGCCTAATGCATAAGGCATATTGCTTCACTGCTGTTTAGAGAGAATGGCCTAGGAAAACACACACACACGCATACTTATATATGCATACATGGACACACACATATATACATTAATTTACACATAAAATATAACTTTACATATACACATAATATTTATATATCATATATGATATGTATGTATACATGTGTGCATATATGGCTGTGTGTGTATGACTGAGCAAAGGACAAGACATCTCTAACTCTTGAGTTTTGATCAAAACATAGCTGGGGGGCAGCTAGGTGGTGCAGTGGATAGAGCACCAGCCTTGGAGTCAGGAGTACCTGAGTTCAAATCCGGCCTCAGACACTTAACACTTAATAGCTGTGTGACCCTGGGTAAGTCACTTAACCCCAATTGCCTCACTAAAAAAAAAAAAAAAAAAACATAGCTGGGCGGCTAGATAGCACAGTGGATAAAGCACCACCCTGGATTCAGGAGTACCTGAGTTCAAATCCGGCCTCAGACACTTGACACTAGCTGTGTGACCCTGGGCAAGTCACTTAACCCCCATTGCCCTGCAAAAAAAAAAAATTTAATTAAAACATAGCTACTGATGATTAGCTATAGAGAAAAAAGTAATTTGGTTGTTTCTCCATATTTCTACAAAAGGTCTATGACATCACCATCCTCCTAGACATCATTGTCTCCCCTGTTAGAATTTAAGTTCCTCGAGGGCAGACTTTTATTTTTGTTTTTAACCTATAACACTGGACAAGCCATATTAATGTGTTTGATTGACTGGCATTTCAAATTCCCACAGAAACTTATGAATTAGAAGTCAAATGAAGATAATATTGATATGATAATCACTAGTAAAGGCCAAGGTCGCAAAGACAAATTTCACCAAAGGGTTGTTCAACTTGGATCTACTCAAATAGTCAGCCACAGTGAGCTAAATGACATTGCATAGATAGGCTTTGAGTTAACATGGCAATATGAATGGTCTGAAAGGAGTTGAATTTTTCCGTAGAAACTCCAGCAATTATCTGAATAGGGCATCAGAAAACTCCTAATAAAGAAGTATAACAAGAAGCAGAACTTTGCTCTTCAATTCTACCCAGTGCTGCAAAAAGAAGAAAGAAATAAACAAAATGAAAGGAGAAAAACGTAGATTAGAATAGAAGGTAAGAGGGGCAGCTAGATGGCGCAGTGGATAGAGCACCGGCCCTGGAGTCAGGAGTACCTGAGTTCAAATCTGGCCTCAGACACTTAATACTTACTAGCTGTGTGACCCTGGGCAAGTCACTTAACCCCAATTGCCTCACTAAAAAAAAAAAAAAAAAAAAGAATAGAAGGTAAGAAAACCATATCCAAGTATATATTTACTGAAAAACAGAATAAAAGAAAAAATCATTGATTCTATGAGACAACAAATAGAATAAGTAAGGTACACCATCCCTCCTCATTTCTGCCTTCTGGCTCCTTTCAAATCCCAGTTAAAATTTAATCCTAGTTCTTTCCCTTGGTTGATTATTTTCAATTTATCCTGAATATAGATTGTTTGTACAAAGATATTTCTATGGGGTCTTCCCCACTAGATTGTGAGTTCCTCAAGAGCAAGAACTGTCTTTTTCTTTTCTTTGTAACTCCAGAATTTATTTTAGTGTTTGGCACATAGTAGTTACTTAATAAATGCTTATTGCCTGCCACTTGACCTGGAAAACTCATGGAAAAATAATTTAGAATTCACTGGACTCCCTTAAAATCATGACCAAATCACAACCCTGGATTGATTTTTTTTAAATCACAAAAGAAAACTTAGACCTGGAGGAAAAAGTGAAAAATGAAAAACTCAAGCAATCAATCACTTCCAGAAGAAAACCTTAGAAAAAAATAATACCCAGAATTTCCAATGAAAAATCTAGAGCTTCCAAATCAAGGAAAACCTATTTCAAGCATCCAGAAAGAAAGAGTTCATGCACCAAGCTTAGCAGGCTAAGCGTGGCACCAGGGACATGTTACTTGAAGGGGTTAGTCTTCTTTCCTCTCTTGAAGAGATGGGAGATTCTTGAGGGAGAAACCTTTAGAGACAAGGTGGGAATTTTGAATTGAGAGTGGTGATGACAGCAAAGAAAGGGGGTGACTAACTGGATGCTGCCATTGCTGATTCAGTAGCAGCGCAAAAGATGTATAGAGTGCAGCTTCAGGAGAGAGACACAACAGGATGGATAGAGATTTCATTCACTGGGATGGATGAAATGCTGCAACCAGATCATGGGAAGTTTCTTATCACTGGTGAACATTTCCCTGAACAATAATCTGAGCAGCCAGTATAGCAACTTTCTCCCTTCCCCCCATCCCGGGGGGAAATGGCTGTACAGTCCAATTTTCTCTTATTTAAAGTTGTTTATTTGCTGTTTAAGTAGTACTTTTAAAACCTGACTCACTATGACTAACAGCTACCCTGTTTTAACTGATTTTGATTTGTGTATCTTTATTTCTGAAGAGGATATACGGAGGAGGAAAAAGGTTTGGTTTTGGTATTTTGAAATACAGAAAGCATGAAGGTTCATGCTATGGTCCAAAAATTCCAGAATTCCTCCAAGAGCAAAACTGAGTATCAGTTTTATGGTTTTGTCTTATTGTTTTTTGTCTTGTCTTCTCCGAGAGCCAAATTGGGCATCAACTTTATGGTTTTGATTTATTGGTTTTTGGAATAACTTTCCAAAAAGCAGACAGAGAGAGAATATGAAATTTTCCTTCTGCCCAGGATAATATAAGCCATCACTTTGCTATCTGGGATAAGGCTGGGTTATATTTGATTTCACGTATTCATCCTTTTTCCCCCCTTCCTTCCACCCATGCATATCTCTGGAAGTGCAATAAAAAGGTGGTAACTAGGCAATAGGAACTGACAGGTGTGAGAATTAAAAACTGTGGCTGGTCCTAACAATGCCTCTATTCTAAAAACAAGGGCTGAAGGAAAGGGTGTTTTTCCCTTTTGCCTCCAACTTCAACCTCACACTCTGACAGGTATAAGTGTTACACAAGATATCATAGCCAGGACCATGCAAGACTTGGCCACAACTTTTACAAGGAAAGGAAATCATGCAATATACTATTCCAGTAGGCAAAAAAATAAAAGTTTACAACCACCACCAACTTGCCCTTCAAGACTGAATTTAATCCTACAGGGGAATAAATGGATCTTTCACTGAATAGAGGACTTCTGAGCATTCCTTTTGAAAAACTTAGAGCTAGGCAGGAACTGAAATGTAAACACAAAAGGTTAAAGAAGCCTACAAAGGTAAACACATTTGAGCAATTGGGAGGGACAAAACAACCATGAAGTGTCAAGATTGTAATCTAAGGAGAAGAGTAAAGTTTTCCTTCAGAATCTTAATGTATTTGAGTATCAAAGAAGAAGTTATATAAGACAAACATGGGACCTGGGTGTGGTTTTGTTCTGTTTTGTTGGGTTTAGGGGAAGAGAAAAGAAAGAAAAGAAAAGCACCAGAATGTGCTTTGGTGTGCTTGAGAAGACTATTCAAATATAGTGAAAGGGGGAGAGGCCAGTTCAAGATTGAGTATATCTAATTCCCCTAAACAGGAATTGAACAAAGATTCATATGCTCAAACACAAACACAAAGAATTTAGTGGATATTAATTAATGTTGATAGGGAAAGGGGATGTGAAAGAGGAAAAATAAAGTTAGGGAAGGAATATTCACAAGAAAAAGAAACATTTTTGAGAGTTAATCATAGAGGGGTGATTAAAAATAGTGAAAGTGCAAGAACTAGAGATCGGGATCCTGGCTTGGGAAGAGAGGAGGAGCAGAGGAAAAGGAATAGATCATTGAAATTATAGATTGCTAGTCATCATCAGATTCCTCTTTCTCCTTTCACCTTTTTTCCAAAGAGGGCCCTGGGAAGAAAAAGAGGAAATTGCATAGGAACATATAATGAAAGGACAAACTCAATTAAAACTCATAATAGTGAATGTGAATGAGATTAATTCACTCAAAAAAAAAAACCATAGGAAAATAGCAAAAGGAATTAGAAAACAGAATCTGACAATATGTTGCTTATAAGAAATAACATTCAAAACATAAAGATTCATACAAAGTTAAAGTGAATGTCGAGGAGAATTTATTAGGTTTTGAGCAAATACTCAAAAGCAAGGGTAAAACTCATGATCTCAGAAAATATAGCAGTAAAAATAGAAATGTTTAAAATGGGAAACTGCATTATGTGTAAAAGCCATATGTTATCAAAAATAACAAAATATTTTCAATACTCTATAAACAAACATATATCCCAGAGGGTATACCATTTAATTAACTGAAAAATGTTAATTAACTATATGGAGAAATTGAAAACAATAATATTCAAGCACCTCAATGTGCCCATCTTAAATATCAACAAACAGATAATTAAGGAAAAATTAAGGATTTGAAGAGAATTTTAGATTTAAAAAAAAGTCTGGCAATTACTGAACGGTAATAAAAATAAATATACATATTATTAATCTATGTATGGCACCTTTACAGAAACTAACCACATGTTCTAGCAGGTAAACAAGTTAAGAAATGTTGCAATACTAAATAACCTTTACTAAAAAAAAAATGTAATAATAATGATAATAATAGAAATGAGCCTCTGAAGAAAGGATTCAAACTTAAGGGTAGATTAAATAATTTTATCTTAAACAATTAATCAATGAAAGAATAAATACTAGAAACAACAGGTGACAACTAAAGAATGTGACAACAATAAGATCTCATGATAAAAATTTTAAGATGCAAAGTAGTCCTTAGAAAGAAAAATTCATATCAATTTACCTTACTTAACAGAAATGAAAGATTGTTGGGTTGAGCATGCAGCTAAAAAAACAACTAGAAAAGCAAAAAATAGAAAAAAGTCCAACTAAGCAAACAAACAAAAGGAATTCTGAAAATCAAGGTGATAAAACAGAAACAAATAAACTAATAAATTGATAATTAAAATCTAGAACAATTTTTAAAGTTATAAAATAGAGAAATCCTTTCTCTAATTTAAGTAAAGAGAAAAAAGAATCAAATTTAGTATAAAAAAATAGAGTAGAACTCAAAACAAATGAAACAGAAGAAATAAATCAGAAATTATGGTATAGTTTAGGCCATCAAAAATTCTAGAATAGACCATCAAAAATGATACATAAAAGGGATTATCTTTTAAAATCCCGGTTTGTCATAATAAGAAATAGAAAATATAAATAGTCTATTATCAGAAAAATAAAGTGAATAAGCCATACATGATTCCTCTCTCCCATCAAAAGAAAACAAACAACCTCTAAAGATCAGGTATATGTACAAGTGGATTCTAGCAAACATTGAAATTAACTCCAATTTTACAAATATTGTTTGAAAAAATAAGGAAAGATGCCATGCTGCCAACTGCCATCTATGGGACAAATATGATCTTAATACTTAAAAGAGGTGAATCAGAAAAATAAAAGAACATATAGATCATTATCTCTTATAAGTATCAAAGAAAAAATGTTTAAATAAACCTTAACAAAAATATTTAAAAGGATAATTCACAATTGCCAGTATTGATTTATAATTGGAGTTGTTTTGTTTCAATATTAGGAAAACCATAAATATTGTATATGGTATGACATGATAATGACAAAAGAAATTTTAAAAATCATATTTATATAGACAATTACAGAATAAAAACTCTTTATAAAATATGACCCTTGTATATGAAAAACACTAAAAAACATAGGAAGAAATTAACCTTTCCTTTATATGATAAACCATATACCTGAAATCAAGAGTAAACATTATTTTTAATGTAGTAATATAGGAAAGACCTTTACAATAACAAAAGAAGAAAAGAAAGGTTGTCTGTTGTTACCACTACTATTGAATCTAGTTTTATAAAAGATAGATATAGCAATAAAAGATGGAAACAACACTAAAGGAATAAGCAAAGGCAAAAAGAAACCAAATAATCATTTTATACTAGTGATATAATAGTTTACTTAGAGATTCTTAGAAATTTGCCTAAAAATAATGGAAATAATTGATAACTTTAAGAAGATATAAAATTAGTCCACAAAATCATATTATCTTTATGTACATCACCAACAAAACCCAGAAGCAAAACAGAAAAAGATATTTCATTCAAAATTACTACTAAATGTATAAAATGTCTGAGTTCACTAGACACATAAAAGAATTATGTGAACAAAAGAACAACATATTTATAAATTTACAGATTAAGTACAATACCAATCAGACTGTGAATTAATTTAGAGAGCTCTTAAAAAACATTGAAAATTAATCTAGAGGAGGAAAAGTTCAAAACGCTCAAGGGAAATGATGAAAAAAATATTTGGATATAGGGGGCCCTATAGTACCAGATCTCCAACTATATTACAAAGCAATAATTATCAAAACAATTCAGAATTGATTTTTAAAAATAGAAAAGGTCACTGGAATATATTAGGAACAAAAGATATAGAAGCAATTGAATACAGTAACATAATATTTGATAAACTAAATAATACAAACTGCTGAAGTAAGAATTCACCATTTGACAAAAACTGCTGGGAAAATTGGGAAGAAATCTGGGAGAAATTAGGTTTAAATCAATATCTTAAACCATATGTCAGGATAAGTTCCAAAGGGATATATGACCTCAAAATTAAAGGTCATATGATAAACAAATTAGAAGAGAATAGAAAGTGTCAAAACTATGGCTAGAGAAATGAGTTCTTGAGCAAATGGAATAGAGAGAATCAAATTTTGATAGCATAAAATTAAAAAAAAAGTTGTTTGGTTCCTCCCCCCCCCCAAGGGAAAAGCAATGCAGTTAGAAAGAAAAGGGAAACAGTTCATTGGTAAAAAATCTCAGATAAGAGACTTCCGGGGTGGAGCAAAGGTGGCGGAGGAAAGGCAGTGAGCTCCCGAACTCATGACACGATCGCTCCAAAAACCATCCAAACAATGCCATAGGAAAATGCCCAGAGAAGCAAAACTCACAGAAAAATGTGTTGAAATCATCTTCTAACCAAGAATGGCTTGGAAGGTCAGAAGGAGGGAGCTTCTGTGCTAATACAGGAGTTGAACCCAACACCACAGTCGCCCTGACACAGATCCACTCCCAGAAAGGCCTCAGCAGAGAAGGAGATCCCCAGAGCCTCTGAATCCGTTGAAGCGCCAGTGTTGTCTGGAATTAAGCTCACAGTCTGGTGAGTGGGCTGAGCCCTGGGCAGGGGTCTATGCTGGTGCTAAGGCAGAACTTGAATTTTACACCCCTGCTGAGAACCAGGAGGTAGCCTCAAGTAGCAGTGGCCCAGGTTGGGGAGGGGCACTGGCTCATCAGAGCTAACAACCACAACACACAAAGCTGGTTGATCAGCAAGTTGGTCTGGGGTCATCTAAGGACCAGGGAAGAGGCTGGGTGAGTGAAGAACCTGATTCTCCTTAAATCATACCACCTGGGACTTCTTAAGCTTGGGATACTGCAGCCTGGAAACTGTGCCCCAATTTAAGAAGCTAAAAGTCAAGTAAAAGAAAGGCAAGATGAGCAGACAGAGAAAGGTGAGGACCACAGAAAGTTTCTTCAGTAACAAGGAAGACTAAGGGGCACCCTCAGAGGAAGATGTCAACATCAGGGCCCCTATATCTAAAGCCTCCAAGAAAAGTATTAATTGGTCTCAGGCCATAGAGGTGCTCAAAATGGACTTTGAAGAAAAAATTAGAGAGGTATAGGAAAAAATGGAAAGAGAAATGAGGGAGATGCAGGAAAGACATGAGAAAAATGTCAACAGCTTGAAAAGTCAAATTGGCCAAATGGAAAAGGAGGTACAAAAGCTCTCTGATGAAAATAATTGCCTAAGAACAACGATTGAACAAATGGAAGCCAGTGACTTGATGAGAAACCAAGACACAATAAAGCAAATCCAAATGAATAAAAAAAATAGAGGGCAATGTGAAATATCTTCTGGGAAAAACTGATGACCTGGAAAATAGGTCCAGGAGAGATGATTTGAAAATTATTGGTCTATCTGAAAACCATTATCAAGGAAAGAGCTTAGACATCATCTTCCAAGATATTCTCAGGGAAAATTGCCCTGAAATTCTAGAAGCAGAAGCTAAAATAGAAATTGAAAGAATCCACTGATCACCTCCAGAAAGAGATCCCAAAAGGAAAACTCCTAGGAATATTATAGCCAAATTCCAGAGCTCTCAGGTCAAGGAGAAAATATTGCAAGCTTCCAAAAAGAAAGAATTCAAGTACTGTGGGGCCCCAGTCAGGATAGCACAAGGTCTAGCAGCTTCTACATTAAAGGATTGGAGCGCATGGAACATGATATTCCAAAGGGCAAAGGAAATGGGATTACAACCAAGAATCACTTACCCAGCAAAACTCAGCATTATCTTTCAGTGGAAAAAAAATGGGACTTTAATGAAAAATTAGACTTTCAGATATTTGTGATGAAAAGACCTGAACTGAATGGCAAATTTGACTTTCAAATACAAGACCCTAGAGAACCATAAAAAATTGGAGCTAGGGGACATACCTGGGGTCATACGGTGGGCAACTGTCTTGTGTCTGAGGCCGGGTTTTGGCTAGGATCCCCCTGGGTCCAGGGGTGATGCTTTGTCTACTGTGTCACTTAGCTAGTTAATGACATCTTTAGGGTTAAGTTAAGGGGTGAAGGGAATTCACTGGGGGAGGGGGAAGGGCAGAGGTGAAATCCTACATGAAAGAAACAGGAAAAGCCTTATGGAGTGGGGGAAGAGATGGGAGAGGAACAGGTCAGTAAATGAATTTTACACTCATCAGAAAAGGCTCAAAGACCTTAAACTCATCAGAGCTGCCTCAAGGAGGGACTAACAGATACACCCAACTGGGTGGAGTAATCTGTTTAATCTGGGCAGTAAATGAGCCTAATACTCATCAGAATTGGCTCAAAGACCTCAATCTTATTAGAATTGGCTCAAGGAAGGAATAATGTACACACTCAATTGGGTGGAGTAATCTCTCTAACCCTGCAGGAAAATAGGAGGGGAAGGGGATAAAGAGAGAGGGGCAAAAGAAAGAAGGGCAGAGTGGGGAAGGGGACAGACAGAAGCAAATCCCTTTTGAAAAGTGATAGGATAAAAGAAGATGGATAATAGAATAAATATCATGGGGAAGGGAATTGGATGGACAGGAAACAGTTAACAATAGTAATCATGAAAAAGAGAAAAGGGGGAAAAATTGTACAAAAACTATTTATAGCAACTCTTGGTGGAGGCTAAGAATTGAGAATCAAGGGAATGTCCATCAATTGAGGAATGATGGAAAAAGCTGTGCTATATGATTGTAGTGGAATGGTCTTGTGCTACAGGAAATGACAAACAGGATGATCCCTGAAAAACCTGGAAGGACTAATGAACATCAATGTATAGTGAAGTGAGCAGAGCTGGGAGGACATTGTGCATAGTGACAGCAGTATTGTTCAATGAGCAATTGTGAATGACTTTATTCTCAGCAATGCAATGATGCAAGACAATCCCAAGGAATTAATGAGGAAGCTTACTAAGCACCCCTATAGAAAGAACTGATAAAAAGAACACTGTGGATTGTACATATATAACCTGGTTGCAATCTTGTGGAGGGGGGAGGAAAGGGAGGGAGGGAGGGAGGGAGAAAAATTTGGAACTCTAAATCTTATGAAAATGATTGTTGAAAAGTAGCCTTACATGTAACTGGAAAATAAAATAAATGTTTGTTGCTAAAAAAAAAAAAAATCTCAAATAAGAGCTAATATTCAAAGTATATTGGAAATTGATACAAATATTTAAGAATGAGTCATTCCCCAATAGAAAAATGGTCAAAGGGTATCAACAAGTAATTTTCAAGGGCAGAGCTTTTAATAACCACGTTAAATTTCCTAATTACTACTAATAAAACAAATATTAATTAAACAACAAGAGAAACAAAACTGATGGAAAAGCATAAAGAAAAAAATTAAACAGTTTTATTTTACTGATGAGGTAATAATGATATGATAGGCACCTAGAGTGTCAGGGAAAAAATAATTGAACAATTAATAACTTTAATACAGTAACAGGATATCAAATAAATGCATGAAATCATGTCCCTTTATGTACCTAGAAAACAAAATTCAGCAGAAAAAGATAGAACCAAGCACTGAATCTCTTCAGTTTTTGTTAGATACAAGCAAAGTGATAGTCTTTGGATGAAAACATGTTTCTTTCAAAATTATTACAGAAACTGACTGAGACACACAAATAAGTATATGAATAAAACTATATAATACCTCCTTATAGAAATAGAGACCCAGAAATTAGAGATTTTAATTTCTTATTGTTGTCACATGCCAATACAATGAAAATTATAGTATTATCTAAATTAATGTATAGATTATGTGTGATATTAATGAAACAGGTACTATCTCTCACTCATCAGATTGGAAAACATTACAAAAAAGGAAAATGACAATTGTTTTGAAAGGGATGTGGAAGGCAGGTCCACTAATGCATTGTTGGTGGATTGGTCCAACCAATCTGGAAAGAAACCTAGTATTACACACTCAAATCTACCTTTTGAGTCATATGACCAAAGAGATCAAATAAAGAGAATAAGAACCCCTCAGTACAAACAACACTTTCTGCTGTAGCAAAGAGCTGGAATCAAAATAGGTGTCTATTAACTAAGGGATGATTGAACAAATTAAAATAATGAATGTAGAGGATATGGACTAGAACCTTACCTGTGATTGCATTGGCACAGGTAGCTAATTCTTGGTGAGGAAACTCCCTCTACCTGTACAGCTTGGCACTTTCTCTGAAACTTACAGTTTTCCAGAATTGTTTGCAGAGGTGTTCCACATGCAGAGAATGCTATCAAATTAAAATATAATTGAGATAAGGGGGAAGTTAGGTGGCATAGTGGCTAAAGCACAGGTCCTAGATTCAGGAGGTCCTGAGTTGAAATATGGCTTCAGACACTTGACACTTACTAACTGTGTGACCCTGGGTAAGTCACTTAACCCCCATTGCCCTGAAAAAAGATAGATATATAGATAGATATTTAACAAAAATAAAATATGATACAACATAATGTTAATGTGTGGTTTTCTGAGTCAATCTGTTGCCCATGTAGGTTTATTTTCTTTTGTGTTTGAGATGATGGGACCCTAGAACACAGAGAGGTAAAGGGACTTGCCACGACCCATTCAACCAGTAAGTACGGGGTAGAACTTGAATCCAGGTCTTTCTAGCTTTAAATTTGGCACTCTATTAATTATCAGATATAGTCAGTCCTTTTATAATGGACATTTTAAAAAGCCACATTTGTTCCAACATGATTGATATATTATGGAGCATTTGGAGCAAAAGATGGCCTTTTTAGGTTGCTTCCTCCTCTAGTTCTTTATAAAGAAACAGTGAGGGGGCAGCTAGGTGGCACAGTGGATAGAGCACCGACCCTGGATTCAGGAGGACCTGAGTTCAAATCCGGCCTCCAACACTTAACACTTACTAGCTGTGTGACCCTGGGCAAGTCACTTAACCCCAACTGCCTCACAAAAAAAAAAAAAAAAAGAAACAGTGAGATTGTAGAAACTGTACTACTTCATGATGGCTCACAAGCAGCACCCTTTCCAATGCCAGCTTCCGCGAGCAAACTTTAGGACTTTGTGAAGACAAGGTGTCATTTTTATTGTATCTCTTCTGGTGCAGTAGGAGGTGTGGACTGAGGAGGCCTAGACTGCCCTCTCCCACATCAATCACCCTCTTCTGCCTTGGCTTATGGACTGGGCATAAGCTTATGGACTTAGCCCATGGCTCCAGCTATTATTTATTATATCATTTATATATCTCTTACTCATTTCACATTTGTAAAACCGCGTTAGTGCTTTTATTTGGTTCCTTTATTTTATGTGTCACTGGTGAAGTTTTTGACCCATGTACCTCTAACCCCATTTTCTCCATTATTTTTGTGTTTTTTATTGCCTAATTGTGCATAGAATAGTGCTTTCTGTTAACTTGTATGTGTTATAACTTATCTTACTGAGCTGTAAGAAAAAGACATTTACAGAGAAAGCTGGTAAGAATTGCAAAAGCTAGTGCAGAGTGAGTTCAGTAGAAGCATGAGAACTATTTTATATAATGATCACAACACTGCAAAGGAAAACAACTTGGAAAGACTTAAGAATTAGGATCGTGCAACAGTTAGTCATAGCTCCAGAAGGCTGATGATGAAGCATGCCTTCTCCCTCTTGGTGGAGAAGTGATGAACCCTAGGTAGGTAATGAGACATGCAGACAAAATTTCGATGTTACAAAAGATAACTTTTATTGGGGAAGAAAGAATTGGGAGGGGGTAATGAGGCAAAAAAAGGAGCATCAACATAATATGTGAAAAATGCAGAGAACAGAGAGGAAGGAAGTTCTGAATAGGACACAGACAAGAAGGACAATGTTGGTACTAGCAACATTATGTACTTAATCCAGTGGATCTCCAAAATCTCCTGTAATTTGGCTTAAAACTGCACTAAGACTTTTGGGACATCCTGTATGTATCTGAAAACAAAAATAAGCTGCATGAAATGGATTCCATTTCATAAACAATCCCTATTTCTTAGCCATTTGGGGTTGAACTTGGAGTTAGTAACACCAGAATTGAAATCTAGCTTCAGACTAATATTTAGCCTTCTGATGATAAGCAAATAATTTAACCTCTATCTAAGCCTCTGTTTCTTTATCTGCAAAAGCAAAATGGAGATATTGGGGTGGCTAGGTGGCGCAGTGGATAGAGCACCGGCCCTGGATTCAGGAGTACCTGAGTTCAAATCCGGGCTCAGACACTTACTAGCTGTGTGACCCTGGGCAAGTCACTTAACCCCCATTGCCCCGCAAAAAAAAAAAAAAAAAATTGAGATACTAATAGTAGCTACCTCAGAGGGTTGTTGTGAGGCTCAATCAATTAAATGATCAATCAATATACAATATTAAACACTATGTGCCAAGCATTGTGTTAAATGCTGGGCATACAAAAAAAAAAAGGTCCTTCTAGGACCTTTCAATCTAATAGATTAGACAAGATGACATATGTAAATCATTCTGCAAATCTTAAAGCCCTATATAAGCACTAGCAATTAGTAGAAGTAGTAGTAGTAGTAGCGGCAGCAACAGTAGCAAGTAGCATATTCTTTTTGTTAAAGATTTTGTAGTTCATAAAAAAGTGAGAAATCTTAAAAATGTAAATAAAAATTTAAAAATAAGAAATTGCATTGGTAAACCAAATCCAATTCTTCACCCAAAGAAAGGACATATTTCTCTTGTAGAAAAGTCTGATTCAGAGTGATAGGATTTCTGTTCTAACATTTTCCCCAAATGGCATAATTTTTATGTAATCAAAATTTCTAGCTCTTCTTGTACTGCCTGGCAGCTTACAAAGGAATTTGCTGGGGGGGTTTGAATAGCTCACTTGATAGTAGATCCCAAGGGCATGTATTAAAGTCTGCTAGCCTCCCAAGCCCAGCAAGAAAACACATCTAGCCAACAGAGAGCAAGACAGTTTTATTGTTTGAACAAAAGCTTGTCAGACTTCCACCTGATTTCATGGCCCCTTTGTTAGCATCTGTCTGTAGTGTTTCAGCCTTATGCATCCATCTCCTTCCTTACCCTTCTGGTTTCTGAGTTCCTGGTTGTACAGATTTCTAGTGAATCTCTAATGAAATAAATAAGGATGTTAAATGGTTTGTGGGTGAACCCAAGAAAAAAGTTTAAATGAGCCCATGTTCTTGAGCCTCTGGGAATTTGAAATATGTGAGAGCTGCAAAAAATGATATCCATGGAAAATTGTGTGGAATGTGTCAGTGGCTCAAGAAGTCATTCTTAGGAAAACCCCAGAGTTTTAAACCTCCTTGCATACTCAAGAGGTACCATATGCAACAATCCTGTAATGCAGTATTGCCAGAGGGTAGTTTTGAAACCAAGATTTTACTCATTGATTTACTCTAGACTTAAAACCCAGAAATGATTATTCCAATTCAACAAATATTTATTGAGTACGTACCATGATGTTTAACTTCATTTATATCAACTACATTTGAAATGTGGTTGGCATCATAGCACATTTTGTTCAGTGCTTTTGAAAGAAACACTAAGAGGAAAGTATTTTATATCAAATAAATCCTTAGGGTTTGGGTATTTTTGGTTTTTTTACTGTTCTTCATTTTTTTTCTGCTCCTTTTTGTCTTTTTTTGCCTTTAACACATGTTCTCTCATCAGGAAAGGTATAAATATATAATTTCCTTGTAAGCCTGGAAGTGGGTTCTGAATTATGGACTTATCAATCCTCTCTTATAGGTCTTAGAAAAAATAGAACTCCGACAGAAAACATTGCCCTTGAATGCTCCAGTACCATTATGACCTTGTAGCTTTTCCTTTAGACATGGAATCTGACTGTCACTGATATCTTATAGTCATTTTATATTAGAAGGAGTAGAGGGTCAATTCAAACTTCATAAAGCATGTCCTAATAGTCACTTGAATAAAAACCCAGATGACTGGGTTAGTAACCCACTTAGTTTGAGTGATAGTTGATTTTCAGCACTGAAAATGGAGACAACCGCAGCCTCAAACATCAGCCTGGAAATATTGGCCAGAGCCTAACAGCCTGAAAGAACAATGAAGCCCCGTTGACTTTCAAGATTAAAACAATTTATAAAAAGGTTGGAATGTGCCCTATGTCTTAAGCAAAGTCAGGAGAAAATGAGCAAGATTCTTCTAGCTTCATGTAGCCTTAATAATATGTGGTAAAATTTCTCTGAAATCAGATGTAGGAAAATTTTCCAGAAGGTAAACTTAATTGAAAATTTCAGTGAGAATTTGTAGGAGATTAATTTTTAGACCTGGTTGAAGAAATGGCTTTGGGTATACTTTGCAATTCAGCAGTCTAAGGAAGGTCCCTATAATGTCAGGGGGGCTAGTTTGATAGCTCTTAAAGGATGGAACAAATTTAAATTGTCTAAGAGCACACTTATAAGTACCACACACTGGTACTATACCCATTTCCTTTAAGCAATCCGTGGTTTTTTTTGGTTCAATTGTTGACTTTTCTTTCTGAGTACAGTACAGCAAGTAAGAGCCCAGAAAACTAAAATAAGGTTGCTGGCAAACTTTCTAGATGGACCTTTATCATCCAACCAATCAAATTGCTTATTCATTAAGTGACCTTTGTTTCTGAAAGCAGAGCTGGCTGCCTCATTGCCAGTTATATGTCAAGGGATTATTAAAAAATAAGGTTCATTTTCCTAGTTCACTGCAATAGTATTTCCTGAGCACTTCCTGTGCATTCTCACACTGTGTCCGTATTGTGAGAGGTAGAAAGATGAATAAGTCAGAGTCCCTGTCCTCAAGGTAACAACAATCTATTAAGGGAGATAAGAGCCAAGAGTTGTTCAAACTGAGTTTTGCAACAATTCAGAGGAATCACTTTGCATCAAAAGTGACAACATTTGAATAGGCAAAGATGAAAGGAGAGCATTCTGAACACAGGGAAGAGTCTATACTCAAGGTACCCAGGGAATTCAGGAGGCAGAAATGAGGCGAGAACATTCCAGGGATGGAGGGCAACCAGTGAAAATGCCTGGAATGGAGAGATGGAGTGCCTTATTCAAGGAATAGGAAAGAGGCAGAGTGTCACTGGGTTGAAGAGTTCTTGGGGGGGGGGGTGCAGGGGGGTTTTGAACACCAAACAGGATTTTGTATTTGATCCTGGAGGTGATTGGGAGGCACTGGGATTTATTGAGTTGAGGTGGGGTTATGACATAGTGAGACTCATGCTTTTAGGAAGATCACTTTGACATCTGAGTTGCAGATGGACTAGAGAAGGGAGTGACATGAGGCAGAGAAATCAACCATCAGGCTATTGAAATAGTCCAGATGTGAGATGATGAAGGCCAGCACCTGGGGATTGGCATTGTCAGAAGAAAAAAAAGGAAAAACATGTGAAAGATATTATGAAGATAGGGATGCCCTTAAGAGTTATAAAAAAGTTAAGAGGAGAGGACTGAGAGGGAAGATAATTACTTACATTTTAGAAATGTTGAGTTTAAGATGTGTACAGGGAATTAAGTTTGAGATAGCCTATGGTGAGTTAGAGATGCGAGCCTGTAGGTCAGAGAAGAGGTTTAGACTGGGTGAGTAGGTCTCAGAATCATCTTCATAGAGGTGATAAATGAATCTATTAGAGCTAATGAGACCACAGAGTGAAATAGTACAAAGGGAGAAGAGAGGAGAGTCCAGAAAAGAGTCTTCGGGGACATCCACCATTAGTGGTTGTGAACTTGACGAACATCCAACAAAGAGACTGAGGAGTAGCTAGAGAGGTAGAGGAGAACCAGGACAGAGTAACACCCTAAAAAAACTTAGAGAGAAGAATACATACTTACTAAGGTAAGGAGAAGAGGGTGATCAGTAGTGTCAAAGGCTGCAGAGAGCTCAAGAAGAATAAGGATGGAGAAGGCTATTAGATGTGACAATTAAGAGATCATTGATAATTTTGAAGAGAAAGCAGTTTCAGATGAACAATGAGGTCAGAAACCTGACTAGAGAGGGCTAAAAAGATAGTGAGACTAAAGGAAGTGGAGACATTGGCTCTATATGGCCTTTCCAAGGAGTTTATCCACAAAAAGCAGCAGAAATATAGGATGATAGTTAATGGGAATGACTGGATAAAGTGAAGGTTTTCTTTTAGGTTTTTTTTACAAAGATGGGGTAGACAGACATGTTTGTAGGCAGTAGGGAGGAAAGCAGTCCATAGAGAGGGATAAATTAAAGATAAGTGAGAATGAAGATGATAAAAGGGAAAATCTGCTGGAGAAGATGGAATGGATTGATATCAAGTATGCATGTAAGGGGGGGTTACCCTGGCAAGGAAAAGGGTTATGTCTTTGTGTGAATCAGGTGTGAAAAGAGGAATAATTTTAGAAAGCATTTGAGTTATATGAGACGAGAAAGATAGGGAAGAGGAAGCTCTTGGTGAATGGCCTTGATTTTTTTCCTGAAAAATGAGGCAAGATTCTCAGCTGAGTGGGCAGAGGGAGAAATAACCATTGGAATTTTGAAAATGGATGAAAAAACTTTGGAAAATCCATTGCAGTTGAGTGGAACAGGGAATCAATTAGGAAGGTTTGTTTGCTACAGAAAGGACCTAGTTGACTTACATAACATGAATCTGTAGTAGACCCAATCAGCACAGTTTTTAATTTTCTCCAGCATTGTTCAACAACATATGAATCAGAATGAAAGCAGGAGATCCAACATTGAGGCTTGGAAAGGAAAGAATCAGCAATAGGATACAGGGGCAAGGGACTCAAGAGAAGAACACAGTGTAGAGTTGAACTGGTTTATCAAGGGGTCAAGATGGGAAAGGAAGGAGAATATAGCCAGTTCAAAGCAGCTAGGTAGCTCAGTGGGATAGAATGCTGGGCCTGAAGTCAGAAAGTCCTGAGTTCAAATCTGGCCTGAGACACTTACTAGCTGTGTAACCTTGGACAAGTTACTTAACCTCTCTTTGCCTTAACCCACTGGAGAAGGAAATGGGGAACCACTCCAGTATCTTTGCCAAGAAAATCCCACAAACAGTATTTGCATGCTATGGTCTATGGGGTAACAAAGAGTCAGACATAACTGAAGGACTAAAAAAGAACAAATAACGAGTCCAAAGATAATGACCTGGGAAATAACGAAGTGATAAAAGGACTGGTAATGGCAGTGAGGATGAAAAACAAGGTTAGGCATTATAATGTAGAAGGAGAGATGTTAAAGGATAAAATTGAGGACATGATCATTAATTGGGGAATGGCTGAACAAATTGTGGGATGAGATTATGATGGAATACTTTTGTGCTGTAAGAAATGATGAGTAGGATGCTCTCAGAAAAACCTGGAAAGACATGAGCTGATGCAAAGTGAGATATACTATATACAAAGTAACAGCAAAATTACAAAATGATTAGTTGTGAATGACTTGGTTATTTTCAGCAATGCAATGATCCCAGACAACTCTGAAAGACTTATGAAAAATGCAATCCATCTCCAAAGAAAGAACTGATGGTGTCTGAATACAGATTGAAGCACATTTTTTAAGTTTATTTTTCTTGGTTTTTTGTCTGTTTTCTTTCACAACCTGATTAAAATGCAAATGTTTTGCGTGACTACACATGTATAACTTATACTGAATTGCTTGCATTCTTAAGGGAGGTGGGCAGGGAAGGAGGAGGAGAATTTGGAACACCTAGTTTTAAAAATGGATGTGAGGGGACAGCCAGGTGGCGCAGTGGATAGAGCCCTGGCCCTGGATTCAGGAGGACCTGAGTTCAAATCTGGCCTCAGACACTTGACACTTACTAACTGTGTGACCCTGGGCAAGTCACTTAACCCTCATTGCCTCGCCAAAAATAAATAAATAAATAAAATAAAAATGGATGTGAAAATTGTTTTTACAACTGTGAGGTACCATCTCACACCTGTCAGATTGACTTATATGACAAAAAAATAATAATAAATTTTGGAGAAGCTGTGGAAAAATTGGAACACTAATGTATTGTTGGTTGAGCTGTGAACTGATCCAACCATTCTGGAGAGCAATTTGGAACTATGCCCAAAGGGCTATAAAACTGTGGATATCCTTTGATACAGCAATAACTCTATTAGGTCTTTATCCCTAGGACATCATAAAAAAGGGAAAAGGACCCACATGTACAAAAATATGTATAGCTACTTTTTTGTGGTGACAAGGAATTGGAAACGGATCGATGCCCATCAATTGGGGAAAGGCTAAACAAGTTGTGGTATATGAATGTAATGGAATACTATTGTGCTGTAAGAAATGACAAGTAGGAGACTTTCAGAGAAACCTGGAAGGACTTACATGAACTGATGCTAAGTGAGATGAGCAGAACCAGGAGAACATTGTACACAGTATCAACATGTTGTGATGATCAACTGTGATATACTTGACTCTTCTCAGCAATGCAATGGTCCAAGATAATCCCAAAGGACTAATGATGGAAAATACTCTCCAAATCCGGAAAAAAGAACTGTGAAATCTAGATGCAGATAGAACTATACTCTTTCTACCTTTTTGTTTCTCTTTTTTGAGGTTTTTCCCCTTTCTGATTATTCTTTAACAGAATGACTAATGCAGAAATATGTTTAATGTGATTGCACATGTATAACCTATATCAGATTACTTGTTGTCTTGGGGAGGAGGGAGAAAAATTTGGAACTAGAAATCTTATTAAAACAAATGTTGAAAACTATCTCTACATGTAACTAGAAAATAATAAAAACTTTTATGATTAAAAAATTATTTTTACATGTAATTAGGGGAAAATAAATTTCTAAATTAAAAAAAGGGAAAAGGACCTACATGTACAAAAATATTTATAGCTGCTCTTTTTGTGGTGGCAAAGAATTGGAAATTGAGGGGATGCCAATCAATTGGGGAATGGCTGAACAAGTTGTGGTATATGAATGTAATGGAATACTGTTGTGCTGTAAGAAATGATGAACAGGCAGATTTCAGAAAAAACCTGGACAGACTTGCATGAACTGATGCTGAGTGAAGTGAGCAGAACCAAGAGAATATTGTACACAGTTACAGCAACATTGTGTGATTATCAACTGTGATAGACTTAGCTCTTCTCAGCAATACAATGATACAAGACAATTACAAGGGACTCATGAAGGAAAATGCTCTTCACATCCAGAAAAAAGAACTGTGGAATCTGAATGCAGATTGAACCATAATATTTTTACTTTTTTTTTTGAGGTTTTTCCCTTTTGTTCTGATTCTTCTTTCACAACATGACTAATGCAGACACATGTTTAATCTGATTGTACATGTATAACCTATATCAGATTGCTTTCTTTCTGTCTTAGGGAGGGAAGGGGAGGGAGGGAGAAAAATTTGGCACTAAAAAATCTTATAAAAGCAAATGTTGAAGGGGCAGCTAGGTGGCACAGTGGATAGAGCACCAGCCCTGGAGTCACGAGGACCTGAGTTCAAATACAATCTCAGACACTTGACACTTACTAGCTGTGTGACCCTGGGCAAGTCACTTAATCCCAATTTCCTCACCAAAAAACCAAAACAAAAACAAAAAGAAAATAGAACAAACCAAATGTTGAAAACTATCTTTACATATAAATGGAAAATAATAAAGTACTTTTATGATTTAAAAAAAAATTAAAAAGAGAAGAATTTTTTAAAAAAGAATACATCTCCTACCTACCCATAGCTGTGAGAGGTGTTCAATACATTTCTATTCTATGTCATGATCTTTGCCATTAAAATCTTGTGTCCATGTAGAACGGCATAGGTGCTGTTCAAACCTAATTTCTGCTAGATGGCTCTCCAGTTTTCCTGACAGATTCTTTTTTTTTTTTTCAAATGGGGAGCACTTAAAAAAATATATGTTTTCTGGTTTATTTAATAATGGGTCTTTGAATTCCATTGCCTCTAATTCTCTCCCATTTATGAGAATTAGAATTTAGTTTAGGAGACATAATTCTGTTCCATTATCTGCTTCTCTATTTTATCACTCATACAAAATAGTTTTGATGTCTACTGCTGTATGATATAGTTTGAGATATAGAAGTGTTATTTTCCCATCTTTTGCAGATTTTGATCCCTTTCCCCCCTAGAGGGAGAAATTTGGGGGTCCTTTTGGAATAGCAAATAGTACTAAACTCATATCATATATTATGGCTACTTAGGTTTGTGTCTTATCCCCCTCCTAGACTGAAAGCTCCTTGAGAGCAAGAACTATAGCATATTCGGTATTTCTTAGCATCTAAGCTCAACACTATATACCTAGTAGGTGCTTCAGAAATGTTTGCTGTACTTTGTACATAAAAGAACTTCAGAGAAGCAATAAAACCCAAATATCATTCACAGATCTGTGGAAGACATTTGAATAAGATAGATTTTTCATTCAGGACCCTTCCATTTTATTCTTCCTTTTTATTTAAGTTCATTTTTTTTCTCTCCCCATTTTCATGTTTTGCCCTGATTACTTCTGCAGTAGCTCTGCATGCTACATTTGTTACTGGACATCTTGAATTATATTTAAGATGCATATGTTCTGTTAAATTACTTAGCTTTAAAGTTTCCAGATGAATTTCACTAATTTGGTTGTCAAATTATTGAATGTCATTGCTATTACAGTTGTTGCTGTCTATGCTATTTTGAAAGGCAAAAGAACTATGCTGTGACTCCTACTTTCTTTTTTTCCCTATCATGGAAAATTCTCACATGTCATCGCTAATAAAGAGAAAAGACATTGGAGACAAAAAAGAGAACAGTAGAGGATCCTACCTCCCTTGCCTGAACCAGTAGTCTCTCTACTGATCCATGTATTAGTGAAAGGAGTACCTCTCCAGACTGAATTGGAAAGGGACCAAACATTTTTTATGTGGCCCACTGAAAATTACAAGAAAATAACTTTGTTTTCCAAAGAGTAGGTTGAGTGGAATTCTTTAAACTATTCTGCATCCCAGTTTTAGATTGCTAGATGTAGGCCATTAATTAGGAATTTTTGTACCTGGACAAGTAACCACAAATAATACCCAGGAAGACTCATTTCTCATTTAGTGACAAGAGGTTCAGACACCATGCTGAAGGGATAGAAAGTATTCCCAGTATGCTAACCTTCTTGGGGGATCTGGAAGGTGGGTCAGGGGAGGGAATCCCTCATATACCATGAGGATGTTATTTGGGAGACTGCTCCTATATTTCTCCTCTCTTCCCCCCTATTCCACTCCCACTTGCTCTTCCTGGAGTTCACCCCTAGAGGGACCCTCCCCTAGAGGGACCAAACAGGCTGAAAATTCCTAGATCTGGGGAAATATTTCCCCCTTCCAGGGAGATCCTAGACCCTCTCACCCATGGGGCCTAAAGACATTTCATAGAAGAATCCATAGCTAGGAAAGGAAGCTTTCAAACAGGTCCTTCTCCTGGTGCTAAGGACCATGTGAAAAATTTGATGCTATCTTTTTCCCCTAGTCTTGCTCAGCATGAAGAAACCACCCTCCCCTTTCTGAGATCTAATGGTTTGGGGAGGGGGTGGAGTGGTGATGATGCTCCCCATTTTGCATCTGGGCCACCTCAAAGATATACTGCCCTCTCTTTGCAGGCATAACATGCTAGGAGGCAATCAATTAACAAACATTTATTAAGTGTTTATATATGCAGATAGGGGCATCTGGGTGGCACAGTGGATAAAGTGCTGGGCCTGGAGTCAAGAAGACTCATTTTCTGGAGTTCAAATCTGCCCTCAGACACTAAATGGCTGTGTGTCCTTGGTGAAGTCACTTAACCCTGTTTGCTTCAGTTTCCTTATCTGTAAAATGAACTGCTGAAGGAAACTGCAAACCATTTTGGTATTTTTGCCAAGAAAACCCCAAATGGAATGACAGATAGTCATGTGAAATAACTGAAAAATGACTGAACTTGATGTGCTAGACACAACATTAAGCAGCAGGGATATAAAGATAGGCAAAAATGCAATCCCTCCCTTCAAGGAGCTCTCATTCTAATGATGGAGACAACATAAGAATAATTGTGTACATATAAGATCTGGTTGGTATAAATGGAAGGTATTCCAGAGGGAAGCAACCAGCAGTCATGGGGAGCATGAAAGGCCTCTTGAAGAAGGTGGACTTTAAGCTGAGTCTTGAAGAAGCCAGGGGATCTAGGAGGTAGACAACAGAGCAGAAGGGAGAGCATTGCAGACATGGGAGACAGCCAGTGAATATGCAATGGGTTGAGAGACAACATGTCATGTGTGAGGATTGAGAAAAACCTGTAAGATTTGACAATTAGGACATCATTTATGTCTTTGGAGAGAGCAGTTTTGGTGGAATGGTGAGTTTGGAGACTGATTTGCAGAGAATTAGGGAAAGAGAAAGAGGGAGAGGGAGCAGAGACACAGATTGTAGATGGCTTTTTCAAGGAAATTAACTGAGAAGGGGAGAAGAGCCATAGGATGTTAGCTAGCAGGGATGGTAGGGTTAGGTATGGACTTGTTTAAAGATGGGAGAGCCATGGACATGTTTGTTCACATTGGAGAAGAAGCCATTAGATGGGGAGAGACTGCATATCAGAGAAATAGTGGGGATGATGGATGAGACAATCCACTGGAGAGGACTAAAAGGAATGGGATCAAGGATTCATAGAAAGGGCCTTGCTTTGACAAGGATAGGGACCACCTCTTCATGACAGTCAGGGCTAAATAGGGATGTTGTGGCAGAAGGCATCCATCTGGGTGATGTGAGATGAGGAGGGAAGAAGAAGGATCAAAGGGCTTCAAATTTTTCAATGAGGGGAGGTCCTCAGCTGAGAGCATGGAGAGAGGGCATGCCTGTAACTATCTCAAAGAAGGTTTGGAATAGGCATTATGGTGAATGAGAAAGTAAATCCATTATGGAAGTCTAAAGCTAGGTTCTGAAGTAACATTGTTGTTGGCTCAGAGATGACCCACACTGTAGTGACCTACATTGGTCCATGGTCAGGGTCAAAGCTTCATCCCGGCACTTGAGCCAAGGGCAGCTACGATTCTACTCCACCCTCTGAGTCAAAGTTTTCTCCTAGCCTCGCTTTCATAGTCTTTTCACTAGCTCTATCACACCCCCAGGCCCTACTCCTACATTCTTCCACGGAGGAATTTAAATGCTATTAGTGGACTCCTAAATTCCCTACACTGAGACAAATGTACCTGAGGAAAAGTCCCTGTTATACTTCTCACAACTCTATCCTCCCACTCTCAAGTCTGTATGACAAACACCTCCTACATTTCTTTCTAAACTGCATGAACTAGAAAAGCTACTTTCTACCTTTAGAAAAAGGGAATGAAGGCTTAAAGTGATTCCTTCATTTTATAGGTCTCTTTGTACAGGGATAGGATATCATTGGTATAGGGAACTCTCAGAAGAGGAAGATCCCTCCATCAATGCAGGTCAGCCCCTTCTCTGGAACTAGCAGTCTTAAGTGAGGCGCCTCTCTTGAGAGGTTATGACCAAGCCTGAATCACATGGCTAATAAACCCTGTCTGAAATAGGGTTTAAAAGCAGGTATCCCTGGTTCTAAGTCTAGTCTTCTATCTATTATTCCACCCAGCTTCCTGCAGATCAAAGCATACTATTTCCACTATTTTTGGTTTTTAAAATTTTTTGTGTTTTTCCCTTTTGTTTTGATTATTCTTTTACAACATGACTAATGTGGAAATGTGTTTGATATTATTGCACATGTATAACCTATATCAGATTGCTCCTTGTCTTAGGGAAGGGGTGGGAAGGGAGGGAAGGAGAAAAGTTTGGAACTCAAAATCTTATAAAAATGGATGTTGAAAACTATCTTTACATGTAATTAGAAAAAACATAATACTATTAAGTAAAACAAAAGAAAATGAATGGTCAGTATAACTTTCATCTAATTTATTGAGCTTTTACAATTTAAGGCATAATATAAAATCTACCCAAGACAAGACAAGACAAGACATCCAAGACAAGAATTTATTTTTTTCCAGGATGCTTGGAGTACTGTGACAATGGGGAATAGGAGAAATCATCAGACTTCTAGAAGCTCCCGTGTTTCCTCACTAGTGGACACCAGGATGATATTCCTTGATATCTTGGGAATGTATTAGTCTGGAATTGAAATGGTTAACAGTCTGTGCCACGTAAGTGAGAAAATCTGACTGCAACAACGCCCTGCAGTGCATCCCACAAGAAAGAAAGAGCCTTAGGCTGATTTGTTAGTTAGTATGTACCAGATGTTGTGGTTTTGGTGTTTTGTTTATTTGGCGAGTGAATTATAGTCCTCATAAGAACTTCTCTTTTGTAGATGGTAGAATCATGGTTACCTTTCTTACCACTAAGGAAAAATAGCATTAAGGGCAGGAAGTCTTAAAAGGCTGATAGCAACTCTTCAGATCTAAATGAACATAATGGGGATATAATTAATGTGTTTATAACCATAAGCCCAAGTTTGTTTGGAAAAGATGGCCTCTGTTAGGTAATTTAAGATGTGAGATCTCCATGTAACAATCAGCAAATAAATTTCACAGCTATGTTTGAAGCCAGCTTCTCAAAAAAAGCAAAAAGGAGGGAAAACAGGATTTTTTAAAAAGGAAGTACTTTACAACAAGATCATTTCCTCTCAATTATTTCACTCAGACAGGAGATGGTAGCCGCTTGGCAATTCTCAACTGTAAAAATGAAAAGATTTATTTAGTATCAACCTTTGACTTTTGGCTTGCCACTGAGAACACCCCATATTTCAACATTTAAGCCTTGAAGCCAAGAGTAACTCTCAATTTGACAAAGGTTTGATAATAATTTAATGCCTGGAAGCAAATGGCAAATCCAACCCAGTAAGTCTTTTCACAAAGTGCCCATGGGTAGAAATAAAGTGTCATGGTGGTATAGAGAGCTGGACTTTGAGTTAGTAACATTCACCTCAGACACTACCTAGTGCTTATGGCTATGCCAAGTCACTTAATATCTCTCAGGTTCCTCATCTGTAAAAAGGGGATAACAATTGCACCTGTCACGCACAGGGTTGTTATGAGAATCAATTAAGATTATGTAAATAAAGAGCTTTGCAAATCTTGAAGCACTAATGATTGTTAACTATCATTATTTTTTAATCATAACAGTATTTTATTATTTTCCAGTTACATGTAGAGATAGTTTTCAACATTTGTTTTCCTATGATTTCCAGTTTCAAATTTTTCTCCCTCCCTCCACTCCCTGCCCCCTTCCAGGACAGCAAGCAATCTGATATAGGTTATATATGTACAATCACATTAAAGATATTTCTGCATTAGTCATGCTGTGAAAGAAGAATCAGAGCAAAAAGGAAAAACCTCAAAAAGAAAAACAAAAAAATGTAGAAATAGTATGGTTCAATCTGCATCTAGATTCCACAGTTTTTTGTTTTTCTGGATTTGGAGAGCATTTTCCATCATGAGTCCTTTGGAACTATCTTGGACCACTGTACTGTTGAGAAGAATCAAGGCTATCACAGTATAGTTGATCAACACACAATGTTGTTGATACTGTGTACAATGTTCTCCTGGTTCTGCTCATCTCACTCAGCATCAGTTCATGTAAATCCTTCCAGGTTTCTCTGAAATTCTGCTCATCATTTCTTATAGCACAATAGTATTCCATTACATTCATATACTACAACTTGTTCAGCCATTCCCCAATTGATGGGCATGCCCTCAATTTCCAATTCCTTTCCACCACAAAAAGAGCAGCTACAAATATTTTTACATATGTGGATCCTTTTCTCTTTTTTAAGCTATCATTATTAATGAATAATATGATACATTTGAATTCTAAAAGGAAACCTGGACCATTTTTAGTCCTATGAATTTAGGATTGGAGCCATGCTCAAGCCTCTTTAGCTCAGTTGTTGACTTAATGGTCAACCAGTAACTATATGTAAGCTATTGATGTGGGGAAGCCTTCAGGGAAAAAAAAATGGAAAAGGGAAGCAAGGTGCCTTGCATATAGTAAGTCATCAATCAATATTTGTTGAATAAGTGATCACTAGGGAAGTCAAAAGGCTAAAGTAAATAGAAGTTATTTAGAAAGGGTAGCTTAGTAAGAAGCTTACAGAAAAGGAAAGGAATGGGAAGAACTTGGAAAGAAAGAGGAAAGTTAGGGAGAGGCTGATTTGAAACTATAAATGAAAGGACTGATACTTGTTAAACACCAGAAGTGTTGGCATTAGGTATCTGGTTGAACTACAATAAAATCTTAATGATTTTAACCATGCCTATTTAGGATTACAGATTAGCTATAATGTACAGTGTCACAGGGGGATTTGGTGGTTGGAGTCCTGAGGTATTCCTCTTTAAAGAACTACACCCTCTCATACACAAGCCAATTAGAATAAAATAGTCTTTTATTTTGGGCTCTAGAGAAAGTTGACCAAGAGATCATATGATTCTCTGACATTCATTTCTCCCCAACAGAAGAAAGGCCAATGCTTTTATTGATGGTAGATGGGGTGATCGTCTGACTAGAAAATTCCCTTTGGGCCAGGGGGAAGCTGGAATGAGGAGAGGTCATCCTGAATTCTGGAGTTATCTCTGTCCCCTGGTTCCAATCAGGCAGAAGCCACACTTAATTGGCTTATCTCTCTTTCTTCTCAAGGGGTGCCTGTCCTTTAGTTTAGTTTCTCAAGAAGAGTTACCCAAGACCCATGTCCTTTAGTTTAGCTAGCCAGTTTAAATTTTACCAAAATCCTTGATTTGTCCCAACCCTATAACATACAGGACATTTTTTAAATGAATAGGATACAAAAATACTCCTCTGTGATATATTACATGATCTAGGACTATTGCAAAGTGTAACTTCTTGCATGAATTAATTTTAATTATTTATATCCCTACATATATACACACACATATAAGTTTGTAATATGCATACTTCTGAGAATGAATAAAATTACATTTCTTTATAATGTTCCTACAATTAGTACTTTACACTAAGGACTCCAGGCCTCTCATTTCTGAATTAGTGAAGTACAATAAATACATTGGCCTTTTAAAATTATTTTTAGAGATTTACTCCATGTTGGTAAAATAAAAAAAGAAAACAATTTATCTTATAAAGCTGACATAAAAGTCAGTTTTTCTGGAGATACTATGTCTGACTCACCCTTTTTGCTATAGATCATTACATTAACTTTGTGCCCCACCCATCCTAATACTCAGATAGTGATTTGAACTTGCTTTTATTACATTTTAGAAATCTTATAGTTCATAGAATTTGTTTTGCTCTCCCAATTAGTTACCAGATTTCTGAGGTCAGGCAATTAAAGTTAGCAATGCTTGAGTACACAGTGGATGCTCTTCCCACTCCTATCCCCCACCCCAACAGAAGGAAGGAAATAAAAATGGAGGATTCTTCCTTCTCGCCATTCAACCAAAAAGACTATCATAAAAAATTTAACCTCTTCTGCCTCAGCCCCCACAAGTTTTTAACTTTCTTAAAATTTATTATAACTCTTAAAAAATTAAGAATATCATAAAGCAGAAATCTTATTACATTTGTTATATCTATTTTTAAGTAACAAAATTGTGTTGTTTTTTTTTTTTTTTTGCGGGGCAGTGGGGGTTAAGTGACTTGCCCAAGGTCACACAGCTAGTAAGTGTCAAGTGTCTGAGGCCGGATTTGAACTCAGAAACTCCTGAATCCAGGGCAGGTGCTTTATCCACTGGGCCACCTAGCCGCCCCCTAAAATTGTGTTTTTAATATGTTCAAGAGGAGATCAATCTGGAATAAGGAATTATACGTCTGTATTTCAAAATATCATGGCTAATGATATTCCTTATGCTCTAACCCACTCATGGAAAAGAAAATGATCTCATTACACTTTAACAGTTGGACTTCATAAGTTGTGGTTAAAACACACAGAGATACATTTGCGTGTATCTATATCTCTACAAACACCTGGAAGCTAAACTTCTGCTGACAAACCTCTTCAAACTGAACTAGATTCATCCTCCAAAAACAGCTTTTACTTTAGACCTATACTCAATTTTTTTTTTTAGTTTAATAGGAAATTCCCTGTATTGCCTTCTGTTCATGTGTGTGTGTATGTGTGTATCTTCGAGGAGTAGGGAATACATTTCTTTCCTTCCTCCTTTTTTCCTTCCTTCCCAGATCTTTGAAGTTTTAAAAACTTTTGAACTGATGCAACTTTAAATCTCTTTTCATTTGCATTATAAAATGGTATACTAATAAATCAGGTATAAATACATTAGGAGCTAGGTTGCTAATTAACATCTTTTTGGATGTGCAGAGATAACCAAGCATACAAAAAGTTAAACAAGTTTGACTTTAATTTAATTATGGAGAAGACTAATTTAATCAGATATTTATCAGATTTCCCCCATGGATTCTTGTTGAAGCAGCAACCTTAATATTGTTTTCTTTAATATTCACTCGAGTGAAAAGTGTGTTTAGGGGATTCATTCATAACCCTCATAGGCTATATGGTCTACCTAAGCCCTGTTCCCCCCCTACCCCAGCCCCCCCCCCACTCCAGATATTCTGCTCCACCAAGACTATAAAATCTTAGATAATAACTGAGCTATGTGATGTTGATGCCAATGTATTTGGTTGGCTGATCCCATTTTGACCAGCTAGTGTTGAGATTGCATTTCTGCTAATTGCCTATCTGATTTTTCAGAGAATCCCCTAATGATCCTAGCAAGATGAGAGGAAACTGGAGAATACATTGACAGGTGTGCACAAAGGTGTCAGGAAACTGTGATGTCAAATTAAGAAGACCATTTAGTGCCTTCCATAGAAAACTTTATTTAAATCCATTCTCTTAATGAAAAATTCCCCTTTCCTCACCGGGATGTTCCCCCCCTGAATTAGAGATATAAAAGGGTGACTACAAAATAGTAAAATATATGGCCATTTTGTCTCTGATGCTCCATGTGCTCTGACACTTCCATATCATAGATAGCAAAGCTGATGCCTTGACTTTACTACATATTTCATAGTGCTTTTTATTTCTTGGCACAGAAATCATTCAACTCCTTGGAATTTGGAGCTTAATCATCATTTCAGGTTTTAAGTTTAGCTGCTACTGTGGATCATTCATAATCCACTCTTCCCTCCTCTTCTCCTTTTAAAGGGCTGCCTAAATATTTTATAAACCATTTCGTTCCCTCACTTTTCTGTGTGAAGGTCTCCAATGAAACCAGAAGAAATGCTGCTGTTGATTTTGGCGTTACATTTCTGCAAAAAGAAAAAAAGTTAAGCTGAACCCATTTGTGATATAAGAATGAATGACATTAGCTTTTCCTTCATTTCAGTCAGGAATCTGTGACACCCTATTTAACCTGGGATTTGTGAATTTGTTTCTTTCAAAATATTTTGATAACTGTATTGAAATATAATTGATTTCCTTGGTAAGTCTATGTGTTTTATGTTATGCATTTTAAAGCATTTTATTTTATGCATTTAAATCATTATTCCCATAGGCTTCACCAGACTGTCAAAGGGGTCCATGACATACAAAAAGATTAGGAATCCCTGAATTTTAAGTGGATTAAAATAAGAACTGAGGGGATGAATGAAAGAATGAAGAAAAAAAGTGAATGAAATTTAATAAGCTCTTACTGTGTGCCAGGAATTTACCAATATTCTCTACTTTGGTCTTACCTTCTAATATTACATTGAGAGTGAGAATGAGAAGGAAGGCCCAGAGGGTGGTAATGTCCATGAAAATTATCACAGGGAGAAATATGTGAAAATGTTACCTTGATCATTTTGCAAATGATTTAAAAAATCTTTGTGTGGTAAAGGAAATACCTTTTAAGTATGTGCTTGAGTATGTAATGTAGATTAATGTGTGGTACAGTGAAGAAGAAATAAGGTTGCTAAGAACAACAAATACTGGTTAGCAGAATCTAATAGCTTTTCCCAGCTCCCATAATGTCAGTAACCACCCCATAGCCTGTAGTCATTGATTACCATTTCACTCCACGAATGTGTGCACGTTTTAGAAGCCATGGTGTGCTATAGATGGTTGATTTTCTTGCTTTTGAGGGGAGGGGGAAGAAAATCCCAGCAAACTGCCACACAATCACTGTAAATATTTCTTTTCAAAAGAGGGACAGTGTTTCAAAGGTTGAGGTATAATTTTCCCTTGGTTTATTGTATGACTGAAATACATTGCTCTGAATGGTATTTGGAATCTATAGCTGTTACACCTGTCTGTCTACTGTAGTCTATGTTTGAGATAAATAGGAGCCTCAGGCAGACCAAGAAAATCCCAGGACACATTAGTTAAGCAACAACAGCAAATCACAGTTTCTCATAATCTTTTTCCTACTCTCCTCCCTTCCCCCATCCCCTTCCCCCATAGTCCCTCTTTGCTATGGAATAGCAGCTGCGTTCAACCCAGTGAATTTCAATAAGATGTGACAGATGTTGGAGACCCCTGTTAATAACAAACAAAAAGAAAATATTAAAAATCACCAAGGATCTCTGCAATACAAAATAACACCTGGAATTTTCTATGTCTAAGTCTAATCTGATAACTAACTATAGGTCAACTAAGAGGAGCTCAGGCAAAAAATGAAAGGGGACATCCAAATAGGGTGTGGTCCTTACTTTACATCAAGAATAACCAAAAGATTCGGCTTCCCAGGAGCCAGGAAGGATTAGCTTGGCTACACTAATCACCTACCTGAAATTACCAAGTCCTATCAACAATAATAACAGTAGCAATGATGACTATCAACAATAACACTATAATCATAACTAGCATTTATACTAAACTTTAAGGTTTGTAAAGTACTTCACATATTATCCCACTTCATCTTTACAATAACCCAGTAAGCTAGGCAGCCCCACTTTACAGATGAGGAAACAGGCTAAAAAAAGGTAAATGACCTACCCAGAGTCACAGTTAGTCAATGTCTGAGGCAGGATTGACAAACAACAGATGTTTCTATAGAAAGTTTTTTTTTTTAAGACTATTTACACAATGATGCTCAAGAGTATTACCTGGAGGAGGAGGGAAAGAAGCTGACCTTAGAGCAGCTCCCATTATTTTTAATGAGGTCTAATTGTGTGCCTAAGTGAATTCCCAAGACCCACCCTGAAAATTTTGCCAAAGGTCCTCCCTTTGAGAACTAGCTCCAGACAGGAAGTTGAGTCAAGGGTGAAAAGGGTGAAATTCTGCCTTTAATCCACCCTGTGATACTTGTTCATAACAGTCAGGCCTCTATCGTATGTTATTAGTAATTTGAGATATAGGTCTATCTGAGATGACCCAGACCCTGCCTTTGTGTCTCTTTACTAAAATGTGGAGGTGTTACAGTCCAAATGAAAATGATATTATAAGAAAATACTTATTAATGCTGGACAATAAACATTTGTTGGATTGGATTAAAGGCAACTTAACATTTTCCTCCATTCTGGAAAGAATAATAATGACATCCATTGGTTTCACTGTTTTGTTGCCAAAATGGACGCCTACCTTGTAGAAGATTGTAAGGATCAAATAAATTTAAATAAAATGCATAAAGTACTTTGCAAACCTTATATTTTAGTTCCCTTCAGAACAGCTCAATCACCACCTTCTATATAAAGACTTTCTTGATTCTACCAGTTGCTAATATCTGTTCCCATCAAAATGAACTTCTATCTATTGTGTTTATATTTTGTACACATACATACATTTCTATCTACTCCCATAGAATGTAAGCCCCACTGAGAGATAATATCGTTTAGCTTTCTTTTTTGTGTCCTCATCCCACTACTATGCTTGAATTCTTGTTAATTGACTAATTGATTAAAGAGCTATAAAATGATTATTTTTATTGTTCTTATATTTCCTTTTAATATTTGACTTATCAGAAAATGGAAAGATAAAGCTTTCAGTGACATAAATTTCCTCAGAAAGAAGTGTTTTACATAAGGGATTTTTAACCCAGAGGAAAACTAACCTATGGATTTAAGGTGGAGCTTTAAATCAAAATAAAAGCCTAGAGCTATTGACCATTAACATTAGGGCACATTTTTCTTCTGAGTAATCTAAAATGGATTCAGGAAGTAATTTTTTTTCTTTTAAACTGGTTTGACAAAGCCCATATTATTGAAGATGAGTTTTTTTCCCCCAGAATTAAAGGATTGTATTATATTATCATCATCCATCTCTAAACATAGCATGCTATATAGTTGTGAGTTATTATTAATGATGTTAACATACAGTGTTCTTCTTGAGCTTTCATTGAGATAGATCTAATGTCACATACAGAAGAGAATCTGAAGAAGCAGATTGACTCAACATCTTTGCATCTGGGACGCATGCATGTTTCGAGTTTATGGGCTCTGCTAATAGGCATTTTCAGATTTAGGCTTCTGGTGGTTGTAACTTCAATGACATTGCTCCTACACGTGATATGATGACCATTGGGAGCAAAATAAGCTACCAATTTCTAGCTTGTCTTTAGAGAAAAGGGACATTTCTAGTATGGAATTTGAATATATAGATTTCACAAGTGAATCACTGTTAGCTCTGACATGGGGATTAAGACAGAACAGACATATCAAGTAGTCAAGGACTATTAAAATTTCAACTGGCCAACTGGCTAGCAGGATGGACACACCTAAGATGTAAGGGGAGATAAAATTCTATAGCAGGAAAGTCAACTATTATCTGAGCTAGGAAATAGAGGTAACTCCAGAGATCAGAACTACCATTGCAAAAAAAAAAAAAAAAAAGGAAAAAGAAAAAAAGAAAATCCCCCTGACTCTGAGGAACCTTTTCCCCACTCCACCCCCAAAAGGAACTTTCCATTTTCAGGTGGTCACCTCACCTATCCTCTATAAAAGCTTTTGCCTTCCTTCTATTCAGGGAGGAAGATATTTCTAAGCCATGTCCCCCTTGAGCCTAAGTCTCCTAATTCCCTCATCTTCCCTCTTGGTCACTTTCTCTAGTGCCCAATAAAAGACCATTTAAATTCTACTTGGGCTGTGTGTGAGAGTGTAATTCCTTACAGAAGAATATGTCTTGCCCCCCTTACAGCTCCAAATGCCTGCTCTTTCTTGACCCCAGGATTCTAATACTAGGAAAATAGCCTCATAGACTTTCAGATGGAGGGGTGCCTCTCATCAGATCTGATCTCCACCTTTTCCAGGCAAGAAAAACGAGGTTCAGGGAAGTCATGATTTGTCTGAGATGAAATGCATAGCTAATAGTTGAACTAGGATTGAAACCCAGGACTTCTATCTCTAAAACCCAGGCTTTTCCCTACTATACCGCGCTGCTTCATATTCATGTTTTCATTGTTTAACTTTTAAAGTTGACAACCTGGTAAATCTCTATTGGTATTTATATCTATATCTATCTCCATTATCTGCATATCTCTAATCTCTCTCTCTCTCTCTGTGCATATCTCTATGCTCTCTGTCTGTCTCTGTCTGTCTGTCTTTCTGTCTGTCTCAAAATGTGATAATTAGATCCCAAGCCATGCTGGCCCAGAACATTTTCACAAAAGAGCAATAATGATGCCCATTTCTCTTTTACCACTGCCCCCCACCAAGAAGATATCTCTGGCAGATTGCAATAGTAGCTCATCAATGAAGTGGTAAATAAAATCTTTAGAAGTAAAATTAATATCTATTGAGACAGGGAGGAGAAACAGCACTAAGGGGAAACCTAGGATCATAACAAGAAGACTGTGAAAGCCAGAACCAAGGAAAAACAAGGCACAAATCATTATGATTGCCAGACCAACGAAAGATATTTCTCAATAAAGTACGATGAAGCCTAACGAAAGAGCTGAACAGGTGCTGATTAGTCCCCCAGACAAGTTGACCAAGAGCAATTTCAACAAAAAGTATTGGCACTGCTTCCATACTTCTGTGACTGCACCAACACTCCACTAAGAAGCTATGCCATTTGACATTTCTAGGGATAGGTTGATGGACAAGTAGGAGTCTGTCACTTTGTAAGGAAACTGGAGAAGCAGCATCAAGATTAGCACTAGGAACATACAAAGAAATCTGCAAGAGGAGGAACCAATAAACAAAAGGCAAAGCAGGTTACCACAAGTTAGAGTTGTAAGAGATATTCCAACAATAATAAGACACTTTCTCACCTTGAGTACTCTGAGGGAGTGTATTCTTCCCTACCAATATGGGAATCTATGGGAGATCATCCCCTTTAGGTATGAGGGGCTACAATAGTGTGCTATTGCTTCATTTTCTGTGTTATTTACTTTGCTATTCTGTCCTAATTAAATGCTTTGCAAATTTGACTTATGGTTTCTATCTGATCTACATGTATAGGGTGTAGGGATAGGTGGATCCTTTTTTGCATACTTATAATTATCTCAAATATATCAAACATATAAACTAAGAAACAATAGGTTTCTAAATTATATAAGAACGATGCAACTTATATTCTATTCATAGTGTAAGTATAAAGAAAGATATTACATGTTGATATTAAGAGGAAGTACCCATTGTGTATTTTTAAATTATTATGCTAAGCTGTACTTTTAAAAATCATTTAATACTTACATATTAATGGCTATTACACCCATTTTGGCAGTATTTATTTTTAATTAATATTAAATATCAATAAAGACTTGATCCTGGGGTAGTTAGCACAAAAAGCAGGCGATTAGTCCCAGAAGACTCATGCTGTTTTTCAGATAGACAGCAGGTGGTCTCAAGGAGAGTTCAGAAGCCCTACATTTACCTACACTGTACTAAGAGGAGAGTGCACACCAAGAGACAGCATTCAGAGGCAAGAGCTAGAGCCAAGATGGAGCCACGATCATCAAGATGGTGGCCCTCACATGGCAGAGCATTTTATCCTCTTTTGATAGAGGCAGGTCATTACACACAGATCAAAGCTAATTGGCTAGCATCATTCAACTCCATTGATTGACACAACCTGAGGGTGTTCCAAATTAAAATGAGCTCTACCTGATGACATAATGACCTAATGGGAGGGGAAAAGGGTGAAGTCCAGTCTTAGGTGTTGTTTAATCCCATCACTTCAATTTAGCCAGACAAAAGAGTCTATTTCCATTTCTGTTGTTCACATGGGCTCATCCCAGGCAGGAACTCACCTTTCTGAGGTGAGGGGGAGAACGCAACTAAAACAGGGTCTCTGGGTCCCCAAGAAATTAATTATTAGTAAATATTTTCTCAGGGCAGCTAGGTGGCGCAGTGGATAAAGCACTGGCCCTGGATTCAGGAGGACCTGAGTTCTAATGTGGCCTCAGACACTTGACACTTACTAGCTGTGTGACCCTGGGCAAGTCACTTAACCCTCATTGTCCTGCAAATATATATATATATATATATATATATATATATATATATATATATATTCTCACACCACCATAGTATTTTGTGGTGGCATATACTAATTCTATCTGGATGAGTGTATCATAGAACCACAAGGCTGAAAAGGATTTTATTAATAATTATATCTCACATTTATATTGTGCATTTTCCTCACAAAAACCCTCAAAGGCAAATAGTATAAATATTATTCAGTCCATCTTACAGATAAGGATAAGGAAACTGACATTCAGAATGGTTAAAGGCTTTTACCCAGGTTTACACAGCTAGTAAGTATTAGCATTGGAATTAGAGAACCCCTCTTGCCTTCAAGTCTAATACTCTCTCTCCAAGATTAAACTTCCTCCTTTTATATTCTTTAAAATGTGTTTGTCTTAAAGGAAGATCACACTTAAAACTACTGCTTATCCAAAAGAATGATAATGGATCCTCTTTTCAAAACCTCTAAGAAATTTTAACTTTTTTCAGCAGCCCATACAAGGCTTTATGGAAGTTTTGTACTCAATCCCCCAGGCTGTAGACAAAGCTTGATTTTACTTGGTTAATCCTCCATTTCCTCTTAGAATGGTGGCTAATATATTGTTACAACTTATTTGCAGTGATTATACCTCAGTTAGATCACATGGTACAGGATAATTTTATAATATCTCCTCATTTTATTTGTGTTGACAGAGGGAGAGGAGTATGATTACAAATAAGTTGATCCTTAGGGATCATTGAGCTGGCAGAAGTGGCCTCATGGAAGAGTTGTTAAATCATTGCCCATAATACACTATACTTTGCCATTCAGGAATCAAACCTCCTTTACTACCTTCTTTGCTATAGCACTCTTGAGTTGGGTAATATGTACCCTTTATATAAGTGTTGACATCTGACATATGAATACACTTTGCAGAGTGTCTTGAAAATTGTACACAAAGTCAGGACAACCTGGATTCAAGTCTGGCCTCTGACCCATAATGGTTGTGTAAAGCTGGGCCAGTCCCTTAATATTTAGACAATTCTCAATTATTGTAAGGTACAGAGGAGTCACAACCCTGCTCTGGTGATAGGAGTTCCTTCATTTGGATCACCTTCAATCAATGAAATCACAGGTCTGGACCAAAAATTTAGAAAAGAAAATGGCAGGGAATAGGATACAACTGAATCTTCTGCTTTTCCTCCTGAGCAATGTTCAAGAAATGAAAAGCATATGTGAAACAGAACATTTTTGTTGTAGACCACGTTTGAAGGGATATCTTTGTCCATATAATTTACATATTAATAAATTTCTAAAGTCAACTCACTTCTATATTGTAAATTTTCAAATGATTGCCAATAAGAGATCAAAAACTTCTGAACTTCCTCATATGTTTCTTGATACTTTTGTCAAACTAGCCCCTTCTTTTTTGGGGGGTAGGGGGAAGAGGCAATTGGGTTTAAGTGACTTGCCTAGGGTCACACAGCTAGTAAGTGTCAAGTGTCTGAGGCCAGATTTAAGCTCAGATCCTCCTGAATCCAGGGCTGGTGCTCTATCCACTGTGCCACCTAGCTGCACCAAACTAGCCCCTTCTTACTGGGGAAACCTCACTGGCACAAGTTATACCACCCCCAAAAAGTTTAACCAATGATAAACAAAGGATTTCTTTAAAATATATTTTTTTTCCATTTGGTTAGGATTTTTACATTAATGTTGACACAATTGGAGGACTTTAAAAAAAAATTTCACCAAAGGCCTGATTACACATGTGCAGTGGGAATAGTTTCTGGTCAAATACTTCTCTTTAATATTCCTTTGAACCTAATGCTTACATGACAAATTCATTCCAAGTATTGCATACATGGCATAGATCCTCCAAAAATATATCTAATAATTTGTAAAGGAAGAATTAGAACAAACAACTCATGCCCTCCCTCCTTTCTCTCTAATATATTTTGCCTTTAAATGTAAAAAGATGTTGTGCCAGTTGAATATGTAGATTCTAAGAACCACTTTCACTTCTTTAAAGCCATTGCCTGGGAAGGAAAGTTCTTTCCTTGGCATCCTTTTCTGGGTGACAACTGGCTCACTTTTTTTCTGGGAAAACTTCCTTTAAGCCCCATAGAGTGGGTTTCTTCCCCACAAGGGGAAGAAACATGAAGGAATATTAAAAGATAGAAAAACTTATAGGAAAATGAAAATAGCTAAACCTTTTGATATTTCAATAAATGAAGAGACACCCCCCCAAACTAAGTCAGGAGAGCATGAGACTCAATCTCAGGATTGTGGGTTCAAGCCCCACATTGGGCGCCAAATGATGTGGCATGTATTTAGGTTCAAATTGATCATGAGTCATCCCAAAAGAATTATAAGACCCAGTGACTCAGTTTCCCAAGTTTTATTGCAATACTGTGAGTGAACACAGGGAGCAAACCAGAAAAGTAGAAACATATCTTTTGAATAAGGAAAGATAGAAAGTTATATTTATAGTATGGATAAATTGATTATCAGTTTCATTATAATAATCTCCACCTTACGAAGGTACAGGGGATGACTTATCCTAATTTGGAGTTCCTGGGGGCTTAAGCCAACCCCTGAGATTGGTACTTTTTTCTTTGGAGGTTTGTTTTGGGGGTTTACACATCATGAGGTGAATCTGGGGACAAATTTGGCCTTTTCTGAGCCTCTTTCTGATTCCCATGGCTAGTTTCAAAATATCTTCATTTTTCATTTATTTCTAGTTTAAATTTCTATACCCTGTCATTTTATAATTGTTATTGTTACAGTCTCTCTGACCTGCCTCTTTATTTTCTTGTTATGTTCTTGTTATGGGTACTGATTAATGTGGGTACAGGAAAACCTAGGCCTTGACTTATATTAATGAAGACTCACATCTTCAGTTATCCATTAACTGGGGTCTGAATCCCTTTTAGAGCTAATATCTGAATTAGAGCTTGGATCTTAGGTTTTTCTGTTAACCCCTTTTTTGCCTCTTAAATCAATGGGAGATACTGGCCAAGGACTGTCCAGAAAGACATGTCTGCATCAAAGAAGGCTCTGTGATCTATGAATAAAGCAGAATTGCAGTAGCTCAAAAGAAACATGAGATGAACAAATTTAGAGACATTTCCACTTCAAATGTTCATGTGGTAGAGCCTTTCAAACTCATATTGATCAGCCACAGTCAGACACATTGTACCTTGACCCCAACATAGTTATATCATTTTGGTCTTTTTTGAGAACAAAGGACAGCCAATCCTATAATGTGTGTGTATTTATGGATATGTATATTTATGTGCATATGTATATAGCATGTATATACATATACATATATATGTGTGTGTGTATAACCCAAAGCCATTCCCAAATCGATAATTGGCCAAAGCATATGAACAATGAGTTCTTAAAAAGAATGCTTCAAATCCTGATAATAAGAGAAACACAAATCAGAACAATCCTGACTTTTTACCTTATATCCAACAAATTGGAAAATATAACAAAAAATGGCAATAATGTTGGGGTCATTGTGGGAAGATTATTAGTGAAGTTGTGAACTATTTAAAGCATTTTAAAAAAACAGTTTTGAATTATGCAAATAAAGTGACTAAAATGTACATACTCTTTGATTCAGAGAGTTCATTAATGGATTCATAGTGCAAGCAGACCATTGATAAGAAGGGAATTCCCATATACATGAAAATATTTATAGCAGCACTTTTTGTGATTGCAAAGAATTAAAAACAAAGTAGATGCTCATTAATTCGGGAAAGGCTGAAAACTTTGCAGTATGTAGACAGAATGAATATTACTGTGCTATAAGAAATGATGAATATGATAAATTCAGAGAAACATCAAAAGATCTATATAAACTGATGCAAACTACAGTAAACAGAGCCAAGTAAACAATATATACAAGGACTATAGTATAAATGGAAAGAACAAACACCCACAGACACATACCCACACAGAGTGAATGCTGAAAAATTATGAAAAACAAACCTAGCTCAAAAGAGTAGCTATGAGCAGATATTTGCCCCCATACCACTGTGCAAAGATAGAAGGTCCACAAGTTTTGGTTATTTCACATATTTTCAGATTTTTTTTAAAGAAATGCGATTTTTGGGGCGGCTAGTTGGCGCAGTGAATAAAGCACTGGCCCTGGATTCAGGAATACCTGAATTCAAATCCAGCCTCAGACACTTGACACTTACTAGCTGTGTGACACTGGGCAAGTCACTTAACCCCCATTGCCCTGCAAAAACAAAACAAAAAAATCAAACAAACAAAAAAAAAGAGATGCTATTTTTGAATGCTATTTGTTATATGAAACAGTTCCGTGGCAATAAAAGCGGAAAGATACTGGGGGAAGCCATGGTAATATAAAACAAAAGTTATCTTTATGAACTTATTAAATATTTATGTTTAGATACTACATTCTTATATGTGCATATATGTATTAAATGTATGTGTGTACATATACATACATATATATAACTATATACACAAGTCAGCAAATTATAGGCACCCAGCATCCTTACAGATAACAGTTTTGCCAACTTAATTCACAGTTTGATTTCCCTCCTTCACTCCATGCAAGGGTGTGCTAGGACCAGTTTGATCAGGCTCTCAAGAAAAAAATTATTAAATTTTCAGTGTTAAATGTTGCAAATCAGGGCTTGATTTATTGTTTTGTTCATTTTTTAGACTCAAGAAAGTTATGGAGAAAATGTTAATTATGCAAATTAGACTTAAATATGTTGTGAATGTTTCATTTCTTTGTTTCCCTCCTGGCCTTTTTTGGAGACTCTTTTCTCTCATATTTGAATGGATACAGGTCCTGGGTTCCACTTCTAATTTATCTTTCAGATAGCATCCCAAGCCATCACGATTGCTTTACTCCCCTTCCTTCTCGAAACAAATTTCTTTCTTCTTAGTATTGTTTTTCAACATCCACCCACAGTCACCATCTTTAAACTACTTTCTTAGCTCCTCTTCTGATGAGCTAAATCCTCTCTCTATTTAACTTACATTCTATTCTTGTTTTGTTCTATTCCTAGTCAGCTTCTTTCTATGATCATCTTTTTTGTTCCCTTGCTAATTGGCCTCAAGTTACTTCTTTTGTAATGACTCTGTTTGCTCTCAGTTGATTTTTGTTCTTTCACAAAATTCACATTCCCCAAATATGTGCCTCTGCATTACACATTCACAAAAATTATTTTTGTCTTTGTTACTCATCTGGTATAATCATCATATATGTGTAATTGGAGAGAAGGCTCTTCATTGCATTAGGATTAAATATTGGGAAGTAATAGGAATAGTAATGTTTCTTCTTGTTGTTCAGTCATGTCTAACTCTCCATAACTCCATTTGGGACTTTCTTGGCAAAGATGCTGGAGTGGTTTGCCATTTTCTTCTCCAGCTCATTTTACAGATGAGGAAACTGAGGCAAACAGGGTTAAGTGACTTGCCCAGGGTCACACAGCTAGTAAGTGCCTGAGGCCAAATTTGAACTCAGGAAGATGATTCTTCCTGAGTCTAGGCCCAGCACTCTATTCACTGGACCACCTAGCTTTCCAATAATAATATTAATAGGAGCCTATTGCCATTTTTATTCCTACTATTTCCCAATACCTACCTCCTAGTCAAATCAGTTTCTTCATTTTCCGCCGTGTGAGTCACATTTGATCTTACCACCATGTCATTGCTCTTACTCTTTGTTTGGGTAGAAATGGCTCTTCCTTATTAACCTTCACCTATAAAAATCCTATCCAGCCTTTAAAGCCTGGTTCATGTCCTATTTAGTCCATAAAGTCTTCATTAATTATTCCAACCCGTATTGATCACACCTCTATTATTTAATATGCACCAGGAAATTTAGTTGTTTTGTTTTATTTCTCTAACTTCTTGAGGGCTTTTCTTGCTTTTAATGTACTCTAAAGAGACAGGAACTGCACTGGGCACATATATATAGTGAGTTCAAACACTTTTTAGATTAATTGTTGTAAATGAAATCAGCAAGAATGGTCATACTCAAATTTGGAGGGATAAAATTTCGTGTTTGTACTGTTTGAAAGCAAGAAAATCCAAATAAATTGAGTATGTCTTACTTCAGCTAGTTTGGTTGGCAAGATAGGTTTCTTAAGGCAGAATAACTTCCACAGTTGTCAACTTGAATCTAGGCCATAAAAACTACTGGGAGAGAATTCCAATGGGGTGGAGGGCGTTGGGAAGGAAATTTCTTAGAAGAAATTACCCTGTTAGAATTGCAGGGTATTTGACACTGGCCTTCAGTCTTTCCATTTCAAACTTTGCGTATATGAACTCTTAGAGCATCCCAGAACTTGATGGTCTCTTATATTTATTTACTCCTTTGGTCATTTCTCATGTCTGCAGTTGGCAAAGACTATTGAGCATGAAATAATGCCAGATGTTACAAAGATGAACAAATTTGTTCACTATTGATTATTTATTGACAATTGTCATAAGAAATGAGGAAGTAATCTTTACCATCAGAAGCAGCTAAGTGAGGCAGTGAATAAAGCACTTGGCCTAGTGTCAGGAAGACCTGAGTTCAAATTCATCCTAACTTACTAGCTATTGATCAAGTCACTTAACCTCTCTCTGCCTCAGTTTCTTCAACTATAAAATGGGGATAATAATAGCACCCACCTCTTCGTATTATCCTGAGGATAAAATGAGGTAATATTTGTAAAAGCACTTAGTACAGTGCCTGGAATATAGTAGGTGTTTAATAAACATTTGTTTCCTTATTTCCTTCCATTTGGAGGGATTCTCAACTCCAGTTCTTTCTTTCATAGAATAATAGAGGGATGGTGGAAGTTCATTTGGATGTCACTGAAATAAGAATGTTTCCTGCAGTTTTTTCTCTCATATTTAGTCTACTCTCTCTCTCTCTCTCTCTCTCTCTCTCTCTCTCTCTCTCTCTCTCTCTCTCTCTCTCTCTCTAGTGAGGCAATTGGGGTTAAGTAACTTGCCCAGGGTCACACAGCTAGTAAGTTTTAAGTGTCTGAGGCCGGATTTGAACTCAGGTACTCCTGACTCCAGGGCCGGTGCTCTATCCATGGCACCACCTATCTGCCCCTAGTCTACTCTCTCTTTTTTTTTTTAAGTATTTTTTTTCCTGTTACATGTAAAGATAGTTCTCAACTTTTGTTTATACAAGCTTTCCAATTTCAGATTTTTCTCTCTCCCTCCCCCCTCCCTTACACAGAAGGTAATCTGATATAGGTTATATATATTATATATATATATATATATAATAACATTAAACATATTTCTGCATTAATGATGTTATAAGAGAAAAATCAGAGCAATGAGGAAAAACCTCAAAATAGAAATGCAACAGCACCAAAACCAAAATAAATAGTATGGTTCATTCAGCATCTATACTCCACAGTTCTTTTTTTTTTCCCTGGATTTGGAGATCCTCCTCCCTCATGAGTTCCCTGGAACCCTTCTGTACCATTGCATTGGTGAGAAGAATATAGTCCATCACAGTAGGTCGACACACAATGTTGATGATACTATGTACAATGTTCTTCTGGTTCTGCTCATCTCACTCATCTTCATTCCACGCAAGACCCTCCAGGTTTCTCTGAACTCTTCCTGTTCATCGTTTCTTACAGCACAATAGTATTCCATTACATTCATATACCACAACTTGTCCAGCCATTCCCCAATTGATGGGCATCCCCTCAACTTCCAATTCCTTGCCACCACATAAAGAGCAGCTATAAATATCTTTGAACATGTGGGTCCTTCTCCCCTTTCCATGATCTCTTTGGGAAAAAGACCCAAAAGTGGTATTACTGGGTCAAAGGGTATGTACAGCTTCACAGCCCTTTGGGCATAATTCCAAATTGCTCTCCAGAATGGTTGGATCAGTTCACAGCTCCACCAACAATACATTAGTGTTCCAATTTTTCTACAGATTCTCCAACATTTATTATTTTCCTTTTTTGTAATTTTAGCCAATCTGATAGGTGTCAAGTGATACCTCAGAGTTATTTTAATTTGCATCTCTCTAATCATTAGTAATTTAGAGCATTTTTTCACATGGGAATAGATAGCTTTGATTTCTTCATCAGAAAACTGCCTATTCATATCCTTTGACCATTTCTCAATTGGGGAATGACTTGGATTCTTATAAATTTTATTTAGTTCCCTGCATATTTTAGAAATAAGGCCTTTATCAGAAGTACTGGCCATAAAAATTGTTTCCCAGATTTCTGCCTCTCTTCTAATTTGGGATGCATTGCTTCTGTTTGTACAAAAATTTTTTAATTTAATGTAATCAAAATTATCCATTTTGTACTTTATAATATTCTCTATCTCTTGTTTGGTCATAAACTGTTTTCCTTTCCAAAGATCTGAAAGGTAGACTATTCCTTTCTCTCCTAATTTTCCTATGGTATCACCTCTTATGTCTAAATCATGCATCCATTTGGACCTTATTTTAGTATAAGGTGTATGATATTGGTCTATGCCTAATTTCTGTCATACTATCTTCCACTTTTCCCAGCAGTTTTTGTCAAATACTGAGTTCCTATCCCAGTAGCTGGAGTCTTTGGGTTTATCAAACACTACATTACTAGTGTCACTTACTACTGTGTTTCCTGTATCTAGCCTATTCCATTGATCCTCCACTCTATTTCTTAGCCAGTACCAGATAGTTTTGATGACTGCCGCTTTATAGTAAAGCTCCAGGTTTGGTACCGCTAACCCACCTTCCTGTGCATTTTTTTGCATTATTTCCCTGGATATTCTTGATTTTTTGTTTTTCCAGATGAATTTTGTTATTATTTTTTCTAGCTTTATAAAATAATTTTTAGGTAGTCTGATTGGTATGGCACTGAATAAGTAAATTAATTTAGGCAGTATTGTCATTTTTACTATATTAGCTCTGCCTATCCATGAGCAATTGATATCTTTCCAGTTATTTAGATCTGATTTGATTTGTGGGAAGAGTGTTTGGTAATTGTGTTCATAGAGTTCCTGGGTTTGTCTTGGCAAATAGATTCCCAAGGATTTTATATTATCTACCGTTACTTTAAATGGAATTTCTCTTTCTATCTCTTGCTGCTGGACTTTGTTGGTCATGTATAGAAATGCTGATGAATGGGGCAGCTAGGTGGCGCAGTGGATAGAGCACCGGCCCTGGAGTCAGGAGTACCTGGGTTTGAATCCGGCCTCAGACACTTAACACTTACTAGCTGTGTGACCCTGGGCAAGTCACTTAACCCCAATTGCCTCACTAAAAAAAAAAAGAAAAGAAAAGAAAAGAAATGCTGATGATTTATGTGGATTTATGTTGTATCCTACTACTTTGCTAAAGTTATTAATTGTTTCAAGTAATTTTGAGTTGATTTTCTAGGATTCTTTAAGTATACCATCATATCATCTGCAAAGAGTGATAGTTTTGTTTCCTCCTTGCCTATTCTAATTCCTTTAATTCCTTTTTCTTCTCTGCTAAAGCTAACATTTCTAGTACAATGTTAAATAATAGGGGTGATAATGGACATCTCTATTTCACTCCTGATCTTATTGGGAAGGCCTCTAATTTATCTCCATTGCATATAATGCTTGCTGATGTTTTTAGGTAGATACTGTTTATTATTTTAAGGAAAGCTCCCCCTATTCCTAAGCTCTCTAGTGTTTTTATTAGGAATGGGTGCTGTATTTTGTCAAAAGCTTTCTCTGCATCTATTGAGATAATCATATGATTTTGGTTGGTTTTCTTATTGATGTGGTTGATTATGTTAATAGTTTTCCTAATGTTGAACCAGCCCTGCATTCCTGGTATAAATCCCACCTGGTCATAGTGTATTATCCTGGTGATCACTTGCTGTAATCTCCTTGCTAATATCTTATTTAAGATTTTAGCATCAATATTCATTAGGGAAATTGGTCTATAATTTTCTTTCTCTGTTTTTGCTTTGCCTGGTTTTGGTATCACCACCATATTTGTGTCATAAAACAAATTTGGTAGAACTCCTTCTTCACCTATTTTTCCAAATAATTTGTATAATGTTGGAATTAATTGTTCTTTAAATGTTTGGTAAAATTCACCTGTAAACCCATCTGGCCCTGGGGATTTTTTCTTAGGGAGTTCATTAATGGCTTGTTCAATTTCTTTATCTAATATGGGTTTATTTAAGGATTTTATTTCCTCTTCAGTTAACCTGGGCAGTTTGTATTTTTGTAAATATTCATCCATTTCATTTTGATTGCCAAACTTATTGGCATACAGTTGGGCAAAATAATTCCTAATTATTGATTTAATTTCCACTTCATTGGATTTAACATCACCATTTTCATTTTTGATACTGATAATTTGGTTTTCTTTCTTTTTTTTAAATCAAATTAACCAATATTTTATCTATATTATTGGTTTTTCATAAAACCAGCTCTTAGTTTTATTGATTAATTCTATAGTTTTCTTGCTTTCAGTCTTATTCATTTCTCCTTTAATTTTCAGGATCTCTAGTTTAGTATCTAATTGGGGATTTCTAATTTGTTCTTTTTCTAGCTTTTTAAGTTGCATGCCCAATTCATTAATCTCCTCTTTCTATTTTTTATTCATGTAAACATTTAGAGCTATAAATTTTCCCCTAAGCACTGCTTTGGCTGCATCCCATAGATATTGGTATGTTGTCTCATTATTGTCATTCTCTTGGATATAGTTATTGATTGTTTCTATGATTTGTTGTTTGACCCATTCATTCTTTAGAATGAAATTATTTAGTTTCCAATAGATTTTTATTTTACTTTTCCATGGCTCTTTCTTACATGTAATTTTTATTGCATCCTGATCTGAGAAGGATGCATTTATGATTTCTGCCTTTCTACATTTGACTATGATGTTTTTGTGCCCTAATACACGGTCAATTTTTGAAAATGTGCCATGTACTGCTGAGAAAAAGGTACATTCCTTTCTCTCCCCATTCAATTTTCTCCAGACATTTATCATGTCTAACTTTTCTAGTAATCTATTCACTTCTTTCACTTCTTTCTTATTTATTTTTCAGCTAGATTTATCTAATTCTAAGAGGGGGAGATTCAGATCTCCCACTAGTATAGTATTACTGTCTAATTCCTCTTGTAACTCATTTAACTTCTCCTCTAAGAATTTGGATGCTATACCACTTGGTGCATACATATTTAATATTGATATTACTTCATTATCTCTAGTACCTTTTAGCAAGATGTAGTTTCCTTCCTTATCTCTTTTAATGAGATCTATTTTTGCCTGTGCTTTGTCTGAGATAACGATTGCTACCCCTGCTTTTTTTTTTACTTTAGCTGAAGCATAATATATTCTGCTCTAGCCTTTTACCTTTACTCTGTGTGTATCTCTCTGCTTCAAATATGTTTCTTGTAAACAGCATATTGTAGGATTCTGGTTTTTAATCCACTCTGCAATTTGCTTCCATTTTATAGCAGAGTTCATCACATTCACATTCACAGTTATTATTACTACCTGTCTATTCCCCTCCATTCTATTTATCCCCTTTGTACTTTTCCCCCCTTCTTTCACCCTATTCCTCCTCACTGATGTTTTGCTTCTTACCCCTGCCTCCCCCAATCTGCCCTCCCTTTTTATCACCCCCTCCCTTTTCTTTATCCTTTTCTCCCTTGCTTTTGATCTCCCTTCTATCAGTCCCCCCGCTTTCCCTTCCCCTTTTACTTCCTTCAAGAATGAGCTAAGTTTCTTTATCCCAGTGAATGTATATGTTATTCCCTCTTTGAATCAAACCTAATGAGAGTAGGGTTGAAATAATGTTCACCCTTCCTTTCTTTCCCTCTATTGTAATAGTTTTTTTTTCCACCTCTTCATATGATGTAATTCACCCTATTCTACCTCCCCTTTCCTCTCCTCCCCATAGAATCCCTTTTTAACCCCTTAATTTTCTTTGTATCATCACATCAAAGACAATTTATATTTATGCCCTCTGTGTAAAGTCCTTCTCTCTGCCAAAATACATTTACAATTCTTAAGAGTTATGAGTATTATCTTCCTGTGTAGGGATGTAAACAGTTTAACCTAATTGAGTAACTTTTTTTCTCCTCTTTACCTTTTTAAACTTCTCTTGTGTCTTGTATGTTAAGATCGAATTTTCTATTTAGTTCTGGTCTTTTCATCAGGAAAGATTGAAAGACCCCAATGTCATTAAATGTCCATCTTTTCCCCTGAAAGAGAATGCACATTTTTGCTGGGTAATAGATTCTTGGCTACAATCCAAACTCCTTTGCCTTCTGGAATATCATATTCCAAGCCTTGTGATCCTTTAATGTTGAAGCTGCCAGGTCCTGAGCAATCCTGACTGTGGCTCCATGATATTTAAATTGCTTCTTTCTGGCTGCTTGGAGTATATTCTCCTTCACCTGATAATTCTGGAATTTGGCTACAATATTCCTTGGGGTTTTCCTTTTGGGGTTTCTTTCAGGAGGTGATCAGTGGATTCTTTTAATGATGATTTTATCCTCTGATTCTATAATATCAGGGCAGTTGTCCTTAATAATTTCCTGGAATATGGTGTTTAGATTCTTTTTCTGATCATGGCTTTCAGGCAGTCCAATGATTCTCAAATTGTCTCTCCTGGATCTGTTTTCCAGATCAGTTGTCTTTCCAATGAGGTATTTCACATTTTCTTCTATTTTTTCATTTTTTTGATTCTGCTTGACTGATTCCTGGTGTCTCAAGGATTCCTTATCTTCCAACTGTCCAATTCTAATTTTTAAAGCATTGTTTTCTTCAGTGAGATTATGCACCTTTTTTTTTTCCATTTGGCCAGATGAATTTTTTTAAGGCATTGTTTTCTTCAGTGAAATTAATCACCGTTTTTTCCATTTGGCCAGATGAATTTTTTAAGGAATTGGTTTCTGCAGTCAATCTTTGTGCTTCCTTTTCCAAGCTGCTGATTCTTTTTTCATAGTTTTCTTGTTTTGCTTTCATTTCTCTCCCCATTTTTTCTTCTACCTCTCTCAATTGATTTTTTAAATCCTTTTTGAGCTCTTCCAGGAAGGCTTTTTGTTCTTGAGTCCAATTCACCTTCTCTCTTGAGGCTTCACATGTAGGCAATTTGAGGGTATTGTCCTCATGGGAGTTTGTGTTTGCCTCTTCCCTGTTGATACAGAAGCTCTCAATGGAGAGGGCTCTTTTTTGCTTCTTACTCATTATTGCAACTTATTTATTTATTAAGTTGAGGTCTGCTCTGGGGGCACCAGGGTCCCTGTTTTGGGCTTCTTGTGCAGGGGTATAGGTGCTGTGTGACCGGCTTTTTACACTGAGGCTTTTATGGTGTGTGCAGCTCGCCCACCCTGCACTTCCTGTCTGAGCGTGCTAGGATCAGTGGGCCTAGTTACACCAATCCTGTTCGGGGCCCTCCAGCTGGCAACTTGCCCTCTCGGCTGGTGCAGGTAGGTTTTTCCACTGTCCTGCTGGGCCACCAGATTTTTGAGCCAGGATCCAAGGGCCTCAGTTGTTCAGCTGTGGCCCGCAGCGTCCTGCTGACTTGCCTGGACCCCCTCCACACTGGGCTGCTGCCCTGTGCTGTGCCTCCCTTTTGCTCGAGTCAGACAGACCTTTCCTGAAGTCTTCTAAATTATCTCTGGTTGGAAGACTGTGTCTCTCTGTCTCTTTGTAGGTTCTGTAGTTTCAGAATCTGTCCAGAGGCTTGATTTAATGTTCTTTTTGAGGGAACAGAAGGAGAGCTCAGGAAGCTTGCTGATTCCTCTCCAACATCTTGGCTCCCTAGTCTACTCTCTTGATGGTCAAAAAGTGGCCTTCCTATATACACTGTGCTAATTTACTGAGAGGGAATTATTTAATTCAACAAATCCTACATAACATTTTAAATGACCTATTTACCCATAAGCATCATTTTCCACATTTCAAGGCATGGAAAATTAATGAAAAAGGGACATTTTATATTTATTGTCCTTAAAAATTACCTATCAGAATATGAACATTTTAATGATCACTTTACCTTTGGATCCCCTTACTAATGCTGTTGGCTCATAGTTCCCTGAGTTTGGAGCTTATGAGTTTGTCTCTGGGTAGCCTGATTCCCTGGGTTTCCTTATGTGTTTTAGGCATTCATGCCTTTACATTGTTTGTTGTGTTTTCTCTGACTCCAACGGACTAGATAGCAAGCTCTTTATGGTAGGATTTATACCTTTGCCTTTCTTTGTAATTTCCCACAAGCCCCTAAATATGGTTGGTGCTAAATAACTGCTTTTAACATCTGATTAATGTCTTAAATGTCTTGGGCTGAATTCCATGAATACTTCTCTTCATTTCATTGTTTGTTTGTTTGTTTGTTTTTTTAGTGAGGCAATTGGGGTTAAGTGACTTGCCCAGGGTCACACAGCTAGTAAGTGTTAAGTGTCTGAGGCTGGATTTGAACTCAGGTACTCCTGACTCCAGGGCCGGTGCTCTATCCACTAGCTGCCCCTTCATTTCATTGTAGTAATTTCTTTTGATAATTACCACCATGTGTTATATTCTTTTTTATTGTTCTCTTTAACTTGTGTGTATCTGGTTTTCCTTATGACCTTGTAATTCCTTGACTGTAAGGAGAAAATAAGTCGGGACCTAGGCCAGGGGGTCTTTTCATAGGATAAGACTTATCAACAGTGTGTTGAAATTTTCTCAGATGCTGTTTTTGGCACACACTCTGAACTTATGCCTTCAGTTTGTACAACATCGGATTTCATTTGGTTAATGTTGGGCTGATGCTCTGTTAAAGTGTTCTGTGGTTTCAAATGTGTGGTTCTGTTTCCCCATCTGGAATCCTTGGTGTTTTAGTCTTAAATCATGGAGAGTATTTACCTGTGCTTTGCTTATCAAAGACCTATATAATAATGTAAGGCCCAGAAAATAAATTCATTACACAAAAATGTCACTAAACTGTACATATTAGATTGATCCAATTATATCACTATTAGGCATTGACCATAAGAGGTCAACAACAAAGAAATATAACTCACACATACAAAAATATTTGCAGCACAGCAAAGGAGAGGAAGTAACTTGAAATTTTAGAACATGAATATAATGGGATATGATTGCATCATAAGAAGAATTTGGATAAATTGGAAATACTTTTATGAACTGAGATATGAACAGAATCAGGAAAAACAATTTACAGGAGGAATGCCATAATAAAAAGGAAAACAATTTGGAAGGAATCTGGAATTCTGGGAAATGTGGTGACCAATTAAAAAGCATCAACAAAACATTAAAATACATAGGAGAAAAAAAAAAAGAAGTTTGAAAGGGAACACAAATAGGGCAATTTTATTACAGATGTTAAATTTTATATACATTTTTAAAAAGCATTATGCAATAGAGAAATTCATAATTTGAATACAGTCCTCTTCTTTGTACATTGAAATGTTTTGTTGATGATTTTGTTCATCATGAAAAGAAAAGGTAACATATTTGGTCTTCAGTTATTGGGGCCATGTTAGTCACTATTACAGCAATATGATGCCAATTTAAAATTTATATTAAAAATATTTAACTCTTTAAGTTTTTTGTGTATTCACTAGTTTATCCAAAAGAATTCTTTTGGAAATTTATTGGAAATGGTAAGAAAAATTTATTGGAAATTGTATTTAAACAGTATAAGAGACAACCCATTTGTAAATTCATGTAAAAAACCCTGTTCATTTCATTGTTTTTTGTTGTTCAATGTAAAAAGCTGCAATGTAGAGTGGGCATCACTACTTAGTCTGCCCTATGTTCCTTTAAGAGAATGGCCAGGTTGAAAGGCCAGCCATATTTGAGAAAATTTTTTTACCTAGATCCTATAATGTATATATTTCTCCATATCTATATCTATGTATACATATATGTATGTGCATATATATCTTCAGTTCATTACATACAAAAGCAGACTTTAAAAAAAATTCATTACGGAAGGAAAGTGTGAAATATGAGACACAGCTACTCAGAGTTATAGATTGAAATATCACCATAGATTGGGTATTGTTCATTTGAATATCTTTTAATCTGGAATTTCTTGACTGGTCTCTGGATTTCTCTTAGAACAAACCTTTCTTAAAAGCTAATTATAAACATAGATATATGCTCTATAATAGGGTGCTTTGTAGGATATGCTAATATTGTTGCTAATTACTTATTTTTACAAGAACTCTTTACTAATTTAAATGTTAACCTTCACAAGACTGGTGCTACATATGTAGAATATGAATAGAGATTTCTTATTATACTCAGTCCTCAGGTGGCTTGTGCATAGGTTCTGAAGAAAAGAGCCTAAGCTTGTGCTAAGAATGTGCACAAGCTATTTAACTAGGGTATCCTGCCAAGAACCTTCCCAAGTACAAGGATCTCACTTGTTTTGTTTTCATATGGATTGTTCATATGCACATAAAAGCAGAATCCACAAACAGCAGGCCAGCTCTCAGTCCAGAAGCACTTGTATAAGTACATGGGGAATCTGAAAATAACACCATAAATTTTACCCGCTATATTTAATTAAAAATTATCAATGGGGTTTTGTGCAAAGGCTGGGTCACATGGTCTTTATGTGAGGCTTTCTTAGCCCTTGAAGAAGAGCAACTTCTTTATGGCTTTAGGATTTTGATTTATAAAGTAAAATTAATTCATCACACCACCATAGAGTACCTAACTACTTACCATAAAGCCATCAGGTTTCAAATCTGGGCACAATTTCCTCCTCTTTTACTCAGTTTTTTCATCATTCCTGTTTTTTTTTTTTTTCCTGTGGATTCCCATGTGACTGGCACATAGTAAGTGCTTAATAAATTTAATGGGTTGGCTGCTCCCTGCCTCCACAAAAATCTCCCCCCACCCCAACATGTATTTGACATCTTAAGTGCTTGTATAGGAATTAGAAGCTTCTTTTTACAACCACACTTAAGGAAATGTAAACATGAACTATGTAGCTTAAGTATATGAGAATGTTCTAAAGTAACTTAGGGCAACAAAGCAAGGAAAGAAAATGACCCTCTTGTGGTCACCCTCCACAAATGAACCAGGTCCACCTAAGCACAGAGCCTTCTTATGTGACCACATATTACATTTGTAAATAAAAAGTCTAGGGGCGGCTAGGTGGCGCAGTGGATAAAGCACCGGCCCTGGATTCAGGAGTACCTGAGTTCAAATCTGGCCTCAGACACTTGACACTTACTAGCTGTGTGACCCTGGGCAAGTCACTTAACCCCCATTGCCCCGCAAAAAAAAAAAAAAAAGAAAAGAAAAGAAAAAAAAGTCTATATAGTAAAGTAAAAATAAATAAATAAATAATTTAAAAAAAAATCTTGATTTGGACCAGAGATCCAGGCTCTAAAGATTGACCCTGATACTTTGCTACCTCTATGACCTTAGACAAGTCACTTAATCTCTATAGGCCTCAGTTTCCTCAACTGTAGTGTAACGATTGGAATAACGCCACCTGCTGGATACTTACTGTAGAGGAGTTCTGCCCATGAAGGGAAGGTCTTTGAGAGCAAGACCAGGAGTCAGGAAGTGACGCGGGCTAGTGGGAGGAGGAAGGAAGAGACTGGCGCTCAGTCTCGGGCTTCTTTTCCTCTGGACTCTGGTGGAGAAGGGAGCTAAAAATGTGCTCTCCCTTTAATAGATAGAAATCTAGGCCTTTCTCTCTCTCTTTACCAAATTCTTATTCTCCTTAATAAATGCTTAAAAGTCTAACTCTTGCTAAAGCTTATAATTTATTGGCGACCACTCATTAGATATTTTAGACAGTTTAGCTAGAATTTTAGCCCTTAACAGATGGCTGACCACGAAGAGGAAAGCTAAACCTCAGTCTTCTTCTGATCTGGTTGGGTAAGAAATTTCCCCTCCCTCTCCCTTTAACTGCTAAGTACTGGTGTACTGGCTGTGTTTTCCCTTTAAATTTTTTCAAATGGACCTTTTAAACACCCTAATTATCCTATTTTTGATTTTAGTCTGTTTAACCAGACAAATGGGAGATAAGATCATGTTAATGCTTTGTTTTTGTGGATTTTCTATTTTTCTTTTTATTTTTGTTAAAAGAGCCAGCAACTTACTCACACAAGGAAATATCTCTCCCTCTCCCAACCATGCTTTTTCAGAGAAACCTGAAGAGATTCCTGCAGCTTTTCCCAATTCTAACACTAATTGTTGCTCTAATTTTGCATGCCTGGAGGCAATGACCCACCCTCTAGAAGCTTTTAATCCCCTAGCACCTGGAGGCAAAGTGGGGGAAGAGGAATCCAGGCCTGAGTTCAAAATTAAGTCTGATTCAAATTGTGCTGGTCCCTCCCCTCCTCTCCAGACCCCACCCTCTACTCCTCCCATGGCTAAGCCCATTGCTTCCCCTGCCTGGGAAGTCCAGAGATCTAATGCTCATGCGCAACTTTCTCTAACTACATTTGCAGCTTCAGGCTCAGCCCTTCCCTGGCCTGGCTGTGCTTCTGAGACAACTTTAGAAAACCCTTTAAATTCCACATATGCCTGTTTTGTTCATAATTTTGCTAACCTGCTTTTGTCTTTAATTAGTAATCTTATAAAGCATTTGTATGGTGAAAAGACTGACAGACAATATAAAGGGGTTAAAGAAGAAAAACTTAAGCTGAATAAGAATGACAACCATCAACATAGTTCAAGACTCTGCTTCTTTTGCCATGGAAGGGTATATATTTTACAGAAATGTGGAAGTAAGCAGCAAGGTATTGATATGAGTATTGGGGATTTTAGATATCAGAATCAAAAGTGTTCTGAATTCACTCAGAGTAATAGTATCAGTTCAGAGGTTACATAGGATTTCTATGCTATTATATATACATTTTGAAATTAATGGTATGGGTTTATTTTCATAGAGATTTTCATGCTTTTGAGATTGTGACTTATACTTAGTTTCTAAAACAAGGAGAATATTTGTAAAGCTTTTTATAGTCATATGATCAAGTTCATATTTTATAATACTCTTATTAATATTAAGTTCATATTCATTTAGATTTCCCTAGTTTGAATTTCATTGTCTTTTATTGTTCCGTGTGTATTTTTTTCTATTTATTCATCTCTCTAATTTTGAAACATTGCAAGATGGTTTTGATTTCATAATACAATGTTAATTCTAGGAGTATTGTGCTCCCATATTCTGAGTTGTTTGTTTTTGTTATTTTTTCTCAACTGATTATTTGATCAAACTCTTTAAAGCATTTCCCTAGCAAATTGTTTGCCATGGCAAGTGTAAATTGATTCTAGAAGTATTATTTTTGATAAGCATATTCCAAAAAAAAAAAAAAAAGAGGGGAACATTTGTAAAAGTTTTCTTTGAGATTGTGTTGTGCTTTAACTTGTATTTAAATATGTTCAGATTTTTCAAAAAAGTAATTGTATACTAAGTTAAAAAAAAGGGTATTATTTGAAATTGTTGCATAATTATATATTATATTTTGAGTCAAGAGGTATTCGCATTTTTTGCAATCATTTATTATCCTCATTTTTAAATCCATATGAGACTTGGATTATGGGAATTTATCATTTAAGACATTAATTGCCGTTATTCTGAGTTATCAGATGCCAGTTGGCCAAGATGCCATCCAATCACAAGAGGAATACATGCAAGAGCAGACACTGAACTGTCACATGAGGGGAGACATGCATGAAGTCAAGGTATGGCCGAGGGAACGGCTTTTGACAAATGTTGAGGTTGGATTCTCTTGGTTTAATATTTTATTCTCTTTTTCCCCACAATATTGTACAGATGGCTGGAAGTATTCATCCCACCCATCTCACTTCTACACCTGGCTTCTATGCTCCCTCCTATATGCCTGATGCCATGGACATCTCAATCCCATGCATCTGATTAAGTCTGACTCAGTTTCTTCCAATATGTTCGGTGGCATGAACGTATATTCCATCCACCTATTTTAAGCCTGGCATACTGTATGGGCAGTACATATTGCTCAAGTGTGGGAATGCTCATATCCCATCATTTCTCTGTTCTTTTATGGTAACCCCCATAATTATCTCAGGTGTCATGATAAATACAGTGTTGAATTTGGCCTTGACACCTGTTACCAATTATATTAGATTTTCTAATTTCTCATAATGGCATGAGGATAATTAGGCAGATGATGCAAAAAGTGATGAAACAAAGATAAAAATTATTTTTAAAAATTAATATCACAGCAATTGTCTTCTCAGTAATATTATAATTTTAAAGAATGGTTCAATTTTTGTTTTATTGTATGTTTCACATGTTAACAACTAAGATTCTGTATTCCCTTAGACATGTTTTTGAGAACTTTCATTGTTTGATTTGATTATTGACAAAGCTATTTTAAAGTTGTGTTAAGCTCAATTTTGTAGGAAATTTTCCTGGCTGATTACCAGCATCCACACATCAACCCCTGAAAAGACTTCCATTCCACGACTACACCTAGAGGACATCTGAGAAAAGACTTTCAGAGACTTTAAATGAACAGTTTTGATTTGTTGTTTTTTTCTCTTTCTGTTATAATATACACCATCTGTAACATGTATTCTCTGCAGAGGCCCTCCCTTTGCAAGACTAATGTCAAAGCGTCGGTTCATGAGGACAAAAAAAATCGCCCCTCTGGACAAAACTTTCCTCTCTTCCTTTTCTATATTGTTGTTCACATATTATTAGTTAGCAATAGTTATTATATTCTTTTTACTGTTCCGTCAAGGAAACATTTTGTTTCTTGAGGAACAACAGGGGGGACTGTAACGATTGGAATAACGCCACCTGCTGGATACTTACTGTAGAGGAGTTCTGCCCATGAAGGGAAGGTCTTTGAGGGCAAGACCAGGAGTCAGGAAGTGACGCGGGCTAGTGGGAGGAGGAAGGAAGAGACTGGCGCTCAGTCTCGGGCTTCTTTTCCTCTGGACTCTGGTGGAGAAGGGAGCTAGAAATGTGCTCTCCCTTTAATAGATAGAAATCTAGGCCTTTCTCTCTCTCTTTACCAAATTCTTATTCTCCTTAATAAATGCTTAAAAGTCTAACTCTTGCTAAAGCTTATAATTTATTGGCGACCACTCATTAGATATTTTAGACAGTTTAGCTAGAATTTTAGCCCTTAACAGTAGAATGAGAAGATTATACTAGATCATTTTTGAAATTATAGTTCTACTTCTAGTTCTATGATCTTATAGCCCTATGATAGCTTATACAAAGGAATTTCAAGATGCTGAGAAGGCTCATAACTTAGGTTGGGGAACATCTAGAAAGAACTTTTTTTTTGGGGGGGGGGCATGAAGGTTAAGTGACTTTGCCAGGGTCACACAGCTAGTAAGTGTCAAGTGCCTGAAGTTGGATTTGAACTCAGGTACTCCTGAATCCAGGGCGGGTGCTTTATCCACTGCGCCACCTAGCTGCCCCTAGAAAGAACTTTGATAGCATATGACGCTGAGCCTTGCTTTGAAGGAAGCCAGTGATTCAATAGGGGGAAGGGAGAAGTGACTGAATACCAGATAAATGCAGCTGAATACCGGATAAAGGTGTGCTGCAGCCTGATCATACTGGGCATTTACACCTCAGAAATCAGCAAATGCTACAAATAAGGGCTTCATTGATTGTTTTGCTCATTATCTAGGCTTAAGAAAGTGATGGAGAAAATGTTAATAATAAAGATTAAATGCAAAAGTATGTCCTGCAGTAGGTTTTTTTTAAATCCAGAGATACAGTTATTAAATATTTACCAGCACAGGGAGCAGCTAGATGGCACAGTGGATAGGGTACTGGCCCTGGAGTCAAGAGGACCAGAGTTCAAATCTCACCTCAGACACTTACCAGCTGTGTGACCCTGGGGAAGTCACTTAATCCCAATTACCTTAAACATCTGGTGCCATCTCCAGTCGTCCTGATGTATATTTTGCCCCTGAACCCATATGGTTCTGGAGGAGAGCATGAGGTTGGTGATCTTGCACAGCCCTCCCTCCCTTAAATCCAATTCACTGCAAGTCATGACATTGCCTGAAGTCATGTCCTCTTCAATAATGAAGGATAAGCAACAACAACCAGCACAGAACTATATTTGGGGGACCCACTTAAGAAAAGCCACAGAGAGGTTTCAGACATATCATTTTGGTGGCTATTGGGAGGATAAATTGAAGAAGGGAGAGACAGGACTAAAGGATACCAATTCATAGGCTATTTTAATTGGCAAGAGAGGATCAGGGTCTGAATCAATGTAGAAGTGGTATGAATGGGGAGAAGGTGATAGAGACATGCTTACAACAGAATCAACCTTCTGTGATTCTCAAAAACAAACCTTTAATTTAGTACCTTGTGACATTTTCTTGTACTATGTAATGACAAGCACTAACCCAAAGAAAAAGAGGTATAGATCCCAAGGAAGAGTCCTCGCTTCAGTGAGAAAGGATATTAAGAGTCCATATGGAGCCAGCTAGAGTCAAATCTCTCAGTTTGATGCCCTTCTTCATATATATGCATTACTTCCATTAACTCCAACTGATGTTTTTCCCCATGTAAGAATAAGAAATTCAAGTAGTCAGTGGAGTTAATGAGATATGAGTGACCCTCTGACTATTATAGTAAGAGTTATATTTCCACTCAAATAGGAAATGTCTTTGCATAGATGTGTTTTCAATCTGATAGCCTTCCGTCTTGAATCAGTCAGCAGTAAAGCTCTTTTACACAAACTGTTTAATAAATATTCTCAATGGGTATGTAGAGGATATTTATACTTATAGGCAGACAATCTCTGACATGTCCACTTGACTAAAAATATTTTATGTGATAAAACAGAAGTATATATAATAAAACATATAATATTACATTTAAAGCAAGCAACCCATTCTGCCATCTTGAGAACTTATTTTTGCTCCTTATTACTGCTTGGAATTTCCCTCTCCCTACTGCACAGCCACAATGTGGCCTGTGGCTCTTCAAGGTGCTGATCCATGGTCATCCATGACTGGCGGAAGCCTACTACTCTACCCCCAAATTTCATCCCTTCTTCACCAAGCTCAAAAGTTTAGTCCAAGTGTATATGGTTGTGGGAGTGGTGTTATCTGATCTGTAGGACAGAGATGCTGAAGGAGAAGGGGAGGAGGGAAGGAGAGATTTTTAACTGATGCCTGCTCCTAATTCCTCCCCACTTGATCTCCCACTTGTAATCCCAGTTGGGTGGTGCAGTGGAGAGAGTGCCAGTTCTAGAGTCAGGAAGACTTACCTTCTGGAGTTTAAATCTATCCTCAGACACTTCCTAGCTGTGTGACCTTTTGCAAGTTACTGTTTGGTTCAATTTCCTCATCTGTAAAATGAACTGGAGAAGGAAATGGCAAACTAGAATATCATATTCAAAGCCTTCCAATCATTTGATTTTGAAGCTGCCAGGTCCTTTGTAATCCTGACTGTGGCTCCATGGTATTTAAATTTTTTCTTTCTGGCTTCTTGTAGTATTTTCTCCTTCACCTGATAACTCTGGAATTTGGCTATACTCCTTGGAGTTTTCCTTTTGGGGGTCTCTTTCAGGAGGTATTCAGTAGATTCTTTCAGTGATGATTTTATCCTCTGGTTTTAGGATATCAGGGCAATTCCCCTTGATAATGTCCTAGAATATGGTGTTTAGACTATTTTATTTTCATCCTGGCTTTCAGGTAGTCCAGTAATTCTTAAATTATCTCTATTGGATCTATTTTCCAGGTCAGTTGTCATTCTGATGAGGTATTTCACATTTACTTCTATTTTTTCATTCTTTTGAATCTGTTTTACTGATTCTTGGTGTCTCATGGAATCATGAGGTTCCAGCTGCCCAATTATAATTTTAAAGGCATTATTTTCTTCAGTAAGCTTTTGAAACCCCTTTCCCATTTGGCCAATTTTACTTTTGAAGGAATTGGTTTCTTCTGTGATTTTTTCCCATTTGGCCAACTGTATTTTTTACGGAATTGTTTCCTTCAGTCAATTTTTGTGCTTCCTTTTCCAATCTGTTGACTCTTATTTCATAATTTTCTGGTGTTAAGTCTCATTTCTCTCATTTATTTTCCTATTTTTCTTCTACCTCTCTTATTTGATTTTTAAAATCCTTTTTGAGCTCTTCCAAGAAAGCTTTTTGGTCTTGAGACCAATTCATCTTCCCCCTTGAGGCTTCATATGTAGGCATTGACAGTGTTGTTCTCATCTGAGTTTGTCTTTTAGTCTTCCCTGTCTCCATAGAAGCTCTCTATGGCAATGGTCCTTTTCTGATTCTTACTAATATTTTAGCCTATTTTGTGACTTTTAAAGTTGAGCTCTGCTCCCGGGGCACAGGGGCCACTGTTGCAAGTTTCTTTTCCTGAGGGCCAGTGGCCTGATCACTGGATTTCTGATCTGAGGCCTCTGGCGCTTGGGGATTCCTCTGTGCTCTGGGCTTTCTCTCTGCCTTGGGATGGCTTGTCATAGTAGTTCTTGCCTGTGGGTGGTTCTATATCTGACAGTTTGCCTTCTCAGCTGGGGTTGAGGGGGGAGAGGGGGTCTCGCAACTGGCCTGCTGCACCACCAGTCCACTGAGCCATGACCAAACAGCCTCAGCTGCTGATCTGTACTGTGGCCAAGAGCCTCTTACTGACTTGCCAAGACACCCTCCATACTGTGCTGAGCTGTACTGCAGTCCCCTTTCGCCCTTTCTACAGATCTTTCCTGAAGTCATCTAAATTATCTCAAGTTGAAAGATTGTGTCTCTCTATTTTGTTTTGGTTTTTTTGTAGGTTCTGTAGCTCCAGAATCCATTTACAGGCTTGATTTACTGTTGTTTTTGAGGGAAACTCAGGAAAGTTCAGACAACTTCCTGGCTTCTCTCCACCATCTTTGCTCTGCCTTAGGAAATGGCAAACCACTCCAGTATCTTTGCCAAGAAAACCCCAAATGGGGTTATGAAGAGGTAGATACAACTGAAAAATGGCTCACAAAATTCTCTTCCAGTAGTTCCCTCAGCTTTCAATTGACTTCCACAAAACTTGTCCTCTCTATGCTTTCCCTGCTCTTCATCAAAAAGCTCCAGCCCTGATCAGCTCCTATGGTAGAATACCACAGGATATCTAATCTGATATTCCTCTAAAATGTAAGAAATCAGACTTCAGCTTTTCCATTAGCACTGACATACAACTTTCCCCATAGGGTCTACCAATACAACCAAACAATGAAAACCAAAACAGGTTAATGAGATGATGAAGATGATTATGATGTAGGGACCAATTTTAATTAGGGACTGTTAGCTAGGTGGCTTGCCACAATATTGGGGCAAGGAAGGAGACTGACAGCCTCCCTCAAGACAGAGCAGGATTTATTTAGTGAGAAAGAACTTAAAAAACACAAACAGGATCAGTAGGATTAAGGGAAAGGAAATAAAATGGGGAAAGGGAAATAATACAACCTGAATCACACCACCACCCAGGAATCAGCTGAGAACACACAGCAGCATCCTGTAGCCTTCCAGCTTCAAGCTAGAATGGTGAAAAATCTCCCTTCTTCCCAGCAGACCCCAGACTGACCACACACAGCCCCAAGCGAATTGGCTGGCTACTCTGACAGTCACATGACTGCCTTCACTGGGCTTCCAGTCATTATAATTTTGCCAGGCCCATGTAGGTGTCAGTGAGTGGTGATGACATGAGGTGCCAGAGCCACGGCGATGGCTACAACCAGTGGGTGGGGCGCCATGCCATTTGCGTCTGAGCCCCAGACCAGTGAGCACGCTGGGTTTTTAAAAATTCTAGCCAAAAGATGGGGCCATAAAAACCTCAAATAACAATTAATTCTTTACAATGATAACTATAATAAAAAAATTATTAACTACCAAAGGAAATTATACATTTTCTATGTAAAAATTGAACCAGTTTGAGCCACCCTTTGGATTTATATCATCATCATCATCATAACAACCAATCTGTAACTTGGGTACTCTTTATACTTTATTAAATCTATTCATCCAATCCCTCTTTTTTTGTTTGTTTCTTTGTTTTTGGTTGGGCAATGAGGGTTAAGTGACTTGCCCAAGGTCACACAGCTAGTAAGTGTTAAGTATCTGAGGCCGGATTTGAACTCAGGTCCTCCTCACTCCAGGGCCGGTGTTTTATCCACTGCACCACCTAGCTGCCCACTCCAATCCCTCTTTTAAAAGACTTTTTCAGAATAACAGAGTATTGTTATAAGGAATCCCTTTTAAAGGGAAAAAACTCCATTTCTATAGGGTTTTCCCCCAGATGAGCATTTATTGAGTGTCTTTTTGTGCAGGTGACATTGTTGGAGAAGACTAGGGAAATAAAGACATGATCCTAGTGGAATTTATAGTTTTATTATGTCTCTATATCCACTGGCCATTCGACTTCAAAACACCTCTCCTATTTCCCCACATGTGTATGGTCATGCTCCCTTCTTTAGAAGTCCTTGATTTAAATGCATTCTGTAGCATAAAAATCTGACTTTATAAACTTTCATTAGTGTTGGTGTATACACTGTGGGGGAAGGTACTGCCAAGGAAGGATTTCCATAGCAAGTCCTGAAATGCTGGCAGCTTCCCTCTTCAGCAGTCACTTGCCCCCACTACCAACCTGTGAGAGAACAATAGCACCATCTCACCCTCTCAAACAAATAAAATCCCAAACATATTCTTACTATGGCACATAGCGGTTTCTCATATCCCTCCATCATCTCATCACTCCACTATCATCTAAACAGCTGATTCTTCTCACTATGGTGCTGAACTTCCCAGCTCAGTCTCCCAGACCACGTATAGGTATGTGCCAGCCCTGAACCTACTTCCTACAGTTTCTAAATAACATCTCTTCCCCAATGTCAGACACTTGTTTCCTGTATTTGAATGTCAGAGGATGTAGGTCCCAATTTCAACAGTATGACTGGAGGTAAATAACTTTCCTTCTTTAGACTTTAGTTTCTTTATCCATAAAATTAGGATCATAGGAAATCTCTATGGTTCATTTCAGCTCCAAATTTGTGATCTGTACAGCTGTTCCTGAAATGGCAGGAAAGAGGGAGGAATTGTCAGTTTTTTCCTCTCTCAAGAGCACAAGATTCTAACTATATAAACAAACAAGTAAATGAATGAATGAATAAATGGATATATATATATAAATACAAAATGGTATAAAGATATAAAGCAACATATCTGCAAATGCAAAAATCATACAACTCAAAGCAAGTCTGTGAAAGGACCTCCTGGAAAGAAGTGGTCAGGTGAGGTCAAGGAAGGCTTCCCTCAGCAGGTAAACATTAAGTACAATTTTGGAGAGATAATTACAGTGATGATTTTTTTTCCTGATGATTTTAAAACATTTAATATGCATAGTTACTAGTAGCCAAAGCAGACACTGCTATTTGGAAAAATGATAAACATTACTCTGGATCTTATTTACATTTGTAATGATTGGAATGACGCCACCTGCTGGAGACTTACTGTAGAAAAGCTCCGCCATGAAAGGAAGGTCTTTGAGGGCAAGGCCATGCAGCTTTTCTTTGGTGTCAGGAAATGATGGTTTGCTGGAGAGAGGAGGAAGGGGGAGCTGGGCACTCTGTCTCGCTCTCTTTCCTGAGGACACTGGTGGAGAAGGGAGCTAGAAATGCGCTCTCCCTTTAATAGATAGGAATCTAGGCCTTTCTCTCTCTCTTTATCAAATTCTTATTCTCCTTAATAAATGCTTAAAAGTCTAACTCTTGCTAAAACTTATAAGTTATTGGCGACCATTCATTAGATATTTTAGACAGACTAGCTAGAATTTTAGCCCTTAACACATTTCTATTAAACCTTTACAAAATTAAGTGTGCAGAGGACCTTGAATTATGCATTTATTTATTATTCTTAACTGTTTAGAACTTTAACTTTTTATAATATTATAACTAACCCAATTGAGGAAAAGATTGAGGAAATATGAGGAAGAAAAGTATTTTCATTAGAAATATTCCTTTCCTAAGAGGAAGGCATCAATGGCTTGGATCTCTAGGATAAAGGCAGAGAATATCACCACTATTGCATATGCTATTCTTTCCATTCTTGTTGCTTCTTTTTGAACTCTGATGAAGTTGTTCTGGGAATCATATATACCATTCAGTTGTCTAGAGGACAAATTTTAATAATCTAAGATGTTAACCATACATACCAATGACCTGAACTGCTTACCTCCAGACTTACTTGAATACTGATGAAAGGATCTACTATCGCATCTGCATAGGTACTCCCTATTGTGTAGGTGAGAGTTGCGGAATACCACAATTGATGAAAAATTGATGTTGAGGATTATTGAAAGGGCAATACAATATGCAGTGGGCATAAATAGGCAAAAAAGGGAATTGCACAGGAGAAACTAAATAAAAGACATCCTTATAAAGAAATGTATTTTTGGAAAAGAAGATGATAAGTCAAAGGATAACTGGTGTGCAGTGCACATGCTCTACTGGCAACAGTACAAAGTCAAGAAAGAGAAGAGATAGGGGCAGCTAGGTGGTGCAGTGGATAGAGCATCAGCCCTGGATTCAGGAGGACCTGAGTTAAAATCCAGCCTCAGACACTTGACAATCACTAGCTGTGTGACCCTGGGCAAGTCACTTAACCCTCACTGCTCCGCAAAAAAAAAAAAGAAAGAAAGAAAGAAAGAAAGAAAGAAAGAAAGAAAGAAAGAAAGAAAGAAAGAAAAAAGAAAAAGAAAAAGAAAAAGAAAAAGAAAAAGAAAAAAGAAAAGAAAAGAAAGAAAGTTGGGTGTAAATTTGTGGAAACACAAGTATACATGTTGTATAGTATCTGTAGGCATGAAATAAGTTGTGGTTTGCATTGGTGGAGAGAGTTGACAATTGTCAATGAGATCATTGATGCAGCAAAGTAACAAGATAAGTCTTTCCCACATTGACTTAGATGGGTTACCCTCCCTATTTAACCTTCAAGAGTGGCTATGGCTGGTTAAATTCATCACCTAGGTTGCCAAACTTTAAGGCTTGAGCCCTTCCAGCCTTAGTGAGGCTGATCCTTGGACAACAAAAACCTGCTCTCAGCATCTTTTCAACTCAGTCTGACTTCTTGTAGATTGACCTTCACTGAGCTAGCCTTCGAGAATCCAGGGTCATCACCCTCAGGACCTGATGAGGTATCAAAAAAGAACTCTAGCAGATAGCACTATTTCACTTACTTTCACACATTGAGTAATGACTTAATTTAGAATATCATATAATATTTATTAATAAAAAAACAAATTTTTATCTGGCTGAATGAAGACACTAGCAAAAAGGAGAAACTTTAAATGTGATTGAACTAGCAACACATAAAGGACTGACATAATTCAGAATGACAGAATTTAAACGCCACTATTTCACATTTATGAATGATACATTATTTATATTATGGCATATATTTATATTAATGGCATACATTATCTAGTCATTAATGTAATAAGGATATTTGATCTGAACACTGCTTATGGGACTTCTCTTATAAAAAGTTGGGTTTTGGTTTATTATGGCTCCTCTGGAACTCCAAAAGAGCTGAATGCCTTCTCAATAGGAGAATGAGGGATGATTAGTCAGTATTGCAGAGATGGAGAGAAAGATTTTCTTTTGGTTAATCCTAATTCAGCTTACTCAACATTCAAGTTAATATACCTTTCAGTATTGACCTCCCATCAAAAAAACTAGAGAAGATGATTGTAACAGTTGTTTCATTCAAAATAGAGAAAATAATGAAAGCTTATGAAAAGAGGGTCACAGGTTGGGTGGGGAAGGAGGGGTTCAAGGTCCTCCAAAGATATTCATTCTAACTTTTCTCCTTCTTCTTCCTCCCTCTAATCGCAGGTCTTGACACGATGAGGAAGGGGGTGGGGAAGAAGGAGATAAAGTGCTTACAGGACAATTCAATTAAAGATGTTTATTAAGCACTGACTATATGTCCAGTGTTAGGCTTGGGGTACAAATGTGGATCATATAATATAATGTATTTAAGTCGATTTCAAAATGGGAGCAACTATTAATATTGCTCTCAAAGAGATTGCATACTTAAGTAGGAGGAGGGGGGTTAAAACAGATGCACAGGTAAGTAAATACAAAAAAATAAAGAAAGAGGAGTCATAACTTGGAGGGATTAGGAAAGGTTTTCTTTAGGAGGTGGCAGCTAAGCTGAACCTCCAAAGGATCTAAGAAATCTGAGAGAGGGAAGTGGAGAAGGATATGCACTCCAGGTATGGGACAGCCTGTATAAAAGACATCAAAGATAGCATGTTGAATGTGGGTAGACAGTGAGTAAGACAGCATGAAGGAAAGTAACATCAAATGACTGGAAGGGTAGGTGGGTACCAGATTGTGAAGAGCTTCAAATCTCTTGCTTCCTTGCTTTCTTCTCTCCTTCTTTCCCTCCCTCCTTCCTTCCCTCCTTCCTTCCTTCCTTCCTTCCTTCCTTCCTTCCTTCCTTCCTTCCTTCCTTCCTTCCTTCCTTCCTTCCTTCCTTCCTTCCTTCCTTCCTTCCGTCCTATAATACCCCAAATAGTGTTACTTCCTGATACATAAATGGCAATCCCTGGAGATATTTAATGAAGGGATGCTTCTCCCCTACTACAGAGAAGGCTCTGATATCTTCTGCCTACTTCTTGTCTTCCATGAGGATACTTTTAATTGACTACTGAGCCAAAACTCCCTGTACATACTAAAGCTACAATTCTTGCCCCTTCAGGCCTACCCTTTCTGCTGCCTTGAAGTAGAAAGACAACTCTCTGAGCTCAAGAGGAGCTCACCAGGGGAATGCCTTGGACATGGCCTAGTTAGATCTCAAATGGCATCTGGCATCTTTCCCCCTTCTTGAGCACCCAAGTAGCGGGGGGTCTGGGCTTCTAGGACAGTTGCAAAACCACAGCAACAAATCAGAAAAAAGGAAGAGTCACCCCAAAAAAGAGAAACTACTAGAAAGAAAAGAGCCCCCATGGCATGGACTGATTGGGGTATACTCAGAGTGAGTGAAATGTAAAATAACTAATGAGAAGCTCTAGCCAATTTCCCAATGAGACTTGGGAACTAGCCTCTCAACTGGTTGTAGTTATGGGATTGTGGGATCATACATTAAGAGCTCTAAGGGATCAAGTTCAGCACTAGTCTCCCTATTAAGGAGACAGGCAGACTCGGAGCAATTATCCCAAGATTGAAACTGGCCAACATTGCTTGCCCTGGTGATCTCAGCCTAGCAGTTTCTGGCTACCTGATATGCTAGGTGTGATACAGTCCTGACAATTGAAATCTGGAATTTGAAGGCAGAGAAAGGATCAAAAAGCTGAAGTCTATTTCCAAATGCTCAAATATATGTCTTTTTTTTTTTGCAGGGCAATGAGGGTTAAGTGACTTACCCAGGGTCACACAGTTTAGTAAGTGTCAAGTGTCTGAGGCCAGATTTGAACTCAGGTCCTCCTGAATCCCGGTCTGGTGCTTTATCCACTGTGCCATCTAGCTGCCCCCAAATATATGTCTTTGACTAAGAGATTGGTCCCACTTGGAGGCTCAGGGTTATGGTGGGAAGACAAGCATGCATAAAGAGGAATTACAGATGACTTTACTAAACATTTCTTTTCAACCTGATGATGCTCCAGCTTGCCTTATTCCTATAAGGCAACCAGTCCACTCCTATTGCAGGTACATAACTCTTTGTGGGACTTTATTTATTTTAAGTAAAGGAGATGGGAAAACCATTATTCCTTTTCTTTTCCTCCTGGTAACAGAAGGAAATGGTAATTTGTGGGGAAAAGATTAAAACGACCACAGAACCAATCTTTTTTCCTCAAAATTATCCAAATATTTGCATTGATGCTTTACTTTGCCTAGAAAGACACAAACTATTTTTTATTTTACTTAATCTTGGGTATGAGCCCTGTAAGAGCCATTTTCTATGACATCTGAGTAGGCATCTGGATCATAAGTCAGGAAGGCCTGAGTTAAAATCTGGCCTCATACATGTGTTAGCTATATGACCCTGGGCAAGTCACTTAACCTCTGGCTGTCTCAATTTCTTCATTCGCAAAATGGGAAGAATAATAACACTTACCTCCCAGGGTTACTGTAAGCCAGCATAAAATGCGACCGTATTTGTAAAGCGCTTTGTGAACCTTAAAGTGCAAGCATTAAGGTTTAAGTGCTGGTTTATATTATGATGATGGAAGAAGGAAGGAGGAAGGAAAGGAGGGAGGAAAGGAAGGAAAGTATAAAGGAAGGAATTATGGTTGGAAGGAAGAAAGGAAGGAAGAAAAGAAGGAAGGAAGGAAGGAAGGAAGGAAGGAAGGAAGGAAGGAAGGAAGGAAGGAAGGAAGGAAGGAAGGAAGGAAGGAAGGAAGGGTGGGAGGAAAGGAAAAAGGGAGAGAGGGAGGGAGGAAGAAAGGAAGGGAGAAAAGAAAGGAAAAGAAACAGGAAGGACACAGATATATTTGTTGGAGCAGCACTCCCTGAATGATTTTTGCCTCTTAAGAATGCTCTTCTAGAGCCAAAGTGTTTTAGGATGCAAAGAGGTTATGTTTAAAGAGCTGTAAGTTTCTTCCCAACTCTAAAAGTCTATGATTTTAGAACTCTTAAGTAACATTTTAAAATCAGAAGTTGCAACTGTTCACTATCATCTCTTTCTCTTCATTCCTCCTTCCTTCCCCTTCAGCTCCCCTATCCATTCTTCTCTACCGCCTCTCATCGATGCTAAATTAACTTCACTTTCCTCTAAATTCTGTAAACTGCTTTTCTTACTAGGATTTCACCTTTGCTGTCATATTGCTTACATTGTTTTACATGTTTACTCCTACATAGTATTTATTATATTAAAGTAACCTGATTCTTTCTACTTGAGCTGCCTGGAGGATAGAGGCTTGTTTGCATCTAATCTGGCAAAGAGTGAAGAATTCTCCTGTGCTCTGCACAGTACACAGATACTAATACCAAAACATATTAAGAACAATTCAACACGTTTTCCAGAATCAAATAAGGTGTCAGTGTACAAAATAGAATAAACAAATAGGATTAAAGGCAGAATGCATCAACTGAAAATAATGGAAGCTGAGTCTGACAATACCAAAAAGGAAATTATGCTTTCTTTAGATCTTCAGCCAGCTGTAACTATTCAGTACAGTGCAAAGATCAACTGTGTCTGTACTCATTTGCCAAATTTGTCATTCATAGGCATGGCATCCACATTCAGTATTGGTCATTGTATTTATTCTGACTTCAGTTGCCTTTTTGCATGTTTAAAAATTTAAATTATTGTAGTAGTTAATAATTACTAAATTACTAAATAATCACCAAATAATTGTAGTAATTCTCTATATTGTTTTCCTGGTCCTCCTTATTTCCCTTTGTATTGATACAAACCAGTCTTCCCATGTTTTTTTGAACTCCTCTTATTCATCATTTATATATTGCAATTAGTTCATCTGTAGGCTAATCAATGGGTGCTCTCATTTTTTTGAGCTTTTTTGCTACCTAAAAAAAGTTCTCTCATGAATTTTTTGGTAGCAAAAAGCTGGAAAAAAAAAACCATGCCTAATGATTAGAGTAAGGTTGAACAAATGGGTTTTGGTTTTGTCTTTGACTTTCTTGTAACACAAGCCTAGTAATGAAATGTAACTTCTCCTGCATAATTCAAATTGTTTTCTAGTATAATCAGACCGATTCTAATCTCCACCAATGGTATAGTGGCCCTGTAAATACTCCCTTATGAGTCTGGGGTTCCAGATTTGGTTCAAAATAAGGACACTCAGACTACAATGTACTATTTATACCTTTACTAAGAACCCTCAAAGGAGACAATAATCAAAGATGCAGTCTCCTTAAATTCAGATGTGAGCCTCCTTCCCTATAACAGTTCTTCACAGAGCTTGTCCAGGGTCCTGAAAATTCCATGTGCAAATGGTGAGGATCTTGCCAGGTCAGGAGAGCCGCAGGTCCTTCTCCCTCAATTGTTTTTACTATATAAATGCCAGATGCATTTGTGTGGCTCAGGAAAAATGACCTTCTACTCCAAAATTACTTTTGAATCATGTAGAAAGTAAATACTATTTATATTAACTTATCCAATAACATGTGCTTCCCCCCCCCCCCCAATAAGATGTAAGCTCTTTGAGGGCAAGGACTTTGCTTTTGTCTTTGTATGTCTTTGTATTCTCAGTCCTTAGCACAGTTCCTGGCACATAGTTGACATTTAATAATTATTGTTCAGTGAATGAATAAATGAATAGTCTTTGAGTATTCCTTTTCTTATGTATAATTCTTTTCTGAGATACAGGTAGTTTTAAGAGATATCATAAATTATGTTCAATAATTGTAGATATTTCAGGCTGGAGTTTCCTTTTCTTCTGTTGTATAACTTTTCTGTTCACTGTGTTTTTTGTTGTAACTGTTTCTGTTTTAGCTGGTCATCTCACTCATCCTCACCCTGTTCCTACTTTCACTTAATTAAATCCTTACTAAACTCATTGTTTTAGGCTATATTTTCACTCTAGTTCTTAAGGTAGGGGGGCATATCTGGGTCTAGCCAAAGTCCACTCCTGGTTGTCTTCTTAAAAATCCTGTGGATTTAACTATTTCTATCTTTTATCATCTTTGTTGACTTATTGGGTGTGATGTAGAACTTTATGGTTGTTTTAAGTGCTATTTGTCTAATGGTAGAGCATTTTTTCATATGGTTAATTATTTAATTATTTAAATTTTTTAGAAATTATGAACTTAACAAACATTATATTTATTCTGTCTTTTTTGTGGGGCAAGGAGGGATAAGTCACTCCCAGATTCAGACAGCTAGTAAATGTCAAGTGTCTAAGGTCAGATTTGAACTCAGGTCCTCCTGAATCCAGGGCCGGTGCTTTATCCAATGTGCCACCTAGCTGCCGCGATTCTGTCTTTTCAAAACTGCCTTTTATTTATTTATTTATTTATTTATTTATTCATTCATTCATTCATTCATTTATTTATTTATTTATGTATTTATGTATGTATGTATTTATTTATTTACTTACTTACTTATTTATATAAGTATATATATATATACATACATATATATATATATATATATATATATATATATATATATATATACTTATTTATTTATTTTTTGTGGTGAGGCAATTGGGGTTAAGTGACTTGCCCAGGGTCACACAGCTAGTAAGTGTTAAATGTCTGAGGCTCGATTTGAACTCAGGTCTTCTTGACTGCAGGGCCGGTGCTCTACCACTGAACCACCTAGCTGCCCCTCAAAACTGCCTTTTGTTATCCTTTGCTAACTTACATGTTAGGAGACATTTCTTTGTCTTATGTATTTGTTTCAATTTCCTATACAATGATGGTTCAACTAACAGTTAAAATCCCATGTTTTTCCCTCTACACAACTTATCTTCCAAGTTTACCATTGTTGCATTTTTTCTTGAAAAACCTTTATAATTTTACATAATCAAAAATCATTTTGTTTTTGATTATGATCTTTTCTATCCATTTTGTTTAAGAATTATCCCCTACCTGTAGCTGAGAAATGTACCTCCTAACATCCTCTTCTAGTGTGTTCTTTTCTTTTAATGATGTGACCTTTTATATTTAGGTTGCAGATATACCTGTAATGTAATGGGACATCCTAGATAATATGCTGGCCTAAATCTATTTGATGGTAAACTACTTGACACTTTCCCCAGCAGTTCACAAGTACTTTGTATTCTTGGGTTTTTCAAACAAAATAACTATTCTCATTTATTTTGGGGTCTTGTCTTTCTACTCTGTCCCATTGATGTACTTTTTCCTTTGGTAGGACAATGGGGGTTAAATGACTTGCCCAGGGACACACAGCTAGTAAGTGTCAAGTGTCTGAGGCCGGATTTGGATTTGAACTGAGGTACTCCTGAATCCAGGGCTGGTGCTTTATCCACTGAGCCACCTAGTTGCCCCCATTGATGTACTTTAAAAAAAAATTTCAAGTAGCATCACATAATTTTGATAACTATTATTTCATAGTATGTGATAATGCTTAATTTACTTCTTCATTGAACTTTTCATTATTTTGTTGAAATTCCTATGGACATTCTGGTTCTCCAAATCAATTTTGTCATTCTTTCATCTAATTCTTTAAAATAGCATTTTGGAACTTTGATTGGCATAACACTAAATTTATTAATTAATTTACATAGTATCATCATTTTTTATATTGGCAAGCCTACCCAGGAAAGATGAATACCATTTCATGTATCTCTTTATTGGAAAGATTGTTTTGAAGTTGTTTTATTTAATTATTTCCCATTCTTTTTGCATGATGTCTTTTTTGCACTGATGTCCAAGTAGTTGCTGATAGTATATTGCAACATACAAAATATGCTATTTAGCCACCTGCTTCAGAAGAACTTTCCTGCTTATCCCTGTTTTGTGTTCTTCCTCCCCAAATTACTTCAAATTTATTTTGCTTATATTTGCCCCCCTCCCCCATAGAATAAAAGCTTCTTAAGGTCAGGGGCTGCTTTGTTTTTGCCTTTGAAATCTCATGAGTAGCACAGTGCCTAAAGCATAAGTGCAGATTGAATGAATGAATGCATAAATAAATAAATAAGTTTATGCATATTCATTGAGTATTCCTTTTATTTTCTATAGTTCTTTTCTGAAGAACATAATATGACATCAAAATGGAATTCAGCAACTAGCAAAACAAGTGTAGCGTGTTGGAAAGAGATTTCGAATTGAAAGATTTGTGGTTAAGACCTAACTCTACCTACCAGTTACTAGCTCTGTGACCCTTGGAAAAATTCACTAAATTTTCTCATCCTTAGGTTCTTCATCAGCAAAATGGAGATAAAAATGATTAAAGAAACTTTTCCCCAGGTTTGGTATAAGTATCATATCTGACTAAATCAAACACACCCATATATGATGTGTATGTGTGTGTATATATGGATATACATATGTATGCATATACGTATATGCACACATACATACCACACATATATGCTTTTATATGTACATATAAATTTGAAATCATATGCAAGTCTTATATTAATAATAAAAATAATTCATTGGCACAAATCTAAAACTTCAGAGAAAGAACATTTTTTTTTCCTACACTATACTTTCTAAGTTAGGTTATATTTTAATGTCCTCTCACTTTGAGGTTTAGGGGTATAGGACTGGATAAGGATGAGTTGAAAGGGAAAGGATGACTTAATTAGCAAGCAAGTAGTTAGCAAGCAGTTGAAGTCACCAGAAAGTCATCAACCCAGATTTTTAATGCCACCTATGGGAAACAATGTCATCCTTCTGTGTACTATTTCATTTCATCCTGTTCCCATGAAAACTAGAATAAAGAGTTATGGGGAAGGAGAATATGACTAGATGTGGCTAAATACCCAGCCCTAATGCTCATTGAGTTCATGGCAGCTGCTCCCTGTCCCAAACTCAGGCAGCTGAGAGAAACAAGAAATGGAATTGCCTTTTTAAAAATTAATTTTTTTAATCATCAAAGATTCACCTTTTCTCATTCCCACCTCCTCCCCAACCCCGCAATGAGAAAAAAAGAAAAATATAATCCATATTACAAACCAATATATTCAAGCAAAACAAATTCTCACATTGGTCATGCTCAATATATATATATATATGTCTTAATCTGCCTTCTAAGTGAATATTTCATCATTAGTCCTCTGGAATCATGGTTGTTCATTACAATGATCAGAATCCCTAAGTCTTAAAGTTGTTTGTAGCTTCAATATTCTTATTGCTGTAAATTTTTTTTTTGGTCTGACTTACTTAATTTTGCATCAGAGACTTCTTTGAAACAATCCATTTTATTATTTCTTTTTTAAAAAAATACTTAATTTTTCTGAATTACATTAAAAAACATTTTTAACATTCATTTTTCAAAATTTTGAGTTTAAAAATTTTACTATTATAAATACCCAAATTAGATACACAGGAGATATGAGGGAAGATGCTGCCTCCAGAGAAGTGACAAATAGAAGTCTATATAGAATGATTTTGATACACACACACACACACACACACACACATACACACACACACACCCTATTTGTGTCTAATGGTAACCCTCTCTAGGACAAGGGGGAGAGGAAAAAATAAATTTACATTATAAATTTATTATATATTAAAAAGGAATAACAAGTTGTACATGATAGATTTACCTTTTATGTGCAATCTTTTTTAAATTATACTTTGCTATGGAAATCCTTGTTTTATTCCACAAATTAACAATAAAACACATTTTAAAAGATTTAAAATAGTATTCTATCAAAATAACATACCACAACTTGATCAGTCATTCCTCATTTGATAGCTATTCCCTAAATTTCCAATTCTTTGCCACCACAAAAATTTCTGCTATAAATATATCTGTACATATAGGTCTTTTTCCCTTTTTAAAAAAATCTCTTTGGGATAGAGACCTAGTAGTGGTATTGCTGGATCAAGAGGTATGAACAGTTTTATAAGCCTTTGGGCATAGATTCTGGTCTTTTCTTCAGGAATGCTTGAAAGTCCTCTATTAAGCATTCATTTTCTTCCTGAAGGATTATACTGAGTTTTGCTGGGTAGGTGATTCTTGGTTCTAATCCTAGCTCCTTTGACCTCCAGATTATCATTTTTCAAGTGCTCTTATCCTTCAATGTAGAAGCTGTTAAATCTTGTGTTATTCTGACTGTGGCTCCATGATTTGAATTGTTTTTTCCTTGCTCCCTGCAGTATTTTCTTCTTGACCTGCAAATTCTGCAATTTGGCTATAATTATCCTGAGAGTTTTCATTTTGGCATCTGTTTCAAGAGTTGATGCTCAGGGGGTAATCAGTGGATTCTTTTCATTTTCATTTTATTATCTGGTTCTAGGATATCAAGGCAGTTTTCCTGAATAATTTCTTAAAATATGACACATGGGCTCTTTTTTGACATTAGCTTTCAAAAAATAAGCAAAATTAATTATCTCTTCTTAATCTATTTTCCAAATTTTCCAATGGGATAGTTCACATTTTCTATTTTTTTATCCTTTTGATTTTGTTTTATTTTATTTTAATATTTTTGTGGGGCAATGAGGGTTAAGTGATTTGCCCAGAGTCACACAGCTAGTAAATGTTAAGTGTCTGAAGCCGAATTTGAACTCAGGTCCTCCTGAATCCAAGGCTGGTACTTTATCCACTGTGCCACCTAGCTACCCCCTGTTTTATTGTTTCCTAATGTCTCATGTAGCCACTGGTTTCCATTTGACCAATTCTAATTTTTAAGGAATTATTTTCTTTAGTGAGCTTTTGTTCCTCCTTTTCCACTTGGCCAATTCTGCTTTTTAAGGAATTCTTGTCTTCAGTGGATTTTTGTGCCTCTTTATCATTTTTCCTAGTATCTTTTTTCATGATTTTCTTGCATCACTCTCATTTATCTTTCCATTTTTTTTCCCTTCTACCTTTCTCACTTTATTTTCAAGGTCCTTTTTGAGCCCTTCTATGGCATGAGACCAATTTATATTTTTCTTGGAAGCTTTGGATGGAGGAACTTTGACTTTATTATCTTTTGAGGGTGTATTTTGATCTTCCTTGTCACCATAGTAGATTTCTATGGTCAGATTTTTTTCTGTTGTTCACTTATTTCCCTCTCCTATTTCTTGACTTTTAACTCTTTGTTAAAGTAGGGCTCTGTTTCCAGGGTAGAGGGCTCACTGTCCCAAGCTTCAGGTGGTTTTTAGTTATTTTCAGAGATACTTCTAGGGATTTGCAAGTGTTCAGTTTTTTTCCAAGGTCATGATTTAAGGAGAAGTATGTTTATTATTCTCCTGGCCTGTGCTCTGTTCTGCAAGCAACCACAAACCTTCTTTTCTGCCCCGGAACTTTGAAGAGAGTCCTGCTCTACTGTGGCCTCAAGTTTGGTGTACTAGTGCTCCTCCCCTCCCTGGGACTGACAACCTGGATCCAAGTATGGACAAAATAACAGAGTCCTGCCTCAGTGCTAGCAAAAAGATCCCTTTAACCTCCTGGCCAATTGTTTGACCCCCTTATACTCTGTGGGCTGAGTTCCAGAAGCAGTTGCTGCCACTACTGATTCAGTGGCTCCCAAGGCCTGCTCCTGGTTTGCTGTGGCTGGGTTTTCACTGGTTACTCTCTGTAGGCTGAGAGCTACAGAAGCCACTGTCTCTGAATCAATAGTCCCCAAGGCATGCTGCTGGCTTTCCAGGGCATGGTCTTGCACTACACTATGCCCCACTTTCACCCCAGTGAGACTTTTTCCTGCCAAGCTTCTAAGTTGAATTGGGCTAGAAAATTGTTTCATCTTATCCTTTTGTTGATTCTGTCCCTTCTGAATTTATTTTGAGGAATTATTTTAACATTGTTTGGAGGAGAATTTGGGAGAGCTCAGATGAGTCTCTGTCTTTATTCTACCACCTTGGCTTTACTCCTCTCCTTCATCATTTTTTAAACACAATAATATTCCATCACATTCTTGTACCATAACCTCTTCAGCTGTACCCCAATTCTTTCCCACCACAAACAGAGCTACTATAAATATTTTTATCTTATTCATAGTTTGTTTTGCTTAAGACTAATCCCTCCCTTGATATACTCTCCCCCTTATTCTTTCCTCTCCCTTTTCCCCTTTCTCTCTTGTGTACCTATTGAGTTAAATGTACGTCTGTATCCAACTCTATATGTATATTTTCCCTCTTTTGATCAAGTCAAAGAAGAGTGAGTTTCAAGTGTTTCATACCCCCTTACCCTTTCCTCCTTCTTTGTAGAGACTCCTACTTATGAACTCTGATTATTGAACTATCCTTCCTTCCTTCCCTCCTTCTTTCCTTCCTTCTTTCCTTCCTCTTTTTTCCTTCTTCGAAAGTTGGCTATCATCTGGAATTATTTTGTAGAATTAAACTTTGCTGAGCTAAGAATGAGAATAACTAACTAGGAGATGCATCATTGAATGACCTATAGAAATTTTGTTTTGACTTCCTTTATGTTCAGTCTTTATTTTTTTTCCCATTTCACTGATAAAACAGTTGATTTAAGATATTAATTCACTGATAAGCTATATAGGAAGGTAATGTTAGGTTTTCTTTATATACAAAATTTGAACAGTTATAATTAAAACTCTTATAGTTTCTTGACTTCCAAGTAGTCACCTTCTCACCATTAATATTGTTTGGTTCTTGATAGGACAGTCTATTTTGGTCATGCTGTTACTGATGTCTTGTAACATTAACATATGTAATAAAGTCCTGTCAAAAAACATTAAGATACACTGATTTGAATACACTTAAAACTAAGACCTGACCTTAAAATAATAATGGAATAAGAGTGTGAAAAAAGGTAGCAGATTATTATACCATTATAATTTCCAAATGCTGCACTTTCCTAAGCATAGTATGTCATTAATCTAATACTTAGAGTTTCCAATGGAACACACACACACACACACACACACACACATATGGATAGATAGATAGATAGATAGATAGATAGATAGATAGATAGATAGATAGATAGATAGATGTAGATATAGATGTAGATATAGATGTAGATGTAGATAATGTTGCTGGCTCTATTTTTATCCTGAGTTGAAGCCAAGCTATAATTTAAAAAAAATGCTTCTATATATTGCTCAAAAACAAGTGAGTGCCTGGTGTGTAGAGGGCACTTAATGTTTGGTGACTGATTGATTAATTGACTGATTGGTTGCGCTATTTTGATGTGTTCTATACCTCGATCAACATGTTTTTACTTGCCCTTCAGGTTAAGATAGTGAGACAAAAGAAGGAACCTAAAGGTGATGTTCATTTCTTATTTGGGTTTCATCATATTGACTCAATTTCCAGAAGGCAAGAAAATGGAGGATTTAGAGATAAGCTTTGCTCTAGGCTTATCTACAAGGGATACTGATGACTAGGAAACCCTAACATTTTTATATCCCATAGGCTTCTGTGGATGGTTCCCCTCTCAGTTTTCTGCTCACATTCCAGAGCCATTTAACAGTGAGTCAGCTCCATGAAATAGATGATGGTCTGTCTACTGCTTACACCTGGACAGTGCATTAGGAATATAACAGCCCAGCCTGCTCTTTCTGGTGTCTTTTATTTATAAAGTCAGCAGGTATAGCCAATGGGGCTGAATGAAAAGACCTCAAAGTTCTGTAGTAATCAGAAGTCTTTTTTTTTCTTTCTTAAAATTCTCTGACCACTGGGAAAAGCACTAAATACTGTTACTCATCCATCTTTGCTTCTGAGAATGTGACGAGTTCATCTTCTCTGAGTCACACCTTCTTTCCCTTATGGGACCCCCAATTGATGGGGAAACCAAGAGTCCTCCAGTGAACACTTCAGTTCCAGCATCATTGCCATTATATGACAGAGCTGTAATTAGTGGGGGCGTTTTCCACCTGCTTGCACAGCTGGGCTCAGAACTGTTTCTTTGGTGATGCAGTGATTTGTATAAGAACTGAAAGGGCACAGCTTCTGGTGTGAGTCTCACTCACCAGTTGTCATCTTAACTTGTACTGATTCCACTTTGTAGAACCCCAGAGAGGAAAACTTCACTCATCCAACCTTCATTATATTGCTGCCTTTCTTCCTAATCCTCTTTCAGGTTAACATTCAGAGTATCAGCTTCCTAACAAAGCAACCAAAATGTAGCATTTCTCAGTTCCTAGTTCCTTATTTAATTTTCAAGTGGATGAAAGCTAGATCTGTTTGGATCAGTTTCCACAGTAAAGGAGTGACAAAATTAACATCTAATTCCTTGGTGAAATTACTCTCCAAATCAATAACATTCTGAAACTGATTTTTTTCCCAAATGTGTTATTGTGACTTTAGAAAATCAGGTACCATCTCACAAAATATCAGTAAATTACTTGGCTTCAACAGAAGAGAAAATTCATAAGCAACTTACATGCCCTTACCATAAGAAAGCACATACTATTTCTCCTTGTTAATGAGTATAACAGGGCCTGGCCAATGAAAGCCTAGTCCTCATGAGTATAGGCTTTCATTGGCCAGACCTCATTATTGAGAAAACTGTCATAAGAGACTCCTGAATGTTCCAAAGTCCATGTGGGGGATTGCAAAAGGCCAAGAATACTATGCATATTCATAAGGGGTGGGCCCTCAGTGGCCAGTTTCTGTTATATGTGATTACTATCATTATTCTTTGAATAAAATTTTTTTTGAACAAAACATGCAAAAACCACAAAAAGAACAACACTATGGCCTGATGGAATTAAGATCCAGTGTGTTCATTTTTTTTTTTTTGGTTTTTGTCCAGATTTGTGATTTTTATCTGTGTAAAGAATTCTTGATGTGGAAACTTCTTCCAGCAATGCAGACCAATAACTTCTGCGCATAGTATAACCTTAGAAAACTGCCTGGGGCATCAGGAAATTTATTTACTTGCCCATATTGACAATGCACTATCTGTCAGCAGAAAAAGTCGAACCAAGTTCTTCCTGAACCCAAAGTCAATCCTCTATGCATTATACCACACTACCTTTTTGCATTAAATAACATCTTATATTATTAAATGAGGCGTAGAGAAATACCTTCTACCATGAATTGATTAAAATCTTCACTCTCCATCTGTCTCTGTCTGTTTGACTATCTATCTCTGTCTTTCCCTGTCTCAAGCTCCCCCTCAAATGTAATCAGGTTTGATGGCAGAATGATAGAATGATATTTGCCTACACTGATGAGACCAGGAACCCTTTGGAAGCAGGATAAGCTTTTGTAAGTACTACAGAAATCCAAAAGGGCTATGATTGCTAAGTTGAACTTTGAAACAGTGTTGAGTTTAAATGACAAACTTGTTTTCAGTTAATTCCTCCTCTTCAATTAATTTTTTTTGTTTTTGTTTTTTGTTTTTTGTTTTTTAGGCAATGGGGGTTAAGTGACTTGCCCATGGTCACACAGCTAGTAAGTGTCAAGTGTCTGAGGCCGGATTTGAACTCAGGTACTCCTGAATCCAGGGCCGGTGCTTTAACCCCTGCGCCACCTAGCTGCCCCCTCAATTAATTTTTTTAACCAAAAGTATCATAGGACATCTGTGCAGGGTAGAACTGTAAAAACTCAAATTGCATTCTTAGTATGCCAAAAAAGGTTTCTTTGGGTTGGGTTATGTATATTTGGGAAGAACATACTATTTTCCCTGCTCATTTATATGAAGAATTAAGAAAAGGAGGAAAAGAGAACAAGTCACTATCTTTTTCCTCTTATGCAATTAGATTTTTCAAAGTAACTGACTTTCTATTAACAGGCCCTAAATGTATCACTAAATTTATTTTGAGAAAAAATGGCCCTTCTTTTACTGATGTTAATATTTGTCTGTTAATATCATGTTGTAGAGGCAGCTAGGTGGCTAAAGCCACCCTGGGATAAAGCACTGGCCCTGGATTCAGGAGGACCTGAGTTCAAATCTGGCCTCAGACACGTGACACTTACTAGCTGTGTGACCCTGAGCAAGTCACTAAACCCCCATTGCCCTGCAATAAAAATCATGTTACAGTGAAAGTCATTTTACTATCATGAAGGAATCTAGGGAATAGAGGATGATGGTAATTCCATGTAAGATGGGGATTTCTCTCCCATATAAAACCTAGAAAATATCAGAAAAGTACCCAAGAAAGACCATGGACATAGAAAACAGAAAAGAAAAAAAATGGACTCCTCTATCCAATCCAGAACTGAATACAAAGATGGAGGGGTCTTCACCTTATTGGTGAAGTCAGAATGATCACTGTTAATACTGAATGGAAGAAATCAGGAAGGAGAGGAGAAGGGTTCATCTAGGGAAGCCAGCAGGAATTCACATGAATCAATCAAAGGCCAGAGCAAGAACCCACCAAGGAAGCTAGTGCTATTGTAAGTAAATGGGATAGAAGCTGATGGAGACAGGGAGAAGAACTGTGCCAGGGAAGTCACCTCTTGATCTTGCAAATAGAATTAAAGTCAAGTAGGACTGAGCTCTAATATCATGAGCTTTAATAACAAACTCTGGCCTGTCAGTATACGAGCAAAAAAAAAAAAAAAAAAAGGAAGAAAGAAAAAAGAAAAAAAGTGCCAACCTCCAATGATCACTCTGCAATTTGACTGGGCCCAACCATAAACATCTCGGGTTACTGGGAGCCACAGCAGAAAGCAAAGACACTTTAGCCCCTGGCTGAGGGATCTAGGGAGGACGGTGCAGGAGATCTATGACTATCACCCATGGTTCTCATCAGGAATATAGCAGAAAACAGAACCAACTCCTGATTGTGTATTGGGCAAAGAGAAGAAGATTGAATATGGGCAAAGTCCAAATTCACAGCAGATCACCAAGAGATTGAGGCAGAATTCAGGCGTTAAAGTAGAGGATGGTGGGGCCTAATACCAACCAGCCCTTTTGAATTAGCATTAGTAGCAACATCCAACCTACAGCAGAGATAGGGCCAAACCAAACCTACACAACTTTTCCAAGAGGAGTGAAAGGAATAGGGCCAAGCACAAAATCTGAAGTCAAGAACTGAAGTATATAGTAAAAGAAAATGTAAGAAAACAGGAGAAAACACAACAAACAAATAGTATGGGTTCAAAGAAGACAAAGGAGTAAAAATAGAAAAAGAGCAACCCACAACTGACTATAAGCAGAAATTCAGGGAAAAATGAATTGGAAACTATTGGGGTGTTTTTCCACCTTTTTTCCTCATCCCTTCCCACAACGCTGTGCTACACAGAATCCATCCTGGATGGCCAAATGTGGAGAAAAACTGCCACCACTGGAGGATCCCTCTTCCTATGTCTTCCTTTCATCTCCTCCCAAAGTACTGGCTACCCAGAAACCATCTGTGCTGCTTGCCTGCTCATTTAACTTATATGAAATGGAAGTCAACAACTCCATTCTTTCTGATGAGATGCAGGATTCCTAGGTTTTGCCATCTGCTTTGTCACTCCTGAGATCCTCTAGTTGCTACCAGTGCCTCTACTTCTTTGCTCTGCAGAATCCTTGCCACAGTCATCTGACCTACTATAACCTAAGTATCCCTGATCCTTGCCTTCCACTTTGCCACTGGACCATTCAGACTTCTTCGTCTTTCCAAACACCTAGAAGCTGAATGTTTTTTCATCTGTTGTCTTCCGCAACTAGTGTGAGTTCCCCAGCATATAGCGCAGTGCTTAGCACACAGTAGGTGCTTACCAAATATTTTTCATTCATGAAAACATCAAGAATGGCTGGAAGAAATTAAGCAACAGATTTAAAAATAATAAAATTAGAAATTGGAGTTAAGGAGGAAAAAATGTAAAGGAGAATGAAAAACTCAGAAGAGAAGGCTGAAATTCTCGCTCCCTTAGTGACCTCCCTACAAAATAAGATGGAGCAAACAACTCAATGATTCCATGAGAAAGCAAAAACATTAGAATAAATTTAAAAGATTATAAAATAAAATTAAATTTAAAATTAAATCAAATTTATGGTATATGATTTCAAAAACAACTGAAATGAACATGTTGAGGAGAGAAAATTTAAGAATCATCAGATATTCTGACAACTATGACCAAACAAAAACCCTAAATACCATATTTCAAGAAAAAAATAAAAGAAAACTTCCCCAATCTTTTAGAATCAGAAGACAAACGAAAAACGGAAAGTATTCACAGACTACCTTCTGAAATGAAAACCCCCAAATGAAAACACCAGGAAATATCATAGCCCAAATCCAGAACTTCCAAGTCAAATAAAAATTATTGCAGGCAACCAAAAGAGAAGTTCAACTATCAAGGAACTACAGTCAGGATCAAGCCAGATTTGGTAAGTGTCTATGACTACCATGTAGAAGAAAAAGGAAAAAAAAAAACCTGCAAAAGGTAAGCTGAACCAACCAAGAGCCTGAGCAGACAAGAGACACCATGTGACAGGCAAATCAAACTACCACCACCACCACTATCTTGACCACCTTCTCCCTTCAGACTCCGATAGTGACAGCCCAGGACTCTGAGCTCAAGAACCATGGAATTAGTGACAATAAATAATAACATTTAAGAAGAGACATTAGCATCTTCTTGACCACTGAGCCCAAAGAAATATGGAATTTTTCTATCTGACTTGCAGCTGAAACTGTCTCCCTCATTAAAATGTAAACACTTTGAAAGTAGGGACAGTCTTACTTTTCTATTTGTATCCCCAATTCTTAGCATGGTACTTTGCACATAAACATGCTTAATAAATGCTTTTCTCACTCATATATTTATTCAAAAGACAATAGCTTTGTAACCAAGTGCTAAACTGAATATACTCCTGCAGCAGAAAAAAATTTAAAAGGACCTTCAATAGTGGATTTTCAAGCACTCTTAACCCCCCTCAAAAAAAACCCTCCCCAAAACAGAACTTAATAGAAACTTTGAAATACAAGAGAGACAAGAGAAACCTAGAAGGCATACGCATTTGAGAATCTGGAAAGAGTCAAAGAATGAAGTGTTTACGTTTGAATAGGAGAAGAGACAAGTGTTCCCTCAGAATTCTAATACCTTCAAGAGTCCACAGAGAAAATGAAAGAGGACAAAGATAGGGTCAGGATATGATTTTGTTATTTTGTTAGTGTTTTTAAAAGTAAAAAGGAATACAATAGAGAAGAATTTAGGAAGAAGAAGACAAAACTTACAATTTCACATAAATGGGGTATACAAGAAGAAGACTATATAAGTATGGAGGAGGGTGTGGAGGAAGTGGGCATATAAACTCTGATCATCTTTTTAATATATATAATATTTTATATATCTTTATATAATATTTATAATATATAATAAATATGTAATATAAATATTATATATGTGTGTATATATATAAATATATAAAAGTGGGTCTTTATAAACTCTGATGATCTTTATCCCTACTCCCACTCTTATAGTCAAGTCTCAGGTAATGGATCAAGGCTACATATCCCCCTTACTTTTCTAGGCATATTCCCTGAAGGGTCCTTGAACCATTGCTTCAAGTCTCTACCAGTGTATTCAATATTACCAATTGAGAATGATTTTCATTAGTCAACCCTAAGTAATTTTTAGAAAGGGGTATTTACTAAAGTATTATGGTGAAAATGGTAAAAATATGCCCCCTCCCAATTCTGTGAAACTTTCCTACAAGTATGTGTAGAGTACAGTGTAAAAGGGGTACAAACCATGTGTGCCCAGCTACTGGTTAATAAAAGTCCTTTTCTCCAAGCACTGAGCAGCAGAATATAAACTGACCCTGGTTTATATAAATTCAGTGAATTATCATGGAGCAAGTGGCCATCACTTCCCCTTATCCACTTATCTACTTCCTCAGATCCTAATCTTTCCCATATTCCCTTTGGGGAGAGAGAAATATTTTATACCAAAATACCTGTAAGGCTGGCTTATTAAAATGATTTCCTGTTAGGCCAGATGAGTCTTCTAGAATTCTTCATTAATTTTAGACAGTAAGGTAGTCCATAATGGTAGGTGGGAAACTCCAATAAGAATTATTTAAGAATCACAAGGTTGGAAGGGACCTCAGAGAATATCTTGTGAAACCTGTACTTTTAGAGGAATACCCTTGAAAACATATCTAACAGCTAATCATCTGGTCTTTATGTGAACATCTCCCTTGGATATCCTGCTTAGGTGGCTCTAACTGTATACATTTTTTTTTCTTCATTGAGACAAAATCTTCCTTTTTTGAACATCTGCCCACTGCTTCTAGTTCTTTCTAACCTCTGGAACCAAATAAAACTAACCTAATCCCTCTTCCACATAATAGGCTTTCAAATACCTTAAGATCTCAATCTTTTTTCCATAGATTTTTTTCTTCACCAAACTAAACATCACCAGTTTCTCCGTCTTTATATGGCATGATCTCAAGATTATTCTTCATTCTTGTCTCTCTCCTCTGTATATTCTTTAGCCTATCAACATCTTTCAAGAATGTTGTACCTAGAAATGAATATGATAATTTAGATGTTCTGTCTACAGGAAAGCACATCAGTATGATAGCCTTCCTGGTTCTCAATGTGGCCCAAGACAATATTAGTTTTGGGGGTTTTTTGGCTGCCATATTGTTTTTGGTGCATATTGAACTTGTACTCCATCAAAACTATCAGATCTTTTTCATAAGAACTATCTATTCATGACTTTCTTGACTTGTACTTGTGAAGTTATACATCTCCCATTTCTAAAGATATTTTTAGAAATCACTGACAGTAGCTGAACTAGCCCATCTGCCAAGTCTTTTATTACCTTGGAATGAAGTTCATCCAAGTCAGGTAGGCATTATTACTTCCATACTTATCTTGTGTTTCAACTCCCTATTAGCCTTTTTGAGGTCTGTCTTCTCCAAGTCACAGATCAGTCTCCTTGGCAGTTAAAACATAATCAAAATACAATGTGAGTATTTCTATATTCTCACCATAATCAGAGTTTCATCTACTCAGAGTAAGTTAAAAAACAAAATAAAACAAACCCAATTTTATCATTAGTTTTCTTGCCAGCCTCTGCTCATGCTCTGAACACTAGTCTATGCCCCACTTTTGTATCCATCCTCATTACCTGCCCTTGCTTCAATCTCCACATCAGTTTCTAAAGACAACCTTCTATTTCCTCCCTCACAAGGGGTTTCTGTTTGTGTCTTCAGAATTTCATACATGAGAACTTCCTATTTAGCCTTAGTCAATTTCCTTGTAGAAATTGTGCCTATAGAATCCTACCTAACTTGAAGTAGGCTTAATTAGAAGTCAATCACTCTCACTTGATTCAATCAGTATAGATTAATCTCCAGGTGGGTCTTTGAGTATCTGCTAAATCCCATTATTTCATCACACTATCCTATCCTCTTCCTCTTCCTATTCTTTCTTATCCCCTCTTCCTATTTAAATTCATCCATCCTTTAGAACTCCTTACAAGTATGATCTCCTTCAAAAGCATTGCTCAGGGGCAGCTAGGTGGCACAGTGGATAGAGCACCGGCCCTGGAGTCAGGACGACCTGAGTTCAAATCCGGCCTCAGACACTTAACACTTACTAGCTGTGTGACCCTGGGCAAGTCACTTAACCCCAATTGCCTCACTAAAAAAAAAAAAAAAAAAAAAAAAAAGCATTGCTCAGCTGCTCCAGCCCCTTCCTGATCTCATCATCCATATTGTTCATACCATCACCCGCACTTGTGATAAAACTTTCCTTCTCACTTTTTGGCCTTTGTTTATTTATAGCTTCATGTTAATAGATTTATTTCCCCACTAGATGATAAGTTATTTAATGGAAAGATGGATTTCCACAATAGCTTATATTTATAGAACACTTTAAAGTTTGCAAATGCTTTGCTCATGGCAATCCTTATAGGCAGGTAGAACAATTATTATTATATCTTCATTTTAGGAAAAAGATGACATGTTCTCAGGGGTTAAGCAACTTACCTATAGTGACAAAGCTAGCAAATGTCAGTGCCTGAACTAGAACCCAGGTTTTCTTACTCTACCCATGAGGCCCTTTCCATAATACTGCATTGCTATATATCCCACTGTGCTGCGTATAGATAGTAAATGCTTAATTAATGTTTACTGACTTGAACTGAATTTTAGGTGCTCAATAATTTTTTATAGAATGAATAACTTTCCCATGCAGATTAGGAGTTACACATTCATTGAAATTCTAGGCAAAGGACCTCTATTGGGTCTCTGAATAATCACAAGAATTCTCTAACTTTCTAAGCGGCACCTGTCGACAAGAGGAGAAACAAGCTCATTCAGAGTAACATGTCATTTCTGGAGAATTGACTTACACTTGTTTTATTTTTTTCCCCCCTCAGCAACATTCTCATCTAAACCCAGCTGAAATGAACATTCTTTTTTCTGAGTTCACAGAAATTCTAAATCATAGGTTGGACACTTCTTGCATAATTCTGTGGTGTGTTTCTTGGCAAGCTCCAGGCTGCCTTTGCTGGATACATTTTAATTGCGCCCTGATCACATATCCTGTAACAGCTCATCATGCTACAGTGCTGGTTGCACACTTTGCATTTGATATTTGAAGGAACTGACTTTTCTCCCTTCTCTCCAACTCACCAATTCCTTCTTTATCACAAAATTACAAAATAGCAGCAGCTGAGTGACTGCCTAATTACTGATTTCATTAGCATAGAGCGAAATGTCATTAAAATAAAAGCAAATAGCACTGATCCATCACTGTCCTTCAGGAGTGGCAGATGATGGGACTTGTGGCAGATAGCTATCTCGATGCCGGGGTGTGGCTGAAGAGATCAATATGTGACTGGCATCTTTTTCCACATTGTGCACACATTAAGATAATCCTTTGCTTTGCAGCTGCAGCTACTGTTTGCCAAGCCCGATACTGTCTGCTCCTGTCTCTTTTCTCACTCTGCCTCATTCCTTTTGTCAAAATAAGACAGTCCATCTCCAATTGTGATATGCATTTATTATTTGTTCCATTCATTTGGCATTTATCATTTAGAGTCTTGTATTATTATTCCTATAGTAAAATGAAAAACAGCACTAGATTTGAGAGTCAGACAGACCTTGCCTTGAGTCCAAATCCTAGTTTTGGCACTTACTAGTAATAGAATCTTAGGCAAGTCATTTAAATTCTCTGAGTTCCAGTTTCCTAGTTTCTAAAATGTATGTGATAATATTTATACTACTTATTCCACAGTGTGCTTATAAGAATGAAAAGAGATAACATTTGTTTCAGTGAATATTTATTAAACATCTACTGTTTAATGTGAAAGCTCTTAAAAACTCTCTTCCTACAGATTAGGGATTTAGAATTGGAATTATCCTTGTGGGTGATCTAACTTCCTTATTTTTACATTTAAAAAAATCCAAAAATGTACCAAAATAATAATAGCTAGGGGCAGCTAGGTGGCGCAGTGGATAGAGCACCAGCTCTGGAGTCAGGAAGACCTGAGTTCAAATCCAGCCTCAGACACTTGACACTTACTAGCTGTGTGACCCTGGGCAAGTCACTTAACCCCAATTGCCTCACCAAAAAAAAAAATATATATATATATATATATATATATATATATAGCTAGCATTTATATAACACTAAGGTTTGCAAAGCACTTTACAAATACTATCTCATTTTATCCTCACAGCAATTATTATCTCCATTTTACAGATGAGGAAACTGAGGTAAGACAGGTTAAGTGACTTGCCCAGAGTTGCACAGTTAGTAAGTGTCCAAAGTCAAATTTGAACTTGAGTCTTTCTGACTCCATGTCTACCACTCTTTCCACTGAACCACCCAGCAACCAAGGCCATGTGGGAGGTAAAGAACGGATAGAAAATTTAAATCAAGGGTCTCCAACTTCAAATCCAGAGCTCTTCTACTTATACCATATTTATTCCCTTACTCTATATATTATGGTTTTGCAAGGTCACTTGATAGATGAAACCATAGATATAGCTTAGCTTAATGACTCTCTGTTTCAAAATGACAAATGTAAAGACATGAGATTTTGGGAAAAGAATTCATTATTTGAGGGGCAGCTGGGTGGCTCAGTGGATAAAGCACCAGCCCTGGATTCAGGAGGACCTGATTTCAAATCTGACCTCAGACACTTGACACTTACTAGCTGTGTGACCCTGCGCAAGTCACTTAACCCTCCTTGCCCACAAAGAAAGAATTCATTATTTGGAAAAAATTGTTGGAAAAACTGAAAAGCAGTATGGCAGAAATTTGGCATAGATCAATATCTTACACCATTTAGCAAGATAACGTCAAAATGGATACACCACATGGATATAAAAAGAGATATTACAAGAAAATTCGAAGAACATGGAACATATTACTTATCAGACTTATAGAAAGGTTAAGAGTGTATGAATAAATAAGAGATAGAGAGCTGAATGAGGTATAAAATGAATAATTTTTATCACATTAAATAAAAAAGGTCTCGTACAAATGAAACAAATGTGACTGAGATCGAAAGGAAAACAAAATTGGGGGAGGGGAATTTTATAGACAGTTTCTAAGATAAAGGCCTCATATCTCAAATATATGAAGAACTTTTTCAAATCTATAAGAATATAAATCATTCCCCAATTGATAAATGGTCAAAGGATATGAATAGGAAGTTTTGAGATCAAGAAACCAAACAATTTATAGTCATGTGAAAAAATGCTCTAAATCATTATTGATTAGAGAAATGCAAATGAAAACAACCTTGAAATATCATTTTATACCTATGAGATTGGCTAAAATGTTTGAAGGAGAAAGAGACGAATGCTGAAGGGTATGTGGAAAAATTAGGACGTGAATTCATTGTGAATTGCAGAATTGTGAACTGATCCAACCATTTTGGAGAGCAATCTGGAATTATGCCCAAAGAGTTATTAAACTTCCTATATACCCTTTTACCCAGCAATACCAGTGCTAGGTCTATTTCTAAAGATGATCAAGGAAAAAAGAAAAGAACCCATATGTTCTAAAATATTTATAACAGCTCTCTTTGTGGCAGCAAAAAGCGGGAAATTGAGGGAATGCCCATCAATTAGTTTATGGCTGAACAAGTTGTGGTATATGATTGTGATGGAGTACTACTGTGCTATAAGAAATGTTGAGTTTGATTATTTTATTTTATTTTATTTCTTTTTTTGAGGGGCAATGGGGGTTGTGACTTGCCCAGGGTCACACAGCTAGTAAGTGTCAAGTGTCTGAGGCCAGATTTGAACTCAGGTCCTGCTGAATCCAAGGCCATTGCTTTTTCTACTGCACCACCTAGCTGCCCCTAAGTTTGATGATTTTAGAAAAACAGACTCGCATGAAATAATAAGCAAAATGAGTAGTACCAAGAGAATTACGTATGCAGTAACAACAATATTATTTTAATGACAACTTTGAGTGAACAAGTCAATTTGATTATTATAAATACCCAAGTTAATTACAAAGGACCTATGAAAAAAGACTATCTGTATCCAGAGAAAGAACTAAAAAATAGAAGTCTGTATATAATGATTTTACATACGTATATATATGTAAAATCATTCTATGCAGACATATATATGTGTATATATATATGTATATATATATATGTGTGTGTGTGTGTATATATATATATACATGTCTGATGGTAACCATCTCTAGGGTGGGGGAGGAAGAGAGAAGAAAGAAAAAGAAAAAAAAATTGCATGATAACTTTATAATATATTTAAAAGGCATCGCAAGTTGTACATATAGATTTGTAGTTTCATGTGCAATTATCTTTTTATTATGCCATTTTATGTAAATTCTAATTTTATTCCATAAATTAAAAATAAAATAGATCAATTTTTAAATTCTATTGTAACTAAATGTTAACAATGCAGATTTTTAAAAAATGGAAAATCAAAGCATAAAACAGGGAGGCATTTGCTCGCCAATTTTGCTCAGTACTGTGATAGAAGATGTCTTTGCCATAATCTGAATGGAAAAGGAATTCTTCATAGATGATGAAGCCTTCTAGATGTTTATTTTATAGATGTCATTTAGTCTATATTATCACCTCCCCATCCCCCTCTACCCCAGGATATCACCTGACCTCCTCAAAGAAATCCCTCTATACTCAACAAGAGATCTCTGTGTACTCACAAGGGATCCATATAACACTCTACATAAGAAGAAATAAATGAATCAAAATGTCTTTTTTGCTGAGACTATGACAAGCAGCTTAATGAACAGTCCAGTGAGACAGTCTATTAGTACATATAATTAGAACAAGCCCTGCAGATAGACAATGAGCTGGACGCAGAATGAAAAGAATCTAGTGAGCTTAGTTGAAGGAGAGAAATTGTGCAGCATTATCAATAATCCTAATACTGCTTCCTGACACAAAACTCATGTTTTTAATGCTAATATTCTTTTGGTGTTACTATACATCCAAGAGCTACATGGAACACAGTGGTGTCTGAAAAATAAAAATTAAGGGTGATTCCCCAGGGCAATAGAAACACATGTGTTGGTTGTAAAATTACTAAAAAATTTACAATTAAAGAGGTAAAGCAAATCCACTAATCAAATTAAGCTTTTCCCAGTCAGGGATCATGATTTGAATCTCATAATCTCTTAAAAAGGTAGAGGGGTCAGAGTTGTCTATGTGAAGTAACTTTTGGTATTTTGGTATATTTTAACTCAAAGGCAGCACAGTGTATCTCAGAGTGAAGAAAATCATCTAGTCCTAGAAGTGAGAAGTTAGCAGCCTCAAACGTATTGTTGATGAGGATTTGTATGCAAGAAGTGTCTTAAGTGATATCATCCAGGAAATATACAATGAGAAAAGTGAGAAAAGTAGATAGATTTGATCACATAGTGAGAGTAAGGGATAAGAGATAGCAACAAGAGGGCTGCTCTAGTCCTCATGAAAAATTATCTGGAACAAGGTCAATGGGTGGCTCATCATTAGAGGATTTATGGCAGTACATTGACAAGAGTGTATGGACAAGAATCAAATAGGATGAGGAGATGTGAGTGGAATGTGATCTTGAACTCATAGAGAAGTACCCATGATGATGATATCACAGATCCACTGAAATATTGAAGAATGTGTTGAAGGAAACACAAAGAGTGTTAGGCAGCAGTCCTGAGAAGTTGTAATGATGATGTTAGTAGAAATATAGGCCTCATCCAAGACATCCTAAAGGACTCATGGTGAAACATGCTATCTGCCTCCAGAGAAAGATCTGATACTATCTGAATACAGACTGAAGCATGCTATTTTCACCCTTCCTTCCATCCTTCCATCCTTCCTTCCTTCCTTCCTTCCTTCGTTCCTTCCTTCCTTCCTTCCTTCCTTCCTTCCTTCCTTCCTTCCTTCCTTCCTTTCTTCCTTTTATTCAAGTCTTTTTGTACAAAATACCTACTATGGAAATGTTTTACATGATTGCATATGTATAAACTATTGGATTGCTTATCATCTCAGGTGAGAGATGAGGGAATGATAGCATTTGGAACTCAAAACTTTTTTAAGCATTTAAAAATTGTTTTAACATATAATTGGAGGGAAAACAAAATGTTATTAAAAACATAGATTCAAATGAACTTTCAAATTTTAAGGTATCTTTCCACCCCCATTCTTCCATTTGAGACAATTTCAATAGCTTGAAGTAATTGTCATAATACTTCAGAATATACTAAAAACAACAACAACAAAAAACACAGGAGCAGAAAAAACTCACATTTCTACAGCTTGTTTATAGTGCTACTTTGGATCAAATTTCATAAAAGTAATAGAATCTTAAATTTGGAAGCAGCTCTTAACTATTTTTTTAAAGTTACAGATGAAGGAAGTAAGGCACAAAGATTCACTGATTTTCCCAGGGTCAAATCCGTATTTCATTTACTTATGTTTCCTCATGTTCTTCATGTGTAAAATGGCAACAATAACCATTTTTCCAGGAGAGAAGTAAGGAATCACTTATAAAATTAGCATAATTCAATTACAAATCTAAGAAATACTATGTATCCATTGACCTTTTTTTCTGGAGCAATGAAGGTTAAGTGACTTGCCTAGGATCACACAGCTAGTAAGTGTCAAGTGTCTGAGGTTGGATTTGAACTCAAGTCCTCCTGAATCCAGAGCCAGTATTTTATCCACCGTACTCCCTAACTGCCTCCTTCCATTGACTTTCTAGAACAAAGTGCAGAGAAATGACAATGCCAGTGTTAGTAGTAATATGGGGAGTGGGAAGAAAGGCGAAAGAAAAAAACTTTCCAATGAAGAAATAAAATATTTTTCCTTCTAAAAAATACAATTTGGATAAAAATGAAGTTCAGGTTGTTATTATGTGTGATATATGCCACTTACATCATCTCAAGGACTTGAAAGTGATATAAAAATAGTCTATCAATTCATCTACAATATGACATACTCAGAAAGAGTGCAAAGAAATTTCTGCCAAATCATGCTGCATTAATTCCAATTTCAAGAGCAATAAGCCTGAAAAGGACTGTGCATGATATTTTAGTCACTGTGTTAAATTAGAGAGTATTTGGAAGGCATTTTAAGAAGATATTGAGCTACAAAACACTCACATTAGCTATAATACTTCAAGGTGGTCTTCTGGTGACTTGATCACATTTGATAAAACTTTCTTTGACTTCAGAATCCTAGAATCTTCAAATTGGGAAGAATCTTTGAATCTACCTGATATAATCTATCACACAATGCAAAAATAGTCTCTTCAATATCCAAAAACAAATGACTGGCCTTTAGCAGGTCCTCTCCAGAGATGGTGTATTCACTCCCAGTCCCATTGGAAGTAATGGGGCATAGTAGAATGAGCTCTGTATCTGGGGTCATAAAATAAAGGTTTGGATACCAATTACTCTATTTACTAACACCTAAGCACATTAGGCTTTTTATTTATAAAATTCAATTCAAAGCATTGATGAAGCTCATACTATGTTCTAGGCATTGTGAATAGGAAAATTTATTTTATAAAAAAAAAAGAAAAGAAAAAAGCTTACCTTCTATTCTGGGTAGGGGGGAGAAATACAACCTAGATACATACAACCCAGATAAATGAATACCATGTATATGAAAAGAATCAAAAGTTACTTTTAGAAAGTAGAGGATACTAGCAACTGGTATTAGGAAAGACCTCCTATGAGAAATAGCACCTGAGATAGGCTTTGAAGGAAGCATGGGGTTTTCTAAGGACGATCATAGAAAGGAGTATATCCCAGACAGGAGGAATAGCTAATTGAAAGGAATGATGGTGAGACATGGAATTTCGTCTATGAAGAACAGCTAATAGAATAGCTTGATTAATATGAAGAGCTAGTTAATGGGTATTAATTTAAAACTAGACTATAAATGAAGGTGGAGAGAAAGATTTTTGAGAGCTTTAAATAACTGAGTTAAGAGTCTGAATTTTATCTCTTTGAGGCAAAAGAATGTGAAGGACAGATTGTTGGAAAAGTATGACAAATTTTGTTTTGGATTTTTGAATTCAAAATGTTTACAGGACTTCCAGATGGAGATGTCCAGCAGTCATTTGGTTAGTGTGGGACTGAAGTTTAAATTAGGGATTAGAGCTGAATACACAGATGTTTAGGGTCATCTGTTTAGAGATGATAATTGAACCCTAGAGAACTGATGGGCTAACCATAGGATAGATTTAGATAGAGATGAGGTAAAAGCCCAAATCAAGGCCCTGGGGGATTTGGCTATTGTTCCACAACAGGAGAAAACTTGTGCATCAAATGAGACTGAAAAGCAATAGTCCGAGAGGTAGGGAAATAACCAAGAAAGAGCAAATCCAATGAATCCATGGGGAGAGAGAGTATTCAGGAAGAGGGGGTTGACAGTATCAAAAGTTACAAAGAGAAAAAGTACTGAGGACTGAGAAAAGCCCATTGGCTTTAGCGTTTAAGAGAGTATTTCTTGGTAATCTTAAAGAGAATAACTCTAGTATAGTGATGGGACCAAAAGAAACATTGCAAGGCATTTAGAAATGAATGGGAAGTAAAGGAATAATATCTTTCAGAGTCCCACACCATGTAGGGTAGGCTAGTTCTTTTCTTCAAGGCAAGGAAGCCATCTCCCCCTAAGAAATGATTGGCTCAAAGGGCTAAAGGCTCAAGATGAATTTCCAGTGATAGGTTCTTGGCCACCTCAGAGCATAAAATAAATCATCCCAAGTACAATCAATACCCTTTAAGCTTGGTGGATCACCCACTACAATGCAAATGTGTTTCTATATGGAGGTAAGTAGAAGTCATTGGAGTGGGATGTCTACTCAAAGCAAGGCTATTATCTTTTCTATGCCATGGCTAGGTAAACACTCTTATGTGAACAGTTAAGTAATCTGTGAGTATTTTATTTGATTCCAGTCTTGAAATTGAGCCACCAGCCCAGCTTAAGTCAGGCCTGGTCTATTACAGGAAGTAAGAAGATGAAGACAAGTGTGGAACATGTTTTCTGGGAGTCTAGCTGTGAAAAATATAAGGAATATGGGATAATAGTTTAAATAGATGGTAGAATAAAGTGAAAGGTTTTAAAAGATGAGAGGGCTGCTGGAATACTGGCCAGCTGCCACCACTGGGCACATAAGCCCAAGGGTCCCAGGAACAGTAGTACACCTCCAGGCCACTGGCATTGCTTCTAGCACAGCCCTGATAGATATCATCCAGGAAAAAAAAACAAACCTCTGCACTGAAAGGGACCAACATCTCTACCAGCTGTCCATCAACTCCCACATATAGGGAAGTCAAGCCAGACTAAACTGAAGGAGCAAGACATCCTGAGGGAGAGACAGAAGGCAGCATACAATGGGTGAATCAAACCACTGCCACCAACCCCAACTCCCATCAATGGGGGCTGCAACTTGTGGCTCCTTAGTACTGACAGTTAATAATACCATGGAAAATAAAGGTCTCAGCACCAAATTGCTCGGATTAGTAAATAGATAAACATTAGGAATGGATATGGTTTTCTTAGTAGAAATAGGATTTATTTATTTACTTATTTATTTGTTTGTTTGTTTATTTATTTATTTTTGTGGGGGCAATGAGGGTTCAGTGACTTGCCCAGGGTCACACAGCTAGTGTCAAGTGTCTGAGACAGGATTTGAACTCAGGTCCTTCTGAATCCAGGGCCAGTGCTTTTATCCAATGTACCACCTCTGCCCCCAGAATTAGAATTAAAGAAGGAACCCAAATAAATAAATAAATAAATAAATAAATAAATAAATAAATAAATAAATAAATAAATAAATAAATAAATAAATAAATAAATGAATGAATGAATGAATGAATGAATGAATGAATGAATGAATGAATGAATGAATAAATAAATAAATAAATGAATGAATGAATGAATGAATAAATAAATAAATAAATAAATAAATAAATGGATGAATGAATGAATAAATGAATGAATGAATGAATGAATAAATAAATAAATAAATAAATAAATAAATAAATAAATAAATGAATGAATAAGTAAATAAATAAATAAATAAAAAGGTACCATGGCTGCTGTATCCTCAGGACCATAGGACCTTTCCATCTGACTGATAAAATATGTCATCTCCCCCATGAATATGTAAATTCCTTGAAAACAAGGATTGTACTTTGTACACAGAAAATATTTTTTTTTCATGGTTTTTTCCTCTCTTTGATTCTGTTTGTTCTTTCACAACATGACTGATGTGGAAATATGCTTAACATGATTATACACGTGTAACCTTAAAAAACAACAATGTTTTAATGCCATTCATTCTTTCATTCATTCATTCATAATGATACTTGTACCGTCTATCTCACGGGGTTGTTGTGAGGAAAGTATAATTACTAGTCAAATAGGAATAATATTACTTTAATTGAGGTAGCCCATTCAATTTTCAGACAACTTTAATTATTAATAAATCTTTCTTTATCTGAAATCAAAATTTACCTTCTTGTACCTTCCACTCATGGATCCTACTCATCTTACTTGACTCCATTTGGAGTCAAACAATCTCAACCATTTCCCACATCACAGTGCACAAAATATCTGAAGCTAGTATCATGTACTCTACCAAGTTTTTTCTTCTCCCAGCTAAATCTTCATAGTTTCTTCAGCCTATCCACATATACCATATTTTCAGTTCCTTTCTTACCCTCGAGAGGGACTTGGGAATCCAAGCTATTACATACCTCCCTGTAAAAAATGTCAACGGCATTTGAATGATGCCAGAGGAATTGAAATCTAGGCCAGGACACATCTGCTATGATGTTTCCCTTTTTTGCAGAAGTCAGTCAGGAGATACAAGCCCCCATTTCTGTTCTCTCTAGGCAAGTGTTTTCCTGAGATGTATTACAGCAGCTTGAAAACAACAGAATTAACAGAGCAGGACATTGGCGTGGCAGATATTGTGAAGATATTCAGGCATTTGGAAACTCTTGAGTAGCCCAGGCCATCTGGAGAAAAAAAAGAAAGACTGCAGCATGGTAATATAATTGCAAATTTGCAAAACAGTCAGGTTGTACAACTAACAATTGATTACATTTGCTTTTTGCTGAAGTTTATGAGTTCTTGGGGGCAATTTGGTGGGGGAGAATTGCAAATCAAGATGGAATTTCCATATGGTGTTCAGATGCTCTCACTTTCATATTAGATCTCAAACCCACATTCCAGTCATGACTTCTCTCTACTACTTCCCTTGAGGATCATAGAATAATGCAGAGATCAATTCAATTCAATTTAGAAAAGATTTATTCATCTCCTACTATGTGCAAGGCCTGGGGATACAAATAAAAGCAGTAAAATGGATTTAGCAGCTAAGAGATCATTGGCAACATTGGAAAAGCCAGAGCTGAAAAAGAACTTTGAAATACAAATATGAGAATGAAGAGAACCATAAAAAGCAAATATAAATGAACAATCAGAAGGGACTTTAAAAGAAGAACTATTTATATTCTAATAGGGGAAGGGATGATACAAGAATCCTTTCAGAAACATAATGTCACCAGAGACCATAGAGGTAGTCAAATGGGACAGAAAATCCACAAAGACAGGATTATAAGAAAGAATAGGAAGACAAGAAAGTAGGGATATGGTAAAGGATAGATTCAGGGATTTTCTTATTTAGTTATAAACAAAACTTAAAAAGCAAGCGTGAAGAAATGTTTGGAATAAAAGAAAAAGGTAAGAACATGTAATAAAGAGAGAAGAGGAAAAAAGCTAGAGTACAAGATGGTGGAAAAACACAATTAATTATAATAACTGCAAAAGTGACTGAGTTGAACTTAACCATAAAGCAGAAGAAGATGGCATACTGGATTAGAATTCTGAATCCAGCAATATGTTGTTTATAAGAAACACATTTGAAATATGAAGGATCAGAGTAAAAATAAGCAAAATCTATTATGCCTCAGATGAACCTTAAAAAAGCACAGATAGTATTTATAATTTCAGACAAGGCAATAGCATAAAATAGACTTAATTAAAAGAGATAAACAAGGAAACTACATTTTACTGAAAGTCACCATAGACAATGAATTCATTTCATTAATTTACATATATGCATCAAATGCTATAGTATCTGAATACTTTTATGCAAAGCTAAATAGTTTACAGAAAGAAATTGGCACACATACAAATGTAAACTTATATACAAGCATAGATATATAGATACACATATACATATATTTCTCATATATACATGGAATCTTTACAATATTTTCCATATGTTAGAGTATGCCCTCACACACAAATGTAGAAAAGTAGTAATATTAAACAGATTCTTTATTTTTCACAATCCAATTAAAAGCATATTAAATAACTAAACACTGGTGGGGGGAAGTATTCAAAATGAACTAGAGACATAATAATTAAATCAAAAAAATGATGCATCAAAAATAAATCATACAAATTATAGATCATTTTACTGAAGATAATGACAATGAGACAATGTACAAAAATGGGGTGGGACGCATCTAAAGCAATCCTTAGGGGAAAATTTATATCTCTACACACTTTGATTAACCAAACAGGAAAAAAAACAACAACAGAAAAACATCAACAATTGAAATTAGTATTTAAAAAAAAGCAAAGTCAACAAAATTTAAAACCTAAACACCAATACACAAATACTGAAAATCAAGTAAGAAATTTTTTAAAATTGAAAGCAAAAAATTGAGTTAATACATAAAACTGGGTCAGTTTTATAAAACAAGATAGATACCATTAGATAATTTGATTAAGAAGAAAAAGGAAAGCCAAATTATCAGTATCAAAAATTAAACAAGACAATTCACAACAGATGAAGAAATAAAATATCTTCTTAGAAACTATTTTGCCCAATTATATGCTAATAAAATGACAAGCCAAATGAAATGAAATTAATTTTTTAAAATATTCATATTTATAGAACTAGAAATAAATAATTTAAGCAACCTAATCTCTGAAATCAGAAATTTAACAAACCATAAATGAAATCTCAAAGGGGAAAAAAAATAACCAGGACCAGATGAAGGACTATACTGAAGGATTATACTCAATTTTGCTGGGTAGGTGATTCTTGGTTGTAATCCCAGTTCCTTTGCCTTCCAGAATATCATATTCCAAGCCCTCCAATCCTTTAATACAGAAGCTGCTAGATCTTGTGTTATCCTGATTGTGGCTCCACAATACTTGAATTGTTTCTTTCTGGCTGCTTACAATATTTTCTTCCTGACCTAGGAGCTCTAGAAATTGGCTATAATATTCCTGGAAGGTTTCATGTTGGAATCTCTTTCAGGAGGTGATCGGTGGTTTCTTTCCATTTATATTTTGCCTTCTGGTTCTAGAAAATCAGGGCAATTGTCCCTGACCATTTGTTGGAAGATGATGTCTAGGCTCTTTTTTTTTTTTAAATCATGGCTTTCAGGTAGTCCAATAATTTTCAAATTATCTCTCTTGAATCTATTTTCCAGGCCAGTTGTTTTTTCAAGGAGATATTTTACATTGCTTCCTATTTTTTTCATTCTTTTGGTTTTGCTTTATTGTTTCTTAATTTCTCATAAAGTCCTTAGCTTCCATTTGCTCTATCTTAATTTTTAAGAAATTATTTTCTTCAGGGAGTTTTTGTACCTCCTTTTCTATTTGGCCAATTTAGTTTTTCAAGCTGTTGACTTTTTTTTCATGATTTCTTGCATCACTCTCATTGCTCTTTCCATTTTTTTCTCTACTTCTCTTTACTTTCAAAATCCTTTTTGAGCACTTCTATGGCCTGAAACCAATTCATCTTTTTCTTGGAAGCTTTGGATGTAGGAGTTTTAACTTTATAGTCTTCTTCTGAGGGTGTATTTTGATCTTCCTTGTCACCATAGGAACTTTCTACGGTCAGCATTTTTTTTTCTATTTGCTCATTTTCCCAGCCTCTTTCTTAACTTTTATCTCTTTGTTAAAGTGGGACACTGCTTCCAGGGTGGAAAGCACACTGTTCCAAGCTTCAGAGGGTTTGAATAGTTGTTCTCCAAGATACTTCTAGGAATTTGTAAGTACTTAGTTTTTCCAAGGTGGTATGATTTAAGGAGAGGTATGTTCACCACTCTCCTGGCCTGTGATCTTCTCTGCAAGCAACCACAAGCCTGATTCTTTGCCCTGGAACCAGAACAGAGCCCTACTCCACTGTGGCTACAAGCTCTTGTGTGCTTGTGCTCCTCCCCTACCTGGGATCACCACTCAAGACTGTGACCCAGATATGAGCATGGGCAAAACAACAGAGTCCCACCTCAGTGTCAGCAGAGACCCCTGTTCTCCCCCTGGCCAACTGCTCAACCTCCTTACCATCCATGGGATGAGTTCCAGAAGCAGCTGCTGCCACAGCTGATTCAGAAGCTCCCAAGGCCTGCTCCTGATTCACTGGAGCTGGGTCTGTGCTGTGGTTGGATCTGTGCTAGTATGGCCTGTGCTTGGCTGTGCTCTACTCTCACCCTGGTTCAGCATACCTTTTCTGATGATCTTCTAAGTTGTCTTTGACTGGAAAATGATTTCACCCTGTCCTTTTGTGGATTCTGCTGCTCCAGGAATTGTTCTATGGCATTATTTGAAGGTCTTTGGAGGGATCTTGGGGAGAGCTCCAGAAAGCCACTGCCTTTCCTCCACCATCTTGACTCCCAGGACCTGATGAATTCACAAGTGAATTCCTTCAAACATTTGAAGGATAATTTATTCAATATCACAAAAGTGATTTGCAAAAGAAGGGATCCCCCCAAAATAAACCATTGACTAATATCACTAACAAATATTGATTCAAAGGTTCTAAAATGTTAAAATATGCAAAAGTACAATACCAGCATATCACAAATGATATGCATTATTACCAGACTGAATTTATACCAAGAATGCAGGGTCAAGTTAATAATTGTAAAATTATAAATATAATTAACCATATTAATAACAATGAAAAATGCCATGATTCTATCAGTAGATACAGGAAAAAGATTTTAACAAAATGCAAACCTAATTCTATTTTTAAAATGATTAGAAAACAAAAAAATACATTACCTTTACTTAACTTGATAAATAGTCTATATCTAAAATTAGAAGTCAGAATTAGCTGCATTGTAGCTAAACTAGAATGCTCTCTAAGGAGATCAGGGGTGAAGCAAAGATATCTATTGTCACTACTTCTATTTGGCATAGTTCTAGAAATGTTAGCTATAGCCATAGGACAAGAAGAAATTAAAGGAATAAGCATAGGTAAAGAGAATCCAAGAGAGTCAATGAGAAACCTATTTAAGCAATTAATGACTTCAGCAAAGTTTTAAGACAAAATAAATCCACACAAATTATCAGCATTTTGGTAATATAGCAGGAAGAGATAGAAAGAGGTTTTATTTAGAATAAGTTTACAAGGCATTAAATACTTAAGTTCCTTGCTACCAAGATACACATAAGAACTAAACAACTACAACTATAAAATAGTGACCAGAAATAAGGACAGCCTTAGACATTTGGAGATATGTTCATTCTTTATGGGTAGACAGCACTAATATAATAAACAATTTACCTAAATTAATTTACATAGTGCCATACCAATCAAACTGCCAAAGGATTACAAATATAGATGTAGATAAATAATAAAATTCATTTGGAAGGACAAAAAGGTCAAGGATTTCAAGGCAAATAATGAAAAAAAATTAGGTAAGAAGGGAACTTAGCAGTAACCAGATCTCAAACTCAGTCAGTCAATAAACATTTCTTAAGCTCCTATCATGTTCCAGTCACTGTCCTAAGTACTAGGGATACAGAGAAAGCCAAAAGATAATCCTTGCCTTTAAGGCATTCACAAGCTAAAGGGGGAGACAACATACAAATAACTTGGTCCTATACCCAAAAGGCTATAAAACTGCATACTCTTTGATGCAACAATACCACTACTAGGTCCGTATCCCAAAAAGATCAAAGAGAAAGGAAAAGGACCTATTTGAATAAAAATAAATATTCATAGCAGCTCTTTTTGTGATGGCAAAGGATTGGAAATTGAGGGGATGCCCATCAACTGGGAAATGGCTAAACAAGTTTTGGTATACACTTGTGATGGAATACTTTTGTGCTGTTAGAAATGACAAGCAGGTTGGTTTTAGAAAAACCTGACAAGACTGATAGGAACTGATGCAAAGTAAAGTGCACAGAACCAGAAGAACATTGTATACAGTAACAGCAATATTGCAATAATAACCAAGTGTGAAATACTTAGCTTCTCTGAGTAATACAATTATCCATGAAAACTTCAAAGGTCTCATTATGAAAAATTCTATCTGGATCCAGAGAATTAATGAATTCCAACTATAGATTAAAGCATATATTTTCATTTTACTTTTCTTGCCTTTTTTGCAATGGAGATGTATTTTGCATGACTTCTCATGTATAATCAATGTCAAATTGCTAGCCTTGTCAAGGAGGGTGAAGGGACAGGAGTGAGGGAGAGAATTTGGCACTCAAAAAAAATTTTTAATGGAAGTTAAAAGAAATAAATAATGTATAATTATTATAAAAAATAAAAGACTACTCTTTGATCAATAACTACTAGTACCACTACATACATATCCCATGCTGCTCAAAGATAGAGTTGGTTCCTTTTTCAGGGGTTCCAGTGGGATCATAGAGCTACCTCATTTGCAAAGGATGGAGGTATGTTGTCTTCCTAGAGCATGTATATCTGAAACATGACAAAGAACCACTCGTTGTTCATGTGGGGGATAAGTAAAATGATACCACCAGAATAATAGAAAAAGCATTACCAAGGATTTTGAAGTACTAGGCAAGAAACTAGAGACCTTAAGACCATAGAAGATATTTTGATCGCTTTTGCCAGGGATTGCAGGAAAGAACTGGGAATCTGGGAAATGAACAATGATTAGTGTGAGAGGGATTTATATTTCTGGACCATGATTGAAAGTATAATGCTCAAGGGTTCTCTGTCATCCAAGGGGCATACACAAGAAGGGTTATTGTAATTCTCCCTATTTTATAGATGAAGAAATTAGCCTAAGAAATTAATGTCTCAGGGTTATATAGCTAGTAAGTAACTGAAGCCGGATCTAAATTTCTCTCTTCCTGACTTCAAGGTAGGTGTTCTATCAACTAGGCAGCCTTGAAATGTGCATCTGGAGCAATTTTACATGACTGACTTTAGGAGTGCTCCCAGGGAGAGCTTCATACCTGGGGAGAGTTGAGGTCCATGACTAGGCAAATTAAAAGACTCAAGGAGGAAAGAGCACAGCTTTGTGAGACAACAAAGTGTAGGAAGAAGCAGAACATAAGTGCAATACTTATTACAGCTATATGCTGTATTCTATTAAGACACAAAGAGCCAATAGAAAGATTTAGAGTAAAATGGGTTGAGATCCAAATGCTAATGGCAAAGTATAACTCAAGAAAATTCACAAAATATGATCAATATGAAATCCCAAAGTTTAACTCACTATGAAAGATTTTGGTGAAATTTCAGAATGGCAATATTAAACACCACATTTTTAAAGGCAACAAAGAAAGGAGGGAAAAACCCTTAAAATTCCAAAAAGAATCAGTTAGAATAGAATAGGATGACTCTACAGTTACAAGAAATTTAAGGAGAATTTGGAACGACATATTCCAAAGAGCTAATAAGATTTGTTGTTTCCTCAACATGGCATACTCAATGAAGCTGAGCCTAAACATAAAAATTAACATTCAGCAAAAGAGAATTTGAATCATTCCTTCAAAATAATGCAGAAGTTAGCAGAGTATTCAACATGAAAATCAATCAGTTGACAAATAATTATTGACTGTCATGTTTGAGCTAGACATTGTGCTAAGCACTGGGTATAGAAAGACCAAAAAGAAACATTTCTTTCTATGATTAAATATTTTTAGAAAAAATAAAGAAACTTTTATTTTCATGGGGCTAGATAATAGGAATGTGGAATGAGCCTGTTTTCTGTTTGCAACTAGGTGGTGCAATGGGTAAAGCATTCACCTGAAGTCAGGAAGATGATTTCAAATCCAACCTCAGAAATGTACTAGCTGTGTGACCATGGGCAAATCTTTTAACTTCTACCTGCCTTAGTTTCCTCAACTGTAAAATGGGAATAATCATAGGACCTACCTCTCAGGGTAGTTGTTAAGATCAAATGAGATTCATTTATAAAGCAATTAGCACAATACTTTGCATATAGTAAGGTTTTTTAAAATGCTTATTCCTTCCTTGTTTAATTTTCTTTTTTTTTTTAAGTTTGAGTGACAAAGAAAAGACAAGGATGACGTTTAATGGTTAAAAAAAATCTAAGGAGCAAATGGTATAACAAGAAAATCAAGACTATAGTGTATAAAAAAAGAATTAATATTTCAGGGGGAAATCTTATTCCCCCTTAGCAAATCAATATTATAGTTGAAAGCATAATACTGAGGAGTGTCTCTCAGATACAGAGATGAGGAGGTCCCAGGCAATGAATGGTTAGGAGTCTCATTGGGAAAAAAAGATACACAAAGACAGAGAGACAGACAGAGACAAAGAGACAGAGAGAAAGTCTTTGTAACAAAGGTTTTCATAGCACATAGCAGATAATTTTAAAATCTTAACTTTTTTTCAGCTCCACTAGTCTGATAGATGAGAGTTGGAAATTCAGAGTTGCTTCATTAAAAAGATTTTGTACAAATATAATAAATAAAATTAAATAGAATTAAAAAGAAGGGAAACTACATGAAAGATCACTGATAAAAGTCTAAAACTTAAAATGAATAGGGAATCAACACAAATATATAATAAGAGCCCTTCTCCAATGGACAAGTGGTCAAAGGATATGAACAATCTTTCTCAAAATAATTACAAAAGGCAAATGACCACATGAAAGCATGCTCCAGATCACTAATAGTAAGATAAATTCAAATTCATACCAGGTTTCACTCATACCCTAAAAACTGGCAAAGATTATGCCACTTCACTGCCTCTAGAAGAAACAGATTCTCCATCACTGGAGAGCTTCCACCGAAATTTGGATGGCTTTCTGTCAGGAGTTCGACTAAGGAAATTTTTATTCAGATTGGACTAGCACATCTTGGAAGGTCCCTTTCAACTCTAGGTTTCTGTCATTCTAAGAACTGAGATTTTTAGCTATTCATATTATACCATTCTTACTGGGCAAGTCTGTATATGAAGCAACCATTTCCATAGTGGACTGTCAGATAAAGGCATTGGCCAGTTCTTCCAATGGCCACATTCTTGGGCTAATAAAGTCATAGTGAAAATTATATTTTAAAATAATGGAAATAATCTATTAGTACAAAATTCATATAGACATTTATCCCACTATGTCATTAAGAGATGAATGAAATAGAAATTGAAATGGTTTTCTTAGATTATTTTTTTTGCTCACTTAGACATTACCTTATTAATTCACTGAAATCCCATTTGCTTTTTAAAATACCAACTCTCTCTGCTCCATCCTGTTTACAACTCTCTCATTATCCAGTCAACTCTTAATTAAGTGTCTTAATGAAGGGACGCTTTGGCACAGAAGAGCTCCAAAAAGAACACCCAACCCTAAAGTTGAGCTATGGTTTAGTCATGAAATAATAAGATTTTAACTCAAGAGGTAGAAAAGACCTTAAAGATGCTCTAACTCAAACCCTTCATTTTGCAGATGAAGAAATTGAAGCCCAGAGGGTTGTGAGCACTTGGTAGAGACAAAGAAGACACTGTCATCTAGAGTTTCCTAGCTCTTATCGTAAGTGCTCACCATAGGAAGACCAATTTCAAAAGAATACACATTTTGACTTGAAATTTGATTGGGATGAACCTCTGCTGCAGAAGAGATCCATATTTAGCTTTCTGATTCTGTCTTGGTGAGGTTAACACAAAAATAGTTTTGTACCATGTAAGTAGACACTAAGTGGGTGGAAGGGAAGAGAGGTATCATGGTTGGGAAAAGCCAACTCAAGTTGAAAAATTCATGAGTCAGAGAGCTCAGGCTTGACATGTGGATTGCATTTTCCCCCTTATTCCTTATTCCTTTACCTTCTGGTAGTTCTGGAAAATGTCTGCTGCCTATTCACTTGATAAGTCTATTTACATTGTCTTCATTCTTCTAGCAATAAGCTCGAGTTTACCTGTGTTTTGTAGGAAATGATAGTAATTTAAAGATGCAATCTATAAACCGGGAAGGATTCTCACTCTCAAACTGCTGTGTTTGCCAACTGTCTCTGTCTTCTGTCAGTAAAAATTCTGGTCCCTGAAGTACCGTGGAGGAGTGTTACATAGATGTCAAATTCATAAAGAGGCTGGTCGTAGTATTTATGAATCACATTAACACAAGCTACAGGTCAGACAAGACACAAGCTACATTATTAAGATGTCTTCTGGGGAACACCTGACCTTTCACTTTTGCATTATGGAAAAATACTTTTCTTAATGTTTCAATTACTGTCTCCAAGATGGGCCCAAATTCATCAGAATGATATATCAATACACAGAACTGTCATGATGATGCTAAAGAAAAAGAAATATTTCCTTAAATTTGGCTGAGTTCACTTTGGATTCAGGATGTTCACACATATATCAGCAATTTTCACAGACAAAAATGTACATCCACCCAGTGTTGTAGTGCAAAGATGAAAAGTGGTACAAGGCAGAGTTTCCAGGGGGAGTAGACTCCTTTTAGCAGAAGGATATAAAATAGCATCTTATAGATTTACAGGAAGGAGGCTCTGGACTATAAAAAGCAATAGGAAAGAATATGTTATCCAAAACAGAGTTTTTGAGAGTTGGAGAGGACCTTGAGAGTCATCTAATTCAACCTAGTCCCAAAAGGAATCACAAATATAATATAGCGGGCAAATGATCATCTACCAACTGATTGAAGATTTCCAGTGAGAATAATCATTTCCTAAAGCAGCCCATTCTAGAGTGAAGAGAAAGGTTGGGCAAGTAGTGCTATATTAGGAAAATAAATAGTTATGTAGAAAGCCATAAAACTAAAAACAGCAATGTAGAGCAAATTATATGGAGTAAGGAGCAAAGTATATAAGAAGGCAATCATATATAAGAAGGCATCATGTAGGAGTTTATCATACTGAAATAAGAGAATGTTAATTGTTATCACATATATACCTTAGATCATAAAAAAGTAGAATTTTAAAAACTCAAAGGAAAAGACATTATGATCCCACAGTCACAGACTATAAAAGAAAATACAAGTCAAGAGAGATGGGAGGGGTCAGCTAGGTGGTGCAGTGGATGAAGCACTGGCCCTGGATTCAGAAGGACCTGAGTTCAAATCTGGCCTCAGACACTTGACACTAGTTGTGTGGCCCTGGGCAAGTCACTTAACCCTTATTGCCTCCCAAAAATAAAAAATTGAAATTGAAAAAAGAGAGACAGAGAGATGAGAACCTGTAGGGGGAAAAGTGCTATATGATAATCTAAGGATACTACTAATAATCTGAAAAAGTAATAAAGGGTTAGGCATAAAATAAGTTTATAAATTTAGTATAATGTCAGATGAAAAGAATTCCAAAGTTCCTTTCAATTCTAAAACTCCATTTTCTATCATGTATTTAAAACAACAACAATAATGTGGCTGCACAGGGAGTTCTATGTTAAACTCAAATTTTAAAATAATGTACCAAATAACTAATAATTTATGCTTCTATTTCACTGTATAATTTTTAACATTCCTTTATAGACATGTTTTTCCTCATTTGATACTCCTATCTGTATTCCTATGTATGTGTGTATAGGGATTGTTATTCTCATTTTGCATGATTCTTTGATAAAAAACAAAGGCTTAAATAGTTTATGTAACTTTCCCAAGCTCACCAACTAAAAAGTGGCAAATCCAAGTCAAAATTCAGCTCTGACATATAAAGAAGAGTATGCAATGGAAGTTATATCCTGAAGAATGGTATTAGACAGAAAGATCAGCATGAAGACTAAATCCCAAAGTAAGGCAGCTTGCAAAAAAAAAATGCTCAGATCCAAAAAGAAAAGAGCATGGAGAAATAGGCCCATGGCTGACAGATTATATAGTAATAGATAATGGAAAAGAGAATTATTTAACTTCTATTTTAATCTAATCATTTTAAATTTAAATTTAAACTAATAATTTTCAGTGTAGAAAGAGAACTTTGATCATGATGAAGAGGAAATTGAAGTCTGAGATAGGTAAAGTAGTAATAAGAGAGGACACCTAGCTGTCTTTGTTTTGTTTTGTTTTTTTTAGTGAGGCAATTGGGGTTAAGTGACTTGCCCAGGGTCACACAGCTAGTAATTGTTAAGTGTCTGAGGCCAGATTTGAACTCAGGTACTCCTGACTCCAGGGCCGGTGCTCTATCCACTGTGCCACATAGCTGCCCTGCTGTCTTTGTTTTCAAGCCACTAGGCCCTGATGAATAAATACTCCATCTCTCATCCCACCATGGTATTGAAAGAACTTAAAGATGTGATCTCTCTACCAAATGATCATCAATCTGAAAAACCATGGAGAATGAAAGAGGTACTGGAAGTTGGAAGGAAGGCAAATGCCCTGATTTTTAGAAGGGAAAAAATGGTATATCTTAGAAAAGAAAATAAATAATAGAAAAATATAATACAATATAAAAAATAAATGAATTGGAAAGTTTCATTTCAATCAGCAAAATTATGTAATGATAACAAAACAGATGAAAAGCAAATATTTTGAAAGGGAAAGGTTATCATTAGAAGCTAGCATGGATTCTTTAATAATGAATCATGCCAATTTAAACTCTCTCGCTTTTGGGGGGCAGCTAGGTGACACAGTGGATCAAGCACCAGCCCTGGATTCAGGAGGACCTGAGTTCAAATCCAGCCTCAGACATTTGACACTTACTCGCTGTGTGACCCTGGGCAAGTCATTTAACTCTCATTGCCCTGAAAAACAAACAAACAAACAAACAAAAAATAAAATCTCTGGCTCTTTAAAGAACAATTTATAAAATTATATTTTAGGGGAATATTCTACATATAATGTGTCTTGATTTTCACCAGACATTTGGAAAATTTTTCTCATGATGTCCAAAGTGAAGCTAGATCACAGTACCATTATATGGATTGCTAAGGGATTAAATGAACCATTTCCAAAGAATATTGATGAACAGATCAATGAAGCACTTAGCACAGTGCCTGGCACATAATAAGCCTTAATAAAAATGCTTATTGATTGATTGATTGAATATCCACCTCGTGGCTATCTACTTGACTCTTCTATTCAATGTTAAGAGGGGAAATTGTTATTGATTTTCTAAAAATATATAGTTATTTTCCCCTAAGCATCTACTATGACTGAACCCTAAATTATATAAAAGACAAATACATAATATCAATTAATCAACAAGTACTTATTAAGCACCAGTATGTAACAGACACTGTTCTAGGTGCTGGGAGTACAGACAAAATGAATGAATCAATTCTTACTCACAAGAGGCTTACACTCTAACAGGAAAGACAATAAGCTCAGTAACTGGATTTGGCAGAGGGGTGTATTTCATTGTCAGTTCTCAGGGATGGTGATGGATCATTCCTGTTAAAGTGGGTGGTACAGAGGATAGAACTTTGTGTTTGGAATCAAGAAGACCAGAGTTCAAATGCAGCTTCAGATACTTACTAACTGTATGACTCTGGACAAATCACTTAACCCATGTTTGCTTCAGTTTCGTCAATGCTAAAATGGGAATAATAGCACCTACTTCACAGGGTTGTTGTGCGGATCAAGTGATACATTTGTAAAGCACTTAGCACAATGCCTGGCACATGGTAGGTTCTATATAAATGTTAGTTATTATTATTAATATTCTTTATAAACATACAATATATTTATTGTATATTATATAATATTATCTTATATATTTATGTAATAATAAAAATAATTAATTATTTATTTTAATTATTGAACTAGATATAGGGCTTTTTCAATAGACATAGCCCAGTGGCAAGAAAAGACCTATTAACATTTTTGCAGGGAATTCACGTATTTTTTGGCTTGGCAGTCCTAGGAAAATTTGTATGATATGCAACTTAGAAGGCAGACACCAACTCCCCCTCTGCAAACACATAGTATTTTTTTTAAATTTTGAATGTATTTTTATTGATGTCTTTTTTCCATTTTACTTAATATTCATTTCCCTCCCCACTTCCTCTCACCAAGTTTTCCTTTTGAACAAAGATTTTAAAAAGAAAAATTACCCCCAAACCCCGCTGTTCAGCAAAACCAATACAATAACAATATATGTGCAATGCTTCACATCCTTAGTTACCCATCTTTCCACTCACTTGCAAACACATAGTATTACAGAAGGTTATACTGGAAAAATGAAAGAAAAAAAAGAAATTTTAAGAAGGACCATGTGTATATCCAAAGACCCCACAATGTAAATTTTCCTAAGTCACTCTTTGTAACTAGACATGGGTCTCATACTGGCTCCCTCACAAACCTCCTCAATAGAGGTGCTTTCTACTACCCTTATCTGGTGCCCCCTCTATCTTGCCTTCACTGTTGCAATGTCCTCACCAGACTCATCTCTGCAAAGCAGCTCCTCTATAGTGTTCACCATGATTGCCATCTGTTACCTTCAGCTTTAAAAGGGGCCAAGGCACAGAATCCCAGGTGTTCATCACTTGAGTGTTTACCACTCTCCTTGTAACCTTAAAAGTATCAGGCTAGGGAATGTCTCTGATGGAGAATCTTCTCCTTAAAAAGCTTCCACCAGGGGGCAGCTAGGTGGCACAGTGGATAAAGCACTGGCCCTGGATTCAGGAGGACCTGAGTTTAAATCCAGCCTCAGACACTTGACACTTAACTAGCTGTGTGACCCTGGGCAAGTCACTTAACCCTCATTGCCTGCAAAAAAAGAAAAAGAGAAAGAAAAGTTTAATTTTTTAAAAAAATTAAAAAAAAATAAAAAATTTCTACCAGCTCAGTGTGTACACACAGAATCTTCTAGAACAGGGTTTTATGACATTCTTGAATAACTAATCCTCATTATTTCCTTGGAGTTTCCCTTATCTGTATCTCTATGTCAGAGTCTCTGATACAAACTCTATCTGCAAATTGTAGTCCTATTCCAATTCTGATACCACCCTCCCCCCAATTTACCCCTTTATATCACTATGGGTCTGGTATTCCTTCAAGGGTGATGAAGTGCCCCTAATTTAAGGGCTGACAAGCATCATAAATGCTCATCAGATCATTCTTCTATTGGGTATGAGCCCTAAGAAATATTTCTGGTTCTTGGGACCAGCTCCCCAGGCTCTCATGTTGTTACCCTCACTTGTTAATCACTGTCATCATCCATTCTTCCATTCTAGCTACCCCACCCCCCAGAGCTGGATTTAATTAGAACAAACTTACAACCCTCCTTTACAGGATTTTCTATTAATCACTAAAGAGAAACCAATAGGTTTAAAAATCACAAACTAAAGGGAAAACTCATAAAGACTTTGTTTAAGTCTTAAGCAATCAATAAAAAAAATTTAAGTACCTACTATGCACCGCATTCTGCATTAAGCACCAGGGATAGAAATAGCTTAGTAGCTAATGCTGTTCTTCCAAGTAGAATATAGATGGAACTAGTTTTTTCTTAACTCTTTTCCCCTACACCTTACTCCTCTATTATAGTTTATTCCCTAGGCACTAGAGATACAAAGGAAGAAGAAAAAAAAGAAATTTTCTCTCCCCTCAAGGACTTTACATTCATTTGGAAGAGAAATATGTATGCAACACTCTCTCTCTCTCCATATATATATATACACACACACATACATACATATACACATATATGTGTATGTATGTATTATGCATGTATGTATTCTATATACATATATAAATAAAATGGTGTATATATGTGTTTATATGGTATATATTATGAATATATATACACATATATCACAATTCTCTATTTTATATAATACATATTTATTATATATTATATAATTCTGAAAAATAAATACAAGATAATTAGGGGATTAGAAGGTTAGAAGGTGCTGGCAGCTATGTAGATGAGGAAAGATTTGATTAAGAAGGTAACAAGCTGATATTTGAAAGAAACTAAGGATTCTAAGAAGTGAAGGTAAGGAGGGTGGGCATTCCATTGGGCAAAACCCCAAATATTGAAGATAGATTGCCTTGTGCGAGAAACTGGCGAAGAGCCCATTTTGACTGGATCATAAAGTGGGAGAAGAGAAGTAAAACATGATAAGTCTTGGAGGGAGAGGGAGGTTAATAAAAATAGATTTAAAAGAAGGATGAGTTTTTAGGAAAAGGTAATGAATTCTGTTTGAGGTCTTTGAGTTAGAGGTCTGACGAATCTCCACTTTTAAATTTCTAACCATCAGTTGGTGTTGAAGGACTAGAGCTTTGGAAACATATTAGAATTGTCTATATATAAATGTGGAAGTAATCTGCATAGAAATTATAACTATAGGCATGGGAGCGCATAAGGTCACCAAGAAAAGAAGTATAATAAGAGACTTCTCATTACTCTGACTTTCCCCTTTAGTATGTGATTTTTAAACTTGTCTTTTTCTTGCAGTAAAAAAGGGTTCTATGTTTATTCCAGAGGCAGCAGAGAATTAGGGAACTGAGCTCCCCTACAGTTAATTGGAATGTTAAGAATAATGATCTAGGAAAAGATATTCCAGTGGAATAGTCAGATGGATGGGAGAGAACCAAGTGAGAATGTAGTGATGTAAACCCAGAGAAGAGAGTATAATTGAGAAGAGTGGCCCTGTCAAATGATGCTGAGATGTCAAGAAGAATATGGATTTAGGAAAGGCTATCAAACCAGGTAATTAAGAGATCAGTGGTAACTTGGTAGAGGGCAATTTTATTTCAGTGTTGAAGTTAGAAGTCAGATTTCAAAGGGCTGAGGAATTACAAAAGAGCTAGTGTAGGCAATGAGAGAAGGTATCTTGTTCTAGTGGTTTCTCTGTGAAAAGGAGCATTTATCTACCTACCTACGCATCTATCTATCTATCTATCTATCTATCTATCTATCTATCTATCTATCTATCTATCTATCTATCTATCAATCTTTCTATCTATCATCTATCTACCTATCACTATATTGTTTATCAATCATCTATATCATCTATCATCTTAAATGTATATATCTACCATCTATATTATCTATCAGCTAAATCATTATCATCTATATCATCTATTATTTATATCATAGATTATCTAATACCTATGTTACCTACCATTTATATCATCTTTATCATCTATCATCTATATAATCTATCATCTACATTATCTATCATCTATATTATCCATCATTTATATTATCTATCATCTATTCATCATCTATATTATCTAGCTATATATCATCTATCTATTATCTAGAGCAGATTATACTGACTTCAGGGGATGGTGGTCAAGTCACAACTAAGCTGAAATGGCAAAACACCTTCCCATTTTAGTTCATCTCCACTGATGCACAGCTCTGCCCATTCTCTAACTCTGGTCATAAGCTTAAGTTAATGATCCAGGTGTTCCCACCAAAATTTGTTTAACTAATGGTTCACCTCCTTGATTATTTGACATCTGACTTTTATCCCAGATGTAAAATCACAGAATCTCAGAGTGGGGACAGGACTTCAGGAGACTTTCATTTGAATCTATATCTGAACAAGAATTCCACATGAGATTTCAATTAAATGAATCCAACATCTATTGAAAGGACATAGTATGGGCAAGTCAACTGAGGAGTACTGGGGCTTGACAAATGAATTATTGATTTATCACCCATCTACTTATGTAGTTGTCCACCTTGATGATCCACTACTTCAGTGCATTTCCTCTCCTCTTTAATTTAATAATAATAACACATTTATATAATGTTTTAATTATTTCAATATGCCTTACATATATTACTTCATGTCATCCTCACAACTCACCATTAGTGAGAGGTAGTCACACAATAAGCGACTAAAAGATGAGGAATGGACCAGTAATTTCTTGGTATGCAATGAAATCCCAGGTGATGAAAGTCCCTCTATTAATGCAGGTCAGCAGTTCTTGTGCAATGTATAGTTATACAAAGTTACATATAGCACTAAGAGGTTAAGTGACTCTCCTAGAATTACACAATCAGCATATGTCAGGGTGGGGATGTGAACCTTTGAGGCCCATTCTCTTTTCAGGATCCCATTTTGCCTCAGGTAGGTATGTTTTAAGATAGGTCTTATTATTCCCATTTTATAGATCAGAAAAGTGAGCCTGAGATGTGAATATTGCTAATAAGCATCCAAGGCTATATTTAAACCAAGGTCTCTTCTGAACCCAGCTCCAACACCTTTGCTGCTATAGAATATTATACATAATTCATATTTTAAGTACAATTCAATATAAATCAATACATATTTTCATGCCTACTGTTTGCTGAGCACTTTGATAGACAGGTGCTAGGGCATTCAAAGACAAAAGCAAAAACAAAAAACTCTGTAGTCAAGGATCTTGCATTCTACTAAAGAGACTCAAGTACAGTCAATCATCAAACATTACATGGATAAATAAATGCAATAGATATTTATTACATAGATAAGTAAATATATAGTAAGTATAGGATAATTCAAACATATTCCTACCCTGATGACTGTTTCTTAGCTTCCAACAGCTAGCTCATGACAGCTATACAGCCACCCTATTGTTGCCATGAGGAAATAGTGTGGCCTGAATAAAAGAGCAATACATTGATTAAGAGTCAGAGGACTGGGGCAGCTAGGTGGCGCAGTGGATAGAGCACTGGCCCTGGAGTCAGGAGTACCTGAGTTCAAATCCGGCCTCAGACACTTAACACTTACTAGCTGTGTGATGCTGGGCAAGTCACTTAACCCCAATTGCCTCACAAAAAAAAAAAAAAAGAGTCAGAGGACTTGGGTCCAAATCCAGATTCAGGCACTTAATAGCTATGTGACCCTAGGCAGCTCACTTGCAATGGTTTCCTCACTTATAAAATGGGGATAACAATGGTACCAGCTTCCCAGAGTTGTTGTGAGTATAAAATGAGCTAATTGTAAGGTATTTTGCAAACCTTAAAATGCTATTGACTATTATTAATGTTATTGTTATTATTATTATAAGCATACCTGCCATCTTGAACCATAGTTTCATCATCCATAAAATGGGGAGATTCAACTAGATCAGTGGTTCTTAAACTTTGGTCCATAAATTTGGATTTTTAAAAAATCATATTTGATGACTGAATTTCAATATAATTGGCTTCCTCTATAACCTTGTGTATTATTATGCATTTAAAGACATTCTGAGAAAGATTCCATAAGTTACACTAGACTATCAAAGGGATCCATGACTCAAAAAAGGTTAAGAACCCCTAAAGTAGATAATCTCTAAAGTCCCTATCAATTTGAATACCCTATGATTCTGTGATCCTTCTGGGAAAATCTAAGAACTGGCAGAAAATCAGCAATGTCTTGAATTAGGCCAACTTAGGTCATGACACATTGGTCCATTCATGACTCAGGTAGGATTCATTTGCACTTCAGAGGGAACTCCAGGCTTTCACTCTTCATCTCAGTATCTTGCTGCTTCTCAGGGAAAGTCCTCTTAGGTCATTTGTTCACATCTGGCCTCCAAGAATGGAGGATGGATGAGCAGTAAGGACAATCTTTTGGCCCATTATCCCTATGGCTTTTACCAGCCAGCACAGTAATGTCCTAATTATTTTCCAAGGTCTTCTGTGTGTGTGGCAGATTTCAACAGTCACCCTATTATGTTGTAGTAAAAATCACATTCAAGATATGGTGACATTTTTACTGTCTTGAAAGTATAAGCTTAAGGTTTATTTTCTGCAATTCTCAGTGAGTGTTTCAGCACAGTGATTCTTGCAACATCTTTCCCCAGTTTTATTAACAAAATATTTATGTCCACCACATTATAGCCTGATGAAAGTCAGACTTGCCAGTGGGCATGTGAAAAACTCAATGGGAGCAAGTTAGAAGGGTGATATTGTAACTAATATAAAATTCTGGCTTTGCCTCCTCCCATCATGAACTTAAGCTACATAGCACACATGATGGATGTCTCAAAATATTGTGAGGAAAAACCATATATGTGTAGCAACTCAGTTTTTAAAATAAGGAATCTCCTACATAGACTTTGCTTCAATACAGGAACCTTACACAAGGTGTTCTAAAAGTCTTAAGTTTTTATGCAGTTTTATAGCTTAAAACTGCACTAAGACATTTGGAACACCCTGTAAAGGTTCCTATACATATCAAACCAAAATTTGTTCTCTCTGTCTTGACCCATTGAGCCCTCATTTTGGTTATCAGAATTAGAAAGGTGGTGGGGAGTAGTAAGAACTGATAACTTGCTATATAAAGATTATGCTACTGACCCAAAGTCAAAAGGAATATATTTTGAGTTGTATTTATAGTAATACAGCCGAGTTTTGTCAAATTATATGGATAAGAGTGACAGTGATAACTTGATTAGAAGGGGAAAATGGGTTGCAATCCATGCTACTGGAAGGAGTAGCCACACTGATGAGATCATGAAATTGATTCATGAAATACTGAAGCAGAAAAATGGATTTTCTCCATTAAAATTATACTTTAATTCTTCTCTAGGGACTAGAATTTTCTTAGATTCTCAGGGCTTTCCCAGTGGAATATAAGCTCATGGAGGTCCTATCAAGTTGTTGTAGTAGACATGTGGCTGACAGTCAAGAACTCATTTCCCCTTGATGTCATGGGACTGAGGCATGCACTCAACGAGGGAAAAGAGCCAGTGGGTGGGAGGGAAGCCCTTTGCAGTAATAGAAGGGGTGTCCAAGTATCAATTTAGAAATGCAAACTGGATTGGTCAAGTCAAAGAGACTGCCAGCCAAGTGGTAAGGAGCACCTGAGTGAAACTGAACATGAAAAATGGGACATTCTGGAGTGCCTGTGCAGAGAGCAGATACTGCGAAACTGGGAGCTGAGACTGATGCAGTTGTCTGGATGCTAGGGAAAGCAACAGCATGAGATGGGAAGTAGGCAATGGGATAGGAGGCATAGCTCAACTTCACCAAAGTTTCCAACTCTACTTAAGCTACAGGAACTGGTGTTACAAGTTCTAATTATGTTAGAATAGGGACAGATCTTCCCCTCAGCAGAAAGGAAATAGCTCTGCACCCATCAGAGGCAATAACCATTGATGTTTTATATACTTCATGATAAAATGGTTTTATATTCAAATATTCATTAGGTGCTTGTTGCTTAGAAAGGGGACAGAGAGCACAGTAATGTATTTGTCTAAATTCAGCCATTCCTATAAGGTATTTTGGGAGGTAGTAAACATGAACCATGCTAATGTAGACTAGAGAGAAGTCCTCCCAGATAAAACCCAATATTTATATTCTTGATAGATGAATAACATTCTAAAAACTCCATATTCTTTGTCCACTGTCTGGAGTTCATACTAAATAAGTTTGGAAAGACTCAGCACTAGAAGGAAATTTGCCAGGTTGAGGAATGTCCTAAAGCCCTGAACAACTCATGAAATCTCTCTACCAAGCTATAGAAGGCCATGGTCTGTGCAGATGGAAAAAGTACCAACATTAAAATAGTTCAGGGTAAGTAATAATGAGTTTGTGATGAACAAGTCACACTCTCTCAAGTCTCCCTTTTAACCGACCATACATATCTGGGAGATAGCTAGTTTGGGTGTAGCCTGAGGCCATACTATAAAATAATGGTAGCTGATACATTTGAGAATGCACTCAGCATTTTGACCTCTTCAGTATTTTGTACCAACTGTACTAAGTAGCAATTCATCCTGTTTAAATCATAAATGGACATTTAAAAACATACTTATTTGCTCATTCTTAACCTTTTATTGAATGTCATGGATTACTTTGGCAGTTTGGTGAAGCTTACATACCCCTTCTCAGAATGTTTCTAAATGCATATTATAAAATGCATAGGATTACAAAGGAAACCAATTTTATTTAAATACTGTTATTTAAAAAAAAATTTTAAGTTCACACATCCCAGGTTAAAAATCTCTCCTCAAAGATAGCCCTGGAGTTAACATGGAAGCTGCCTAAGTATATTGGACAGGTCTTTGGTTGATGACACTAGCAAAGATCAATGCATGTTATGCCTGATTTGCATAATAAAAGGTTTATATCCATGCTGGGATGTCAGGATTGATGAAAACCAGAGTTTCAATGACTGTGATGAGACCAAAGACATTGTGCCAGTACTGATGCCAGAGTTCAGTCAGTTTGCTAGTTCCCCAGTAGGAAAAGATTCTTGTCCTGTGAATTTCTTATATGCTACTTTATTCAGAATCCAAGATGTGTTGCTAAGTAGGTTGAAATGTCAGTTACTGGGGGCAGCTTGGTGGTACAGTGGATAAAGCACTGGTCCTGGATCCAGGAGGACCTGAGTTCAAATCCAGCCTCAGACACTTGACACTAGCTGTGTGACCCTGGGCAAGTCACTTAACCCTCATTGCCCTGAAAAAAGAAAGAAAAAAACAAATGTCAGTTACTGGGGCCTGTTGTGACCCTGTTTCTATAAAGTTAACTCATAAACCATTGTGATAATAAGGTTCTCAAATGACCACCTTCTAGACTTTATCAAAAGGAACAAGTCCTTCACGGATTTTCTTTTTTTTTTTTTCTTATTTTTTTATTGAGGCAGTTGGGGTTAAATGACTTGCCCAGGGTCACACAGCTAGTAAGTGTTAAGAGTCTGAGGCCTGATTTGAACTCAGGTACTCCTGAGTCCAGGGCCGGTGCTCTATCCACTGCGCCATCTAGCTGCCCCCTCCACTGATTTTCTAACTGCCTCTTTCAAATTAGAGATTGTTCAACCAATATCTTATTTCTCTATCTGGGTACCTCCATAAAGCCCTACCCTGGCCCTCCATCATGGTGGAGAAGTGATCCTGAAATTCTGGAGTCAAACTATGCAGAGTTTGATGTAAAGACTTTTAGAATGTTTTTAGGATTAGAACTATGTCTCATATCCAAAGTCCAGGCAAATTAAGTCAATCATTACCAGTCCACTGATCATTTTGTGATATATTCTTTGACCTTTTATACTTGATGCAAATGAGGTCAACATCAACTCTTTTTTTCTTTTTTTTTGTTTTTTTTAATTTTTTTAATTAAAAATATTTTAATATCAGCTCTTTTTATTTGGCTTTTAAAATTCTTCACAACCTCTATTCTCCCTACCTTCCTTCTGTACATGCCATAAGCTTACCTAGTTATTTGCATGCTATCTACCACATTGCAATGTGAGCTCCTTCAGAGAAGGAATTATCTTTTTTTTTCTTTCTTTGTATCCTCAGTTCTCAGCACAGTGCTTGGAACATAGACAGTATTTATTAAATGCTTGTTGACTTGAATTGACTTAACAATCAATGGGAAAAGAAAAAATGCAAAATTACTCCTGGTCTTTAACTTTTGTAGTGGTAGTAGCATTGTGGTAGAAAAACCTACAGAGAGTGGTAAAAATGAAAGGTTTTATCCTATCTCTTAATTATTGACTTGGCTATTGCTACGCTAAATGTGAAACCTATGTCCAATGACCAGTAGGTGGACAAACTAGATGATAAGCTGAATCAAATCAATCTTGACATTCTCACTAAGGAAATTGAAAGTAAAAAGGAGTGGCTTGCTACTTTTCCTTAGAGAGATGAGCAAAGTAGCCATTTTATCATGTGTCTAAAGGCCACAAAGAAACATCATTTCATGGGTCATTTCATATTGCCAAGGTTGTAATAAGTGTTTGCAAAAAAGATTACCAGTAAAATAATTGAAATTTATATACCTACATAAGTGACAGAGGATGAAGATGTAAAGAAATTCTACAAATAACTCAAAAAGACCTTACAAATTGAATCAACTTATACCTTAACACTGTGGCTTTAACACAAAAGTGAGTAAGGTAAAGATGGAGGAAAAATATATCAGAAAATATTGTTCAAGGGTTGTTGTTGTTGTTTGTCCTTCATTCTTGAAGAGGATGGTGACATCAGGGTGATGTCATGACTTGCACTGAATTTAATTTAAATGAGGGGGTAGCTAGGTGGCACAGTGGATAGAGCCCTGGATTCAGGAGGACCTGAGTTCAAATCCAGCCTCAGATACTTAACACTTACTAGCTGTGTGACCCTGGGCAAGTCACTTAACCCCAATTGCCTCACTAAAAAAAAAAGAAAGAAAGAAAGAATTTAAATGAGGGATGGCTGTGCAAAATCACCAACCTCACTCTCTTCCCAGAGTCATCTGGTTCCAATGGCAAGACATACAAGAGGATGATTAGACATGGTTCTGGGTGTTTAAGGCAATTGGGGTTAAGTGCCTTGCCTAGGGTCACGGAGCTAGTAAGTGGCTAAGGTGAAATTTGAACTCGGGTCCTTCCACCTTCAGGGCTAGTGCTCTATCCACTGATATAGCAGCTCCATGGTTCAAGACTAGGAGACAAGAGTACCCAAAGACTTCTAGACTACCCAAAAGACTCATGTTTATATGCCATGAATATTTTCTTTGGGTAAAGACTTGAAAAACACTAAATATTGAAAATAATGAATAACATGTCCCAAAAATAAATTGATTCTATTTTGACAAGAAACAGCTTGTTACTGATGTGATAGTAATTGTTAAAACAAAGATGAAAATCAATACAAAGCTAGAAGAATGAATGAAAAGGAGAAAAGAAAAAACATGCAATTTTAAAAACCTTCCAATTTGATTTATTTAAATAAGCTATTGATTACCAAAAAAAGGTAAATGGATGGAGGAAAGGTCATCAACACTAATTTCAACCATTTCATATAGAAGTTTAACTGATGTAAATCAATTGACATAATGAGGGGACTAAAAGAGCCTCAAAAGTACCTTAGTCAGAAAACATTAGTCTTAGTTGAAAAGCAAAAGAGCTCTGACAGCCAAGGGCAACACCAGTTAAGAATATAAAATCATTTGGAAATTTTATGGAGAAGGATGCTGGAGCATTAGGAGCATGATTGCCTCATAAACAGTGAGAAGCAGTGAAGGGAGAAAACAATTTAAAGAAAGCTGAGTGACATCAAATGGGGAATGGCTAAAAAAAGGTACATGAATGAAATGGAATATTACCAAGCTGTAAGAAATGATGAATATAGAGAATCATGGAATGACTTACTTAGAACTGATGCAAAATTAAATGAGCAGAGTATATATATATATATACACAATCTATATGCAATATATAAAAGAAATTCAACAATGTAAATGGAAAGAACAACCACAAAACAATTGAAAATAAGTGTTGCAAAAATACAAAAACAAGCTTGCCCCAAAGAAAAGACCCCATTCTTTTGCAGAGGTAGCACTGGGGTGCTGGTGGTCATATATTGTCAGATTTTTTCAATGTATTGATAAGTTTTGTAGAATTTTTTCTCTTCTTTCTCTTTTATTCATTAAAAATTATGTGTTATATCTGATGATTCTCCAGAAAGGTAAAAAGGAATGATATAGTAGGAAATGCAGGCAGTGTAAAAACAAAAGATATCAAAATTTATTTAAAAGAAAACAAAGCTGAGTAAGAGATCCAAGTAAGCAAAGTCATCTTGATAGCATTTAAGGACCACACTGGAAGGACTAGATGTTCGGGATTCAGTGGAAATATAAAAGATATGCAAAGATTTTTATAACTAATCAATTAATATGCTTTTATGAAGTGCTACCCATGTGATAAACACAGGGCTAGTCAGTGGGGATGCAAAGCAAAAATGAAAATACTGTATATGCTCAAGGAGCATATATTCTACTGTGGCAAGATAGGGGAGAGTGAATTAGTAGAGTAATACAATATGGATGAAGAGAAGTATAAACCAGATGTATACGAAGTAATTTCAGGGAGGACATTAACAACTGGGAGAAATAGGAAAAGTCTATTGAAGGAAAGTGGCACTTGAACTGAGCCTTGAAGAAAACAATAGGTTGCAGTAGGTAGAGGTGAGGACACAGTGCATTCCAGTCACAATGGTCAGACTGGGCCAAGGTGGGAGATGGAATATCATGTAAGGGTGTTGGTAAATAGACAATGGACTCATAACTTTTGTACTCTAATTCATACCATTAGAGGTATGTTTAGAGCAAGAGTTGGGGTCCATAAACTTAGAAACTTTTTAAAAAGATTATAACTACTTCAATACAATTAGTTCCTTTGTAATCTTATTTTTTATTTGATGCATTAAAAACATTCTAAGAAAAGATCCTTTGGCTACACCGGACTGGTAAAAGGAATAAACAACATTTTTTAAAAGGTTAGGAATCATTGTTCTAGAGAGAGGGAGTAGGAATTATTCTGAATGGTACAAATGGGATTTTTTTTTTAAGAAATCCATTAGACTATGCAATCTTCCATGAATCAGCTTCTAGAGCACAGTATTGCACTATGAATGATGGAAGAGACCTATAAATGTTTGTAAATTCTGTATCTCAGGGTTTCAGACTGTATTGTGCAGACTGTAGACTCCACTTTTGTTTCTCTTAATAAAGGTTCATTTCTTTGCCCAGAAAAAAAATCCATTAGACTAGATCAAGTATACACAGAAGAGATCTGTTCTAGGAGTTACACAATAATGATAACATCAAGAGATCAGTTCTCAAGGCATCTTGCAGAAGAGAAAATGTCAAAGGCATGGAAATATTTTGGAAACCAAAAGATTATAAATAGCTATTGACTCATATGTCTACTTTTCCATTTATGTAAAATTTTGAGAGTAGTATGTTAAGGCTGTCCTTGATAATGGCATTAAAAGGAAATGACCAGACTTTCATGAGTAATATTCTAAAATAAACCATATTTTAATGGACTCAAATATGTAGAGAATACAAGATACCAATTAGTTTACTTTTGTTGACTATAAAATAAATCTGATTCACTAATGCAAAATGCTAGCTCAATGACTCTACTGAAAATGTTTCTCCAATACATACATTAAAATTAAACATATTTTCTTGAATATCATTAATATCATATGCAGCATAAGTCATAGATATGTGTGCTCATATATTTTTGCCACTATAATGAAGAAGATCCAGTGAAGAGTGCAAGTTGAAATTGAAGAAGGATTTCCTAAAAGATAGTGAAGGCCTCTAGATATTTATGTTCATAAATGAAATTGTGATGATTGCATTAAGCAAAAAATATTACAGAGCTTCCTAAATGAGTTCCATTAATATACTTTCTTTTTTCTTTTTCTTTTTTTGTTTTCATGGTGCAATGAAGGTTAAGTGACTTGCTCAGGGTCACACAGCTAGTAAGTGTCAAGTGTCTGAGACTAGATTTGAACTCAGGTCCTCCTGAATCTAGGGCCAGCACCCTATCCACTGAGCCACCTAACTGCCCTGAGATCCGTTAATATTCTACAGAGTTTGACCTAATTATCTACATAAGAAAAATCAAATGGATGAAGAATGACTTTTGCCCATGTGATTTGGATAGACAATCTACAGAACTAATCTATCAGTCTACAAATCACTGAAAATAAACAATGATTTGGGACTAAAATTGAAGTACAGTGGGCTGGATTGCCTTTGTGAAATTGTAAAACTATTTTGATACATCATAGCTTCACCATGAAAGGAAGGTGCATAATTTTAGTGCTTACATTCTTTTGCTGGTATTATATAGCTACAAGTTATGGAAACCTAAAGTTTCCAAAGAACTAAAGTTGAAGATCACTTAATGGCCAATGGAAAAATACATGAGCAAGTTGCAACACATTACAAATAAATTATGAATGAGAAATGGCACAAAGAATGTGACATCAAAGAAACATATAGTGGAAAAAGAAAATTGGCTAGTCATGTCATGAGATTGAAGTCAAGTGACAGACAGTGCACATGTTCACTCTTCTTTTGATGTCAAAAGAACTTGAGGGAGGACACTACAATGATGGGTTCTTTTTGGTAAAATTATGGGAAGATAGGGACAAGAGTCAAATAAGAACAGCAGGCATGGATGGGCTGCTGTTGGGATGTCAAAAGAAATACATAATCTCACAGATTTATCTGAGTGTTTGAGTTTATCTTGGTCAAGCATATGCAATTTCTGCTATTAATAAACTGTTCATTGAAAATTATTCATTCTATGGAATTCCTCAGAGTAATATTGATCTATTGAAGCTCTGGCACCTGAAGATGGCCCCTCACAGGAAGTACTTTGTCTAAAAGAGATGTACTGATAAAGAAGAAGAATCTGATTTGGGGATTCATATTGCAGTTTTGTGGTCAAAAAAGAGGATCATTTGGAAGAGGATACTAGCTTCATTCAATATGATAATATGGAAAAGTTCTTTATACGAAATTGAGAATAATACTCGTGGGGTTTATTAAGGACCATTGTTTCTATTAAAAGATGAAAGAACAGCTTATGTAAAGATGCTTACTCTGCAGCTAACATACATGGTAACCTAGTATTACACTAACATTCTGGATACCAAATATGAAAGAGTTGAAAGTAAATCTCCTGTAAAATATGGTAATTAACTGAACATCCCACTTTGGGGACCATTTCATTAAAAGGTGGGGAAAATTAGAAATCCTTGCAAACCTAAAATAAATCCTTTCCCAGCAGAGGATGGTGATTGCATTTCCAAGCTGACACTATTATTAACTTATTTCTCCAGCTAATGTAAAATGTCATTCAGAGTTTCTATCTTGGCAGTGAACTTCTGCACCACTAGAAGGTGGTACAATTGTGGACCAGATCCATTTGTAGCAATTTCCTCCAAGTTAGTGCAGTCTGGCAGTAAATGTGTCACTGGCTTCAGTTATAATGAATATTCAGAAGTGTGTATGGGCCAGAATTTAAATGCTTGACACTAGTGAATATTGACACCATTCCCCAGAATGTTCCAAATAGCCATTAAAAGGATATCTGAGATAAATTTGGTCTGTTACCATATCTGGGTTCAACCTCATGTTCTTCTGACCCTAATGAATTTAGAATTAGTATAACATCAAGCCTTCTAATGCTTGAACTATATTTTAAGATGGATTGTTTGAATATTTACTGAATGGATGCATTTGCTGTCTTACATAATATGTAATACAATTCTAGATACAGTCCATACCATCAAATGATAAATGTCCCTAAAAGAGTTCTTAATGATAAAAAGTTTCTTACTAAAGATGGTTTGCTATCTTTTCTGCAGATGATTCAATATTTAAATATAATTGAGGACTATATCCCCAATTGAGCCTCAATTGTATTTAAATATAGTCCTTGTACAGGAACTTACATTTTATTTGAGAAGAAACAATGTGAACATAGATTCATTAAATACAAAGAGTTTTGTTATTTTTTGTTGTTTTGTTTTATTTTGTTTTGTTTATTGAGTAGAATATATTTCTTTTTTTTGTAATAAACCTTTTTATTTACAGTTTGGGGTTCCAATTTTTATTGTTCCTCCCCTCCCTCCTCTCCCCCTCCCTGAGGCAGCAAACAATAAGATATGGGTTATACATGCATGATTATTTAAAACATTACCATATTTGTCATTTTTTACAAGAAAATGTGATGTTTTATTCTATTAATTTGTATCTTCAATGCCTAGTAAAATGTCTGACACTTAGTAGGTGGTTAATGTTTGTTGATTGACCATTAATATGTTTTCCCTGTTCCACCAATCTTGTGAAGCCAAGAAAGCCCTATGGCGTTCATCAACATGAAGAACTCCTGGTTTGAGAATGCCTGTCATTAAGGCAATTTCTTAGCCTTCTAAATTTGGTTGATAAGTCATTGAGAGTAGCCTAAGTCATGCTGAAGCTAAGTGACTCATTTAGGGTCACACAGATAGTAAATGTCAGAGGCAAGATTTGAACCTTGGTTTTCCATGCTCCCTCTACCAATCTTGTAACCCATTGAAAAAAATAAAATGAAGTTATTTTTAATATAACTTACATTTAGGGGGAAAACACTTGTCCTCAAGGATTTTTAGTTCTTTTTTAAAGAAATCACAAAGCAGGTATATGAATGTAATGGAATACTATTGTTCTGTAAGAAACGATGAGCAGGCAGATTTCAGAGAAACCTGGAAGGACTTACATGAACTAATGCTGAGCGAGATGTACAGAACCAGGAGAACATTGTATATAGTATCAAGAACCTTGTGTTTTGATCAACTGTGATAGACTTGGCTCTTCTCAGCAATATAATGGTCCAAGATAGTTCCAAAGGACTCATGATGGAAAATGCTCTCCAAATCCAGAAAAAAAAGAACTGTGGAATCTAGATTCAGATTGAACCATACTATTTCTACTTTTTTGTTTTTCTTTTTTGAGGTTTCTCCCTTTTGTTCTGATTTTTCTTGCACAACATGACTAATACAGAAATATGTTTAATGTGATTGTACTTATATAGGTTATATATCAGGTTGCTTGCTGTCTTGGGGAGGAGCGAGGGAGGGGAGAGGGAGAAAAATTTGGAACTAGAAATCTTATAAAAATGAATATTGAAAACTATCCCAACATTTAAATAGAAAATAATAAAATACTTTTATGATTTAAAATAAAATAAAGAGTGAAAAAAAAGAAATCACAAAGCATCTTTACTTTATCAGTACCTCTTCTTCTTCTACATGATTCTTCCATGATCATCATTTGAACATTTCCAAGTACTTTTACTGTTCTAGAATACAGTTAATCTGGGATAAGGAACTCAAACTCAATTAGAATAGACAAATTCACTTTTTTAGAACTCTTAGGTGTTTTCATTACATATCTTGGACTTCAATTTCCTAAACTACATTTGATTTAACTCTTGCAATCTAAAGTTCATTCTTACTTAAACAGAAGATGGGGAGAAAGCTAGGAGCTGAGTAGTTCCACTATCACTGGTATATGTTAACATTCCACCATTTGCCCTGAGCAGTGGGACTCTCATATCAATGTTCTTGTTCAGGAAATACTTTAAAAAGTCATTTTAAAATTATAATGACTATTTTGTTAAAAATTCAACTCATTTTGGACTTTTGCCTTCCTGCCTCAATTCTTATAGTTCTGTATTAACTTTTTTGTATTCATATTTTGGTATGAACTCCTTCTTACATCTTTTTTTTTTTTTTTTTTGCAGGCAACGGGGGTAAAGTGACTTGCCCAGGGTCACACAGCTAGTAAGTGTCAAGTGTCTGAGGCCGGATTTGAACTCAGGTACTCCTGAATCCAGGGCCGGTGCTTAACCACTGCGCCATCTAGCTGCCCCCCTTCTTACAACTTTTAAACATGTCCCTTTTAATTTGGATTCATTGAAAATGCCCTACCTAGACACACTGTTGTCTTTCAATGCTTTCCTCATTTATTCTTCATTGAATTCCTCGTAAGAACTTCATTTTTTAGAACTTCTATGCAGTGGAGTGCTGATAAAGGTTTAACAACTGACTCTCCAAGAAAAAGGGTATACACCTTTAAGGTTAATCGGCATTATTAACATTTTTTTGGAGGCAACCAGGATTAAGTGACTTGCCCAGAGTTACACAGCTAGTAAATGTCTGAGGCTAGATTTGACCTCAGAGCCTCTTGACTCTGAGCCCAATGTTCTATCCACTATGCTACTTAGCTGCCATTGCATTATTAACATTTTCACCATCACTTTTTTTTTTTTAGTGAGGCATTTGGGGTTAAGTGACTTGCCCAGGGTCACACAACTAGTAAGTGTCGAGTGTCTGAGGCTGGATTTGAACCCAGGTACTCCTGACTCCAGGGCCAGTACTCTATCCACTGTGCCACCTAGCTGCCCTCACCATCACTTTTTAAAAGTCCAGACTATAACAATAAACCAAGCCCTGATTTGTAGCATTTGCTGATTTACCAAGAGTAAATGCTCACATTGAAATTTTGGCAATTGGCTTTCAAGAGCAGGTTCAAGCTGGCTCCAGCACAGTGCTGCTGAGTTCTGTTCCCTCTAAAACTGGATTTACTTTTAGAGTTTGGAGCAAAAGGATCATGCTTGTCATTGAATTCTACTTTGAACTCTTCTTCCATCTAAATAGTGACATACTACTTATGCAATGATTATTCTGAGAAGAAAGATGTTTACATTAAATTAGGGTTACTAGTATTTCCCAAAAGTTAAGACAGATGAGTAGTGGATTTTTGTTTGTTTGTTTTTTAGTGTCATGGGGAGAAAAATACAAAGAGCAATAGATTTGAAGCCAGAATACCTGTGTTGAAATTCTGCCTCTGACGCTCACTACCTGTATGATGTTGGACAGATCCTCTCTGAATCTCAGTTTCCCCCTCTATAAAAAGAGGAGCTTGACCTTGTAAGGTCCCTTCTAGCCACAGATCTATGATCCTGTGAATCTAGATTTCCGGTTGGAAGATTCTGGTTTAAATTTTGGTTCTACTGCTTGTTCCATGTATGATGACATCAAATCACTTAACCTCTAAAACAGGAATTCTTCACCTTTTTTGTTTGTCATGGGCCCCTTTGTCAGTGCAAGGGATTGTATGGTCTCCTTCTCAAACAAACCTTTTTTTTTTTTAAATTTTCAATTAAATATATCTATGTATTTGTGTATGTATGTACTTAAATTTGAAAAGAACTTGCTAAAATTTAATTCGATGTTAATAAAAATAAAGATGTTATGTTTTTTTCCCATTTAAGTTCCTGGACTCCCTCCCCTGCCCCCAGGTTAAGAACCCCAGCCCATATATGGTTTTCAGTTTCTTCACCTATAAAATAATAGGGTTGGACTAAGTGGTCCCTGAAATCCCATTGAGCTCTAAATCTATGATGTTTTGATTTCCTGAATATATTTCTAAATATCTCAAAATATGTTAAGGACAGGGGCAGCTAGATGGCGCAGTGGATAAAGCACCGACCCTGGATTCAGGAGTACCTGAGTTCAAATCCGGCCTCAGACACTTGACACTTACTAGCTATGTGACCCTGGGCAAGTCACTTAGCCCTCATTGCCCCACAAAAACAGACAAAAAATATGTTAAGGACTAAGTGTGGATAAAATTCTCATTGGCAGTCTGTGATGTCATTTTCAGATCTCTATTACCACAAATGCTGGGTTTTTACAGCTCTCTTAAATTTTATGCATAAATTCCATTTCAAATTAATAAGCACAAACTTAAGGCAGCAAATTACATAGTGATCATTATGTTTCTGAGATTGATTAAAGTCACTCTGCCTGTGGGCTCATTGCTACCAAAACAACCCTGGCTGATAATAGTCACCTGCTAATGTATTCCAGGAGCAGGCAATTGTTTAATCAAGGACCAAAGGACATTCAGCCAATCAGATAAGCTGCCCATTCAGAAGCCTTTCTTATCGAACCTGATTGAGCTTACATCCTGCAGTCATGCAATCTTCTTTAGAAGTGCTCAAATATAAGAGCAATCAGAGACTCTGTGGTTATTACTGTTAGGGTGCATCTTTAATTTCCTACAAAATAAACTTTGGTTCCCTAAATGGAAAAGGGTATTATTAATAATGCAGATAATTATTTATAATTATTTTTGTTGTTACTATAGTATTACTTGCATTTATATAGTCCCTTTTGCCTGAAGAATTTAAATGTGCTTAATTCACTGATTTTAGATATACATATATACATGTGTATACATATATATCTGTTGAATATACATATATACATATATATAATCTGTTGTTTAAATTTAAACCATCTGTGGGTGCTTAATAATATGTTAATGCATGCACCTGGTGATGTCTCTGCTCATATGAGAGTATGAATCATCACATCCTCAGTTTGGAGGGAGGGCAGAATTCTTATCTCTATCTTAAAGTGATTCTGGTTGCATCCATTCTGCTCCAGCAGAGAGATTCTGATATGAAAATGGAGACTTCCTCATTTAATTCAGGTCATGTCACTAAAGCTGATGATTCTGACACTTTTGCTCCTTGGCCAGTGGTGGATGCATTACTTTAAAAACTAACTCTGACATGGATTGTGGTGTCAGGCTGGGCCCAAACTAGAATCCCAGGTGCTGACTATGCAATTGTCTCTCTAAACTTCATTTATCTTGATTTTGAAAATGTTGCATTGAGTATAAGTGGTTTTCTGTATTTGTTACTTATTTCAATAAACTAAAGGTATTTTGTTGGGCCTATGAAGTTATATGTATACAATTTCATTTCCCTACTTGTTTTTTTAATTAAACCTGACCAAATCCTGTATTTGCTTCAGTTTATATAGATATATGGTGCTTTGTTCATTAACTATTTTTCTAAAAAGCCCCAAATTTTAGAAATAGCATATTGTAATGGATATGGCACTGGACCTGGAGTCAGAAAAACTTGCCTCAGATGCATAATAGTTGTATGAATGGGTAAGTCACTTAATTTCTGTCAGCCTCAGTTTCTCTATTTAACTGGCTTAATAGTAACACCTACCTTTCAGAATTCTTGTTCAGATGTAAAGTGTTTTGTAAGCCTCAAAGTATTATAGAAGTGCTTTGTTGTTGTTGTTGTTGTTGTTGAGTCCTGTCTGACTTTTTTGTGACCCCCATGGGACATATTGTCCATGAGGTTTTCTTGGCAAAGATACTAGAGTGGTTTGCCATTTCCTTCTCCAGTAGATTAAAGCAGAGGTTAAGTGACTTGCCCAGGGTCACACAGCTAGTAAGTGTCTGAAGCCAGATTTGAACTCAGGTCTTCCTGACTCCAGGCCCCACACTCTATCCACCTAGCTGCCTCCCATATAAGTGCTAGCTAATGTTAATATTATTCTAGATCTAAATTATGATCCTGTGTATTTTAAATACGCAAATTGAGCTATATTATTTAAAGGAAACTTGAAAGAAGGGAAGAATTCTTTTGTAATGTGAATAGGCAAAATTTTCATGCATCAGATTTTCTCCAATACTTTGATATTTTGTTCACTGCAACCCCATTTTTTCCATTAAATTTGAAAAATATTGTATTGAAAGAGAAGACCTTTTTTGTAGTGATGTGTGTGTATATGTGCATGTGTGTATGTGAGTGCTCCCATTCACAGAAGTCCTTCTATATACATTGAGAGAAGCCCAGGTTATACTGACAGTAAGAATCAGAAAAGTAGCTATGTAAATGGCAGACAAAGGTACCTGGTTTTCCAAAGTAAAAACAGTGCACCATGTTTCTGGGGGAGGTGGGGGGAGAAGGGCCTGGTAAGACTGGAATAGCTACTAAGAATGCAATGCTTTTCTAAGCCAGGAGATGGCACTCCAAGATCATGCTGCTGTAGCTCCCTCTCTGCACATGCATGAATAGGACCTGCCCAGGTTTGGAGCTTCTAGCTTTCCATTTAACATCATAGCATTAGTCTAGTCTAGTCTCTAGAGCAGGTGGGTGGTATAGTGGATAGAGTGTCAGGAATACTCATCTCTCTGAGTTCAAGCCTGGTCTCAGACACTTACTAGTTGTGTGACCCTGGGTAAGTCACTTAACTTTGCCTCAGTTTCCTCATCTGTAAAATAGGCTAAAGAAAGAAATGGCAAATGATTCTAGTATCTTTGCCAAGAAAACCCCAAATAGAGTCAGGAAGAGTCAGACATAACTGACCAACAACAACAACAATCTAGTCTGAGGATATGTAAATGCCCAACAATAATCCATATTTTATATGGTTCCAGTTCACACCCATCCCAGAGAAGTTCTAAGCAACTCAAAAGATTTCTAGCTCATAAATAGATTGGAGGACATTTTATTAAAGCAGGATTGATAGTAAAGTGCAAAGTTAAAAGTCCGAAGCTGTGGGTTACTCTTGGGCAGAGTCTTAAAATTTTAGCTCTCCCAATTGACCAGTCAATATGCATTTATTAAGCGCCAACTTTGTCATCTACTGGGGATAACAAAAGAGACAAAGGAAAGTTCCTGCTCTCAAGCGGATTTCTTTAACAACAGTGAAAAGAAAAATATCTGCTCTAAAAAATTCCCAGAGGACACAGAATTATTCCTAGTGAAGTCAGAAATATCAACTCCCCAGTTTAAGGTTTGCCTCAATTTCCCCAACCTCAATTATTGCTCTCACAGCAATTTGGGTTGTACAAAGCATTCTGTGTCTCAGTCACCAAGTCAAGGAGAAAGGTCTTCCTGGTACCCATTCCATTGACTCTTCCATTTATCAGGGAGCAGTGAAGATTATCCACACGAATACAAGCAGGGATGACAGTCTTTTCCTGACCAATAACTCAGTGAATCCTAGGATCCAGTGCTTCAGCAGGCTAACCCTCACAAGATCCATTGGTTAGTCACTTTCTCTTAAGAGTTTCTGCTGTCTCTAGGGGTGGGGAAAAAAAGATATAATGAAATGGATCAGCTCCCAACTCTGCAGTCACCAGCTTTCTCTTCTGGCTTGCTTTCAAACTGTCCCCACCCCTGAATGACCTCAAGCAACTAACTGCCTCTTCACTAAATGCTTTGAGACATTCAACCCCACCTTTCCTGCTTTTTTCTGCTACTTAGAGATGTCAGGGAAATGCAGAGGAAAAGAAGGGGTGGGGAGCCCAAGCAGGGGTTACATATGCAATTCTATTGTTTGCTTTAAAAATGGGGGGGGGGGAGTAATACAATTAACCCTTTATTACTTGTTCATAGCAACAACCACAATAATAATGGCTAACATTTATTTAGAGCCTACTCTGTGCCAGTCACTGTGCTAAGTTCTTTACAGTATATGATCCTCACAACAAGCCTAAGAGTAAGACACTATTGTTATTCCCATTTTTTTACAAATGAGGAAACTGAGGCAAAAGGAGGCTAGGTAACTTGCCCCAGGATCACTCATATAGTATTTGAGACTGAAGTTGAACTCAGATCTTCCTAACTCCAGACCCAGCACTCCATCCAATGAGCTACTAACCAGCCTCCCTTGATCCTTTACACTGCCTAGATAAAATAGGAATGTTACTATGTTACTTCTGGTCAAGGATAATGTTTCTGATTTTTAGAAATAGAATCCGGGGCAGCTAGGTAGTGCTGTGGATAAAGCACTGGGCCTGGATTCAGGAGGACTTGAGTTCAAATCTGACCTCAGACACTTGACACTTACTAGCTCTGTGACCCTGGGCAAGTCACTTAACCCTCATTGTCCCACCCAAAAGAAAAAAAAAATCCCAATAAGAATTTATTTTAGCCTTATGCTGGAAACACCAGCAGATTTGGTGTTAGGAAGAGGGTTTGAATGTATATCCTACTGCTTTTAACTTCTTGACCCTGGGCAAATTAGTTAACTTCTCTGGGCTTTAGATTCCTCCTGTGTAAAAAGAAGAGAATTCACTTTATGGCTTCTGAAGGCCCTTCCAGTTTCATGTCAATGGGCCTGGGCTGTTCTATAGGTATAAGTGATAAAGGCCAAGAAACTTTCCACCATTAAATCCATAAAGGATCACCTTCCCACGCACCCCCATTATTGGCATTATTTTCTGAACATTAAATATGTGTGTATATTATATACATACATAAACATATAATAAATGTATGTCATTGTTCAATTGTTTCCATTGTATCTGACTCTTCATGACTCTATTTGGGGTTTTCTTAGAAAAGATACTGTGGTGGTTTGCCATTTCCTTCTCCAGATCATTTTACAGATGAGGAAATTGAGGTAAAGAGGGTTAAATGACTTGCCCAGGGTCACATAGCTAGTAAGTGTCTGAGGTTGGATTTGAACTCATTATGAGTCTTCCTGACTTCAGGCAGAACACAATATACTGTGCCACCTAGCTTCCCCTTAAATGTGTGTGTATGTGTATGCATGTATACATATAAAATATACATCCATGCACATGTTAATACATTCTATACCCATAAACATGCACTTGCATGTGCACATGCGAATACACATACACATATGTCTATATTTCCACTGTGATATATGTGCAGAGGTGTAGACAACCAATAAGAAGCGTAAACATTTAATGTTATGGCCAATATATTACAAGAGTTTTAGTGTGAGTAGAAGGCCCCCCCCAATACTAGTCCTTTTGTAAACATGTGAAAGGGATCATGATACTTCAGGACCAGTTGGAGGTAAAGGGTCCAAGTTTGGGCATCCAGTGAATGTTTCCCTTTATGGGGGAAAGGTGCCAGTCCTGATTCAAACAGATGGTTGTTATTTCATGATTCAACATAGCTTCCCTCGACATTTCTATCTCTGCCAATTGTTGGTCTAGATTTAGTATCACATTTTTAGGAAAGAATATTGAAAGTGTGATTGAGAAGCAATTCCAATGATATTTAGAATCCCTCCACTTCCATATCACCTAGCAATAGAGATTTTAGCCAGCTTTGCCTAGAAGCCCATACTGGTTTTGAGTGTGAATAGTTTACATGACGGGTACAGTGAAAAGAGATCTCCCTCTAGAGTCCTAGGGCCTGGGTTCAAATCCTGTTTAAGATATTTACTACCCATGTCCCATTGGGCAAGTAGCTTAATGGTCCTCAGTCTCATTTTCTTCACCTGTAAAACAAAGGGATTGCTGCTGTCTGAGAGTCCCTCTACCTCTAGATATATGATTCTGTGACTTATTCCAAATAATAAGGCAAGAGAAAATACTTTGATGATCCTGTAGGACTTACTGGTATTTTCCAGTGTTTGATACTGGAGAAGGGAAAGGAATAGAAATGAAGGGGAAATATTCAAAAGATGGTTAGTGAACAAATAGAAAAGCAGTCAGGGCTCATCAAGAGTGCAAGACATGCCAAACCAACTCATTTCCTTTTTTGACATCTTGCCTAGGCTGAAAGATCATGGAATTTTTTAAAAACCAAAACCCATGAATTTTATGTACAGTTTACAATTCAATCTGTTAATTTTTAAATTGCCCTGTGTCTCCTGCTCTCAGGAGAATGTTATAGAAATCATTATCCCTGGGCAGCTAGTTGGCGAAGTGGATAAAGTACTAGCCCTGCATTCAGGAGGACCTGAGTTCAAATCTGGCCTTAGACACTTCACACTTACTAACTGTGGGACCCTGGGCAAGTCACTTAACCCTCATTGCCCTAAAGGAAGAAAAAGAAAAGAAACTGTTTACCTAAAATTTTAACAAAGCATTTAAGAAAGTCTTTCATGCTATTCTTGTTAAAAAGAAATAGTGATGAGAACTAAATGGATGAATTTTGAGCTCCAGAAGACCTAGCGCTAACGTATTAGCCATGCTATCATGATATCAGATCTACAGAGTTTGCCACCAAGGATGAACAGGAATCTCCAAACAGTGCATAATGTACCTAAAATATATGCTCACCCAATGATGATTGAGCTCACTCAGTTCTCACTCATTTGCCATTTGGCATAGGATACATAGGTACATTATACCTATGCTCCTTCCTGCAGCTGTACTCATTACCTATCTACCTCCCAGTTCTAAAGCCCTAGGAAGTCTGGGTAACCTTAAAAACAATGAGGTACAGCTGGGTCACTTTTGCTAAAAAGCTTGGCACTTGAACAGAACAGAAGCAGAATATTTTCGATGTCTACAACTCCATAACTCCTGGCAATGTTTGAATACAAACTGCAAGACAATATTTTTCTTCTCTTGCATTTGAGTCTCTTGATGACTAGTTAAATGCTTTGGTCTTAGTTTTGACTTGACCTGAGATTTCATTGGTATGGGAAACTCCCAGGTGAGGAGTTTCTACCTATGCATATAAATAAATACCTGTTGTGAAATATATAATCTTAGAGCAGAGTCTCTTAACCTGGAATCCATAAACTTCTTGTGTTTTATTTACTAAAATATTTTTATAACTGTTTCAATATAATTAGTTTTCTTTATAATTCTGCATATTTTATTTTATGTATTTAAAAACATTTTCAAAAGAGGTCTATAGCTTCACCAGTCTGCTGCCAAAGGGGTCATGATATGCAAAATATTTAAGAACCTTTGTCATATAGAGTTACTTGAGATACTGAGAGGTTAAGAGACTTGTCTACAGTCACAAAGTCAATGTGTGTCAAGGTAGGAGTCAAATTCAGGTCATCTTGACTACACAATTAGTTCTCAGTCCAGGAGGCCAAGCTGCTGCTTTTCAATGGTTTCCATACACTTAATGCCTTAAAGCAACTTAATATCTTGTGTCCAAATTTAACAAAATTCTAAGCACTTGTTATTTCACTTAGTAATGAAATGTTCCTGAGAGGAATGAATAACAAAGATCAGAGTAATGGAATGGTCACATGGGCAATTTAGAGTCAGAAACTCTGAGTTGTATTTCCCCCCATATTCTGTTTCTGAATTTGCTTATCTGACAAATGGGGATAATATACCTCAATTATTTAACTGAGTGTTATTTACAATATCAATTGAAAGAATGTATGGGAGAGGCAACTAGGTGGTACAGTGGATAGAGCACTGGCCCTGGAGTCAGGAGGACCTAAGTTCGAATCCAGCCTCAGACACTTGACACTTGCTAGCTGTGTGACCCTGGGCAAGTCACTTAATCCCAATTGCCTCACCAAAAAGAAAAAAAAAAGAATGTATGGGAAAGCCCTTTGTATCTATAGAACATTATATCAACGTATGATATGATTAGCCTCATTTTAAATTTTTGAAAATCAGAATGAAAGAGGCTAATATACTCGAAACAGGTTATCTAATACAGAAGTCATATGGTTATATCCCTTTATCACTCAGATGATTTGAAAAACAAAACAAATATGTCTCCCATATTTTTAACAACTAAGAATAATATTTATCATAGGTATGTTGTACAAAGTATAAATACTACCCATCAACATAAGTATTCCATTCCTTACAGAGATGGTAAGAAAGGAATGGTTCTTTACACCACTGGTGATCTTTTAATTAAGCAATTCAAAGGATATAGGAGTTCCTTCTGCAAACTTTGCTTGCGGGTCCAGAATCTCAATTGGTATTTCCAAGTAGAATAACAATGTTTTCCCTTAAAACTTGAATCTAAAAGCATTTATTTAAGGCTAAACTGGTGAGGTTGTGCTGGAAATATTGCTTGCTTTGTAGGAAGAACATGGTTTTTGCAAAAATAGATTCCCCTTCACTGTACAGGTATGAATGCAGTCTGCTCAAGGCTGGATGGTCCTGCTCTAAGGAAACATTTAAAGAGCTGGCATCAAATTCCTCTTTTCTGTCATGGCAGAAGGAGAGCATATGGACAAAGCTGGAATTGACAAGCAGGATTTGAAGGGCTGTCATTCATGAATTCTTTCTCTGAGACTACAGCATCAAACTGCAGACTCTGAATTCCTGTTCCCTGTGACTGCCTCACCAGTGGCTCTAAATGAAGGAGGCAGCAATAAAAATAAACAAAGCTGCCTTTGCATTTTGCAGGTGGGAAATGGGAGATTGTTTGAGACACAGGTTACTCAATAGCCTTAATACTAGTAATGTCTTTTTCCACTTGAAATAATGTTTCTATGGAGTGGAGTGCTGTTACATACAAGCTTCTCTGAGGAGCAGCACTGTGGGTTTAAAGTCGAGTGGGATGGATTATTCCTTAAGGGACCATCAAACTGAACATAGACCTGCAAAGAAGGGCAACTCTTTACTTTTAGAGGACTGGTGCAAAATGTATTGGTGCCCTTGACAGAGGTGTCTTTGACACCCCCGATCAGAACCCTCTGTACCAGTTCAAATCCTTGGTCAGCCTATTCCAGATCAACTTGCCACAAGCTAGCTGTGTCCTTTAGGTGGGTCATACACAGCCTTTTTGGGCCTCAGCTTCTTCATCTCTAAGTGAAGAGGGGAGAGAGGTGAACTTGGTGAATGGCTGAACAAACTAGGCTATATGAATGTGATAGAATACAATAATGTAAGTAAGAATGACAAATATAAAGAAATATGGAAAGACATGAAATAATGGAAAGAAAGGAAGCAGAATGAGATTAGTACGTATTTTGACAATAGCTACACAAATGGAAAAAATACATAAATCCAGACTGAAAGGACAGAGACAGTAATAGAGGACACAGGAGTTTTGTATACATATAAGTATATATGTATGCATGTATATACATACATAGACACATGTATATGTATATATATACACACACACACATATATATATATATACACACACACACATATGTATGGAAGAGGTACTCCATCTCTGGTCTAGAAGAGTATATATACATATATAGATATATGTACACATATGCACCCTACATATATATGCATGTGTGTGAATGCATCATATATGCATATATGAATAGATGCCTGGATTTTTACAAATAGGGATTAAATAATTTGGAGACAGTAATAAAATCAACTTAATTTTTATTTGTAATTAAATATTTTTAAATAAATAAGAACAACATAAATATTTATATGTGGCTTATACATAACAGTAGGAAATACGAGTATAATTATTTTATTAAAATTATTTAACAAAATAAAGCATAATTTATCAATTCATTAAAAGAGTATGATGGAAAAATGACCTGGCAATTGGGTTATCTTGGATTATTCCGGGTAGCAACTTCCTCATTTGTAAAATAAAGGAACTAAACTAGCTCATTCATACATTTAATCATTAAGCAATTTGTTATAAGCACCTACCATCTTCTTAGTACTTATGCAAGGGGCAGTCTTTACGCTCATAAAGTTTAAGGTGCAAACACAGATACCTGTAGGACACAATACTTGGTGGTAAATGCAGTCAAAATGTACAAAGAATGTTGTGTGGGGTCTAAGGGTGCCATTTATAAATACCCAAGGGGATCAAGGAAGGCTTCTTGGAACAGGTGCCATTGGATTTGGGGGGGGGGGTTGTGAGGCAATTGGGGTTAAGTGACTTGCCCAGGATCACACAGCTAGTAAGTGTTAAATGTCTGAGGCCGGATTTGAACTCAGGTACTTCTGACTCCAGGGCCAGTGCTCTATCCACTGTGCCACCTAGCTGCCCCACCATTGGATTTAGAATTGGAAGGGTAGGTTGAAACTCAGTAGTCAAAAATGAGAAGTGAAGTTATTCTAGCCATAGACATGAATGAAGGCATGGAGCTAGAAGAGTTCAGGCCATGTTTGGTAAGAATTTGAATAGAACTATAGGGTAGGATCTGTATGATCAAAAGCAGATAGAAAGGTTAAGTGGTGCCAAACCATGGAGAGCCAGAAATGACAGGCAAAGTAATTTTAATTTTAATCAGGAGACAATAGGAAGTCAGTGATTTTTTAGTAGAGGAACAACAGGAACAGATCTACATATGAAAAAGAATATTATTGAAATAATGGGAAGGACAGAATTGTGGGTGAATTGAAGTTTGGAATTAATCAATCAACAAGGCTTTAATAAGTACCTAATTTATACCACCTTCAACCCTGTCCCCTTGCTGCTGGGGCTGCTGGGGCTGCTGGGGCTTCACTCTCCAAAACAGACCATTTTTTATGACTAAAAGAGGCTCTGAATTCCCATGAAATGGTATCTGCAGATATTTATTGCAGTCATTTTTTATCTTGTTACATAACTTATACCTTTGTCTTACCTCCTTTCCCTCACCCTTGCTATAATCAAGTTAACTCTCTTTCCTTTGTCTATGGAAAAAACATGCAACTACTCTGACCTATTTTCTACTCATCGTTTCTGTGACAGCCCAGAACAAAATACCCTTTCCTGATCACCACTCATCTATAAATACTGTCTACCCCACTAGAACATAAACTCCTTGAGAGCAGGGACTCCTAGAGATATATAATAACCTGAGGGGATAATGGATCAAGTGAGGCATTTAAAAAGATGTGGGAGACCTTGTGTGTCTGTAGGCAGCCTGGCAAGAACCAGTAGTTAGGGAGAGATTAAAGATGTGGAGGAAGAGTGATTGTGGGGGAGATCTGCTAAATGAGATGAGAGTAGATAGGAATCAAGGGCATGAGTAGAGAGTTGGTGGTGATTATCTATCTTTTCATTAGACAGAGAAAAGGAAAGGAAAATGAGGAATGATATCAAGGTGTTTTGGAATATAGATAAAGGAAGAAGGATCTCACATTGAATGACAACTATTTGTAAAACTATAGATTGCAAGGAGTGATCAGAACTGCTGATCAATTTGATGAGTCCCCTGAATCAACTTGCTGAGATTATTGGGTATAGACCTTTATTAGAAGGGAGTGAATTTCATGTACCTTAGCCCCTTGCTAAGAGGAAACAGGGAGCTCCTTCCAATAGTTGGTCCCCAATCATTAAAGCCTTTTTCCTGGTGATTGGTTGATTGAGATTCAGGAGGTTAAAATCCTGTTGGGAAGAGTTACTCCATTCCTGGTCTAGAAGATGAAACCATCCATGGTAGGACCCATTTTTTTCTATTCTTTTCTATTTTTTCTGGCTTCTCCTTGGACTTCCAGACCAAAGTGCAGGAAATAGAAAGAAGGGAGATTTCTTTTTACTCCTCCCTTCCTTCCCACCTCAAACAACAATGGCAGAAGCACATGGCAGTTGAGACATGATTTCATATAGCCTGGCAAAGGAGTTCTCAGCAGCCATTAATATCATTCAGATCTAGCCCAGACTTAGCTGGTCTCTATTTTCTGTGCCATACTGAGAGTTACCCTATGTTTTTGGAGGACACATTCTCTCTACTATGTGACCTCCTCTCAATAGTCTCAGTTCTCACTTTCATTCTACCTACTAATTACCTGATGGGTCATTCTGCCCCCTTGAAATTTCTGAGAAGAAAAACAACATATATATTTTGAATGGGCTTTTCTTTTACCCCAAACCTGGGAGAAAATCCTTTCTGGCTATCTCTTCAAGGGTAAAATGGAAACGTGGTCTTTGTCCTAGCTTACCTGAACCTCCATGGTCCTTTATCCCAGCCACTTCTGAGACATCTGGAAAATCTGGATGACATATACTTATCTATACAAAAGAAGGCTTGAATAGCAGCCAAATTCATCAATCTGAGATAAAGAAATTTCTGCATTTGTATGAGCATATCCATTACATTCAAGTCAATGGAGGGGGATAAAAAGCTAACATATTTGACTCCTATAGGCTCTGACACTATTTGGCTTCCTTTATGAATCCACCAGTTATAGCAATCTGCCATTGCTCATGATTCCTTCTCTCTTCCACAAAGAAGGGATAAAGGGCAGAGCCTAACCTGCCTTCATCAAGTAACCATGTGGTTCCATTGACAAAAACATAAATCAAAATTAATAATTGGTGTGGGGTTAAATATGAAACTTTTCCTTCTTGCCATGTTGAGTCTCAAGTGTTGAAAGAACATTCAGGTAGGTAGATATAAATAAGAGGCCAGACATGGTGGTAAATACCTGTAATCTCAGTTATCAGGGAGGCGGAGGCTAATAGTTTTGAATTCTGAGGGGGTAGTGTCATGGAAGCCTAGGGAATAAGCAGGATCATAGAAGTGGTCAACCGTGTCAAATGAAACCTTTAAGTAGTAGAAAGGACCAAAAGTAGGTCTTAGACTTGGTAAACAAAGATGTTATTGATATTTTTAGAGAGAAGTTTCTATGGAGTTAAGATGAAAGTTGTTATTACAAGACACTGGAATGAGTGAGTGATGAGGAAGAATTCTGTTGTCTGAATTTTAGGGAATAGGTCAGTAAAGAGGCACATTTAGAAAGACAGTTATACATGATTTTTTCTAAAGGAAGATTTAAGAAGAATCCCTATCAACCCCCCACACCTCAGTCCCTTCTCCTTATTGAGTTTTCAAAAGACCATTACACTCAGAGAAAAACAACTTGTTTATATCTCCATTTAGTCTTATGAAAGAAGCAAACTGTTGGTCTTGCTAGGGAGAAGAGATAGGAATGTATATGTGCTTAATTGATGGTTAACCTTGGGAATGCAATAGTGCATGGGGCAGTAGCAGCAGTATATTGGTGATTGTTTAACTACCAGCTTTTGGGTGGTGGGGGGGTGGAAATGTACCCTCAACACTCTTTTAAGGCTAATTTGCATGTAACATTTTCTCCATAACTTTCTTAAGTCTAGAAAATCAACAAAACAATCAATAACTCTTGCTTTGTACAATTTGCCCATTTTTGAAGTGAAAATGCTTGCATTGAAAACTTAATTAGCCTAGTCAGTTCAAACTAGTTCCAAGACACCCTGGAGTAAAGGACAGAATTGTACATGATGAAATTTTTTTTGCCTGAAATGGAAGTTTGCTCATCAGATAGAATTACTCATATTAAGAGAGGAAGATACAAGATTTCTTTCCCTTGGCCTCCAAAAGAGGCATGGTTGTCAACTACTCTTTCAAGAATTTTGGTGGCTAAAAGGAGGGAATGCATTGGGCAAGCAAAGAGGTTAAGAGGGAGAATGGTGTGGTAAATTGTATGTTAAACTTTAAGCCATGAAATTAAAATTCTTCATCTGCATGACCCTGGACAAGTCACTTAACCTCAGCTTCTGTTTCATCATTTGTAAAATGAGTATCGTAGTAGTAGTGGTGGTGGTGGTGGTAATAATAATACCTCCCATGGGTATTATAAGGTTTAAATCAGATGATATATGTAAAGTGCTTAGCATATTTTAAAGGGCCAAATAAATGCCAGTTACTATGCCAAGAGTTTTAAGATATGAAAGGATGTTAAGGGAGCTCAAGGTGATGGCCTCCATCTTTTCAGTGAAGTAGGAAGTGAGGTCATCTGCTATATATGAAGGTTAGGGTAAGAGTTGAGGGCATCAGGAGAGGAAAAGGTTTAGAAGAGCCATTATGGGGAATGAGACGGGAAATCAATATGACTAGAATAAAAGGATTACTGAGCAACATTGAGGGCTCAACTGAGGTTATTCAGCATAAATTTATAGTGAATGAAATTAGCTTGATCTGGAGCTTTTTTTTTTCCCCAGTGAAGTTCAGCACCTCCTAAGCAGGCTCTGAGAAATTGAAAGCTGGAAATTACTCAGGAGGGTTGAGGATTAGAAGGACAGGAATAGTAGAAAACTCAGCAGGGGTAGGGATTTGGATATGCAAATAGGTGACAGCACCTGGTAAACATTGTCCAAGAAGACAAAGCAATTGAGATCAGGGGAGAGAGCTAACCTGAAGAGGGAGGGTTCCAAGGACTGGAGGTGCCCAGGAGGGCACAGTTCCATGCGAGGGAGTGGGAGGAACAGAAGGATAGGTAGGCTATTGGGAACAGATTTTGAAGTTGGTATGGTTTCAGGGAAGGGTGGCCATGCTAAAGTGTGACTGCAGTAGGGTAAAGATGGACATTATAGGAATTGGGGGTGATGATGTCAAACTGTTAGAGGTGTCATCCATGGGAATATTGACATTACAGAGGATGATGGCTCTGAATGGAGTAGAGAGGACCTGGGTGCTAGATCCATTGATGAAGATATGAGAGTGAGCTAGAGATCAGCTGATGACAGAAATAAAAAAGGTATTAAAAGTGTAGATATGGCTTTTATTCAACGATGGTGGGAGCCATAAGCTATGAAAGTAACAATGGACAGTAAGTGATACAGGATGCCCCAAAAGTTCCAGAAGTCTTAGTGTGCTCTCTACAGGGGATCCTCTTCCTAGCTTTGTGAGTTGGAGAAAACCAGACAAGGAACAGGCTCCTTTAGGGTCTTGGGGGATATAATATTCAAATCAGGAAGAAAAATGTTCTTTAATGAAAGAGTATAGAAGAAATGTTGGTAGGAAGGTTTAAGGATGAAGCAAAACTTACTAAGACTAGAACCAGGTTTTCAGAGGTAATGGAAGAATTAGAGCATGATAGACAGCTAGGGTGGATCTGAGAAAGGGGAGGACTAATGTGCATGGAGTGAGTGTAGAGAGAAGTAGGTACCTTGTATCTACAATGGTATGGGGTAATTATGTCAATAATAGACTAGACTAGAATGGACTCAGAGTGAATTCCATGCTGAATTCAGAATCAGGAAGACACCCATTCAAGTTCTGCCTCTTATACTTACTAGCTGTGTGGCTTGGAGCAAGTTACTTAAGACCTATAGGATTCCAGCCACTTACCTTCTGAATCCCAGATGAATTGAGATTTGTCTCAATGGATGAAGTTCTCACATTAGGAAGACCCTATTCTGATGAAATCATGGACTCTTCATCTTCAAGTATTTGCACAGTAACAGCTGACATTTATGCAAAGCTTTTAAAGTATACAATATAATCATTAATGTCCAAAACATTAATGTCTCCCTCCTTGCTTCCCATTCTTGCTATGACTATGCAGCGCACTACCATCTCTCTCTCCTCACTCCATTCCTCCTACACTCAGCAGCCAAAGTGATTTTCCTGAAGCAGAAACATGATCATGTCACTTCCCCCTTCACTTAATTCCCTGCTCAACAAGCTCCAGGGTCTTTTTATTTTTTCTCCAGGAAGGAATAGGAAACCATCTGTCTGGCATTTAAGACCTTCATAACCCGGTCCCTTCCTTGCTTGCCAATATACTTACCCTTTACTCACCTCCATGTACTCTACAATCCAGCTCCCCTGGTAGTTTGGATGTTCCTCACAAAAGACACTCTGTGTCCTGACTCATGTTTACACTGGCTTCCCCCATGCCTGGAATGCTCTTGCTCCTCACCTCTTCCCCTTAGTTTCTGTTGCTCCCTTTCAAGATAGGTCAAATCTCACTTTCTCCAGGGGTATCTTCTTAGTCTCCCCTTCCTCCCTCCTCACCTTCCACCATCAGTACTTTCTATGTATATTGTATATGTCTTTTATGTGAATAATTTGCATATTGTCTCATCCATTAGGATGTGACTTTGAGAGCAAGGACCATTTAAAATTTTTAAAATTTATTTTCTTTATAGTTACTTGTATCCTGTGGTCAGCATAGACTATGGCACACATTAAGTGCTTCTAAAATGCTTGTTGACTGACTAATAATTATAATCTATATCTCTGAGTACTCATAGCCCCAATTGGAACCTGGAAGTGATTCTCTTTTAATAATCTATGACTCAGTCTCAACCTAGGGTGTCCCCAGGGAATATCAGAATCTGTCTAAATGTTTCCCTTGTCTGCCCACCCACCCCCCAAATTCCCTTCAGGCAATGACACGAACAAGCATCAATCAAAATCAGATTTATTAAAGACAGTAAGAATATAGAAAAATACATAGAAACAGCCAACAGCCCCTACCCCATCCCCAGCAACAGACAGTCTAGCATTCTAAGTCTCACCTTTGGAAAATAATTTGAGGGCCTTACTGAAGGAATGATATCTTCCCGATACTGGCCTACTTGCCTGTCTGGAGTTGACTTGCTCCCCCACTTTCTGCTTCCACCATCCCTATGTTAGGTGCCCTGATTCTTGAGATGTGGGTTCTCATCTGCAGTGAATTCAGTTTCAGCTTCTTGGCTTCGTGTGCCTTTGAGTTGACCGGCAGACTTACCTAATTCTTGGTTACTTTGTGGCCACTGGACAGTGGTATCAGTCCAGCTCAGTAGACCACTGATAACTATGTGCCTACTTCCTAAAATGTACTTCCAGGCCCGTGAAACTCTCTGCTCTGCTGCAAGTGCTTCAGGCCTAGTATGCCCAAGCAAAAAGGAAAGGATGACTTGCTGTGGTCAGCAATTAGCACAAAGTAGGAAAACTCATTCATAGTACTCTCTTACATCCCTGATCCATCCTATAACAAGGGGACAGCCACCATCATGCTACAGAATAATAGCTGACATTTATGTAATACATTTAAGGCTGACAAAAACCTTTCCTCAAATTATCTCATTTCATCAGAAGGTTGAGAGTGATACGGTTTTAGCATTATTTTAGCAGTAGGAGAGGGGGAAATCTGAGGAAGTAGAATCTAAACCAGTATCAAAGTTCAGTCAGAGGATTTGCGAGCAGGAGTCTTGGAATGGTGGACCCTTTCATGCATCTGCTCTCTGATTGCAGTGTGCAGAATGCAATAGAGATTAAGAAAAGGCCCCTGCCTTCAAGGATTTTCTGGAACCCAAGTTATTTAAATGTTCTGTTCTCCCAGTCAAGTTAACCCTTGATTTTTTCAGTTTTCCCATTTACCTTACACACTTGTGTGACACTAAATATCTCCTAGGAGCAAGAAAAGGTGCGTACTTACCTTACTTCCATCCCCACCCCCCTTTTTTTGTGAGGCAATTGGGGTTAAGTGATTTGGCCAGGGTCGCATAGCTAGTAAGTGTCAAGTGTCTGAGGCCAGATTTGAACTCAGGTACTCCTGAATCCAGGGCCAGTGCTCTATCCACTGTGCCACCTACCTGCCCCACTTCCTTCCCCTTTGAAGACAAAAGTGGGGGAAGAGCTGTGAGCTCTCTGATAGTGCCTCTTAGGAAGAGCAGTGGACTCCTCTTTGAATCCCTCCTAGCTTCCTCTACCCTTCCAGTAAAAAGGGTAGAATTTTTCCTCCTAGGCACGTATTCACACCCTCAGTAGCACCACACCTCTGTCTCTCTCTCCTATGTTAAATCCAAGTGATCCCAGAGTTCAGTTTTAGAGTTCTGCTTCAGAGAGTTATAGGATCATACATAAAACTAAACCATAGCTTGGTATCTCCTCCCCTTCCTACCCCAGGTTTTTTAATCTGCCATGTTAGAACTGAAGGGTTCTCACATATATATAGTCTGAGAAACACTGGTGGCCTTCCCCATGCATGCTCTGAACTCAGGTAAAAACTTGTCTGCAGACAAGGGAAAGAAACTCATTTCTAGAAAAAGAACCAGGCTTACAAGCTATCTTTGGCAGTGGGGGACAGGGATATGGGGTACATTTGGTTTTGTCAGTCTAAATAGACAGAGGGAAAGACAGAAGAAAAAGGCATTCCTCAGCTACTTGGCTTCATAACCAAGGGGTGTGTGTGTGGGGAGGGGTGGATTAGGGTGAGAAGAGGAGTCCAATACCACTCAGGCTCTCCCTCCAATTGGATTTCTGCTGTCCCACCTGCCTATTCTGAACAATGACCCTGATTGTGTCAGAAGAAGTTTTCTATTCCATCAGCTATGGCTCCAGCTTCTCCCCTTCTGGATCCTCCTTCCCAGCCCAAGTCCTTCTTCCTCTCAAGCTCCACAAGTTGTCAGATCTCGGACTTGAATCTCCATTCTCTTGCATTGTTTCCTCTCTCTTCCCAAGGGGTTGGTGGGGAGGGGAAGGCAGTTAGAACAAGAGTTTCCAAGAATCATGGGCCCCAGTGAGGTCCCTATTCCAAGCTGTTGTTGTTCTTACCATTGTTGCTTTTTGTCCTTCATTCTTGAAGAGGACCAGTCTTTGGGGTACCACATTACATATATCCAAGTGTACATTTCATTCATATTTGCATCTTCCTAAACCTATCTTGCTGAAAGGTTGGAAAGGGGATTCTTTGTATGCAATGCTTTCTCTTCCAATAGTGAAATACTGTTAAAAATCTTCTGACTTGAAGCCAGAGGAATGCTATATATAATAAGATCATAGACTTAGACCTGGCAGGACCCTTGGTGTTCATCTAGTCCAATCCCTTAATTTTGCAGATGAGGAAAATAAGACATGCCAACATTGTGCAGGTAATAAGCAGCAGAACCAAGATTGAACGTAGGTTCTCTATCTCTAAATCCATTATATTTTTGTGGGGGGGTCTATGGGAAAAATGATTTTACTATACTGTTTAAGAAAAATTATTTAAATACAACCTTATGTGTTTGAAGGCTGTCCACACCCAGAATGTCCATTGACCCCAGTAACTCTCTAGGAATGCCAGAGATGGCTACTAGGTAATCTCGATTCCCCTAGGCCCCAGATCCATGCAAAGCAGCATTCTTCTTTTGGGTTATCACACCCAAGAAATTCTTAGGGGTCTACCCCAGGCTTCTGTTTTGGGTTACAGTTTCTCATATCTATCTATCTCAATCTACCTTGCTTTCAGGTTTTCCTCTTGGCAAAATTACTTAACCATATACATGAGGGATGTGTTACATCCTTTGTGATGTAAATTTTCCAGAATCTGGAGAAAGCCACTCCCTTTCTGGCTCACCTTCCTAATAAATTTCTTTCAAAAACTATTTCAGATTTTAGGGTGTGTTCTCAAGAACAACATATCTTTCTTATACAGCATTAGAGACCATTTTGATTTCACTACCCCAAAGAGCCCATATCAATTATCCATACAAAATGAATTTAGTTTCTAAAATTCCTTACTTGAGTTTGAGATTCTTGTCTTGGATTTCCATAGTTAAAAATTAAACCTCAATCCACACTCAAAGCTCTCTGCTGAAGATTATTCAACAAGGTATTTGTAAATAATTTTTCCCTGTTAGAAAAATCCAATGATCAATATTCATCAGGTTGTCAAAGACTGACCATTTATCCACATGTTTATTAACTTTATTTCTTTAACCTTTACTTGTTTGAAATCAATGATCCCCCCCCCCAAAAAAAAGAAATCAATAATCCCTCAATGACTCTCCTGAGGGTTACAATTCACCCACACTTCTCTACAAGGAACTCAGGTGTATATGACCCTTATTCCTTGGTGGGCCACACCAGACAAGAACAAACTCAGCCATTCTATACTACAGGCATCTCTCAGTCCTTTTCTAAAACAAAAGCAAATGTGGTCATTGCTTTCTTTGGATCAATAACATCTCACAAGGTCTACGATTGATCTTGTTCATTTTTATTTCTTTTGATTCCTTCCAGGATTTCTGTGATATTGCTAACTAACAACTTGCACCATGTTTTTTTTCTGGGCAGTGACAGGTCAGTAGTAGCCTTTCTTCCCTCATTGGGAGTTAAAGTAAGCCCTAGCTGAAAATTAAAAGATACAAGGTGATCACAATGATTTAATTAGGCAGAATAAAAAATTCTAATATTAGAACAGGCATGTTGATCTCTTTTAAGTAAAGGGTGACAGGCAAAGTCACTCTAGGAGAGATTAGAGGTAAAATTCTGTCTCACTTTCTGTGTCCTCAGTGCTATAATCATTTTTTGCTCTGATATGTCCCACCTTCTCAGTGAATATACATTATACAACTCAGGCATACTGATTTTCACTTCATGAATCTACAAACCCTATAATTCTTACCAAAAAGCTGGCAGTTTTACCTGTCTTTGGAGCAATGATTTAATAACAGAGACCTGTAATGAGAGCTCTTATCGCTAAAATGTCACTGTATTTACAAAATATACTACAGGGCACTTACCAGTATACTACAAAGTGCTGTCATAAATCATTAAACCAAGGCTACACTTAAAATACACACATATCTATTAATAAAATGCATGTAGTTCTCTATCCTTGATAGGAGGAAAAATCACTCTCACTAAACTGGAAAATTCATATACTCATATTTAAAGGGATCTGAATTTCACTTACCTTTGTTTTTTCCCTCCATTTCTTCTGTGTATAGAGACACAGAATTTTTTTCAGATTGGAAGAAAGTACATCTTATTCAACCTCTCCCTAACAAAGATCCTTCCCAAGACATATCTGACAGGTGGCCACGTAGCCTTTGCTTAAAGACCTCAAGAGAGGGGAGGACCCACTGCCTCCCCAAATAGTCCCCTGCACCTAGGAAGTTTTTTAGGGATTATTTCACCTACAAGAACATTAAATTTGCTTCTTTTCAACTTCTATCCATTGCCTCTTGTTCTGCCCTCTTGGACCCCTGAGAACAGATCTAATTTTTCTTCCTTCTAATGCAAATAGAAATATTTCAATTATCTCCACCTCCCACTCAACCTCCTCTTTTCCAACCTAAATAAACATCGTGAGTTCCTTCAAAGATTCATAATAGGGCACAAACTCAATGCCCTTTTCCATCCTTGTTACCTTCTTCAGGATAGTCTTTCAAAGTCCTTCCTAAAATCTGGCACCCAACATGGAAAACAATGGTGCAGATGTGGTCTGACCAGAGTAGACTATAGAAATACTATAATGTCCTCATTCTTGTATGCTAGGACTTACTTAATTCAGATTGAAATAGCAGTCTTTTTATTTTTTTTTTCTGGCTGTTATATGGCATTGTGGATTTATGTGGCACCTGCAATCTACTAACTCCCTTAAACAAGAATTTGCTGTCTTTTCACACCTTCCCCATCTTATATTTGTGAAGTTGATTTTTTTTTATTTCAGTGTAACACTTTTTCATAACTTGTCTACATGTCAGCAATTTTTTACAGTCAGCAATTGTCTTCCTTTTCCAAGTGCTTTGCTAGGAAAAGGAAGTACTGACTTCTTCAACTTACCTTATACATGGAAAGCCTTTGCTTAGAAAATGTTGAATAAATGAATAGATGAATGGTTGATTTAAATCCATGATAGAAAGATCTTTTTCTGGCCCATTTCCTAGTTAGGATGAGAGGTCATTGCAAGAAAAAGTCAGGAAGCACTTAATTCCACAGGAAATAGAATTCCAGGATTTTCCAAAAGACAGAGAATATTTCCATTACTAAGAATAGGGAGATGTTATTGGAATAGGGAACTCCTGGGTGAAGTTATCCATAACAATGAAGGTGGGAATCCCTTTCTGCAAAATATAGTCAGACTAAAAAGTACTTGCCCAGGGCCCTGTAGGCTCTCTCTCTCTAATAGGCATGATTGCCTCCCTGTTAAAAGGTCCATTATTAGGCACTTTATTAGTGGATAGGAAGAAACCAATTAAAAGAGAAATGACAGTTATAAATCCAGTAAAATACAATAGCTCCTATAACCTTCTTCCCACATTTTTCCATCAATCATGAATGGCAAATATAATGAAGAAAAAGAGAAAACCAGGAAGATTTGTAAAATATACTTTGATAATGACTATGTTCTTTCTCTATCCATGCTTGTCTGATCTTCCTCCTTAGAGTAATAGCTGATACATAGATAGATAGTTAGAGCTCATATTAAGACTTCTTTTTTATTCAGAATTGGATTTTGATATGAACTGATGCAAAGTGAAGTGAGCAGAACCAGTAGAATAATTTGCATGGTAACAGCAATATTGTAAAAATAATCAACTGTGAAAGACTTAGTAACTCCAATAAACACAACGATCCGCCACAGTTCCAAAAGACTCATGATGAAAAATGCGATCTACCTACAGATAGAGAACTGATAGACTCAGAGTGCATATTTAAGCATATTTTTTCTCTCTTTTCTTGTTTTTTTTTAACATGCCCCATGTAGAAATGTCTCACACAACTTCATTTTTGTAATGGGTATTATATTTCTTGCCTTCATAATGGGGAGAGGGAAGGAAAGATTTGGACCTGAAAATGAAATAAAATTGAATACACACACACACACACACAAATGTATATGTATATATACATATGTGTGTATACACATTTTATCACTTCCATTAGACACATATTGATTGTCTAGTATGTGCCCAAGCCTTGGCCTAGATGCTGTGGGGATTGCAAGAGTATAAAGATGCAACTAGGGTTATATTTGCCTGTTGCTCAGTCCTCCCAAGTAGTCCCTGAGAGACATGATTCTACCTATAGAGACAAAGAGAAAAGTCAAGGATAAAGTTAGTTCCTTTTTAAAGGTGCACTGAATCATCTATTCTTATTCAGTGGCCAATAAGGGAATTGTTTTCTCATCTCCAAAGAGTCCAAGTACTGTGTCACACCTGATCTCTTTGTATATATCTTGCTCAACCCTTGGTTACAAAGAGATTATCATTTTACGGGGAGAAAAGTCATACTATTTTGTATATCTGTTTCTGTTTTGTAATTGCCAAAATAGGAATAGACAAATTACTTCTGGGCTGTGTTGACCAGATACCTCATTCAATAGCTTCTTCTTCTGACTTGTACAGTGTCCCAAGAAAGCCTTCTTTCAGACAGGCTGTTCTCTTCTTGTAAATCAAATGATCATTCTAGTAATACTTAATGAGTCTCTCTGTTATTAAACTGAATCAATGATGTTCTTTATCGACTCTTCCACGTGAACTCCAAAAAGGAGGACAAATGGGAAAAAACAACAACCAAAACAATCCACAAAACCTTCCCTGTTGTTATATAAACTGAGGTCAAAATAATACTTGTATGCACAGCATTATATAACTGTATCACAGTCTTAGAAGTAAAACCCCTCTACGGGCTTGTGTGGAATTAATAAATCAATTGGCAACAGTTTGTAGAATCTAAAATCAGCATCAAAGAGTTTAATAATCCAGATACATTTGTTTAAGTCCTTGCAATAGGAGGTCTGCTTTTCTGTTTAGTGATTGTTATTTATAACTTTCCAGACTGGTTTCCTGAGTGAATCAGTGTGACTCAGAAAAAGGGAAAACCTGGTATATAAGACTAAAAAGTGAAGTGCCTCTTTTTTTTTTTTTGGTGGCACAATGAGGGTTAAGTGACTTCCCCAGGGTCACATAGCTAGTAAGTGTCAAGTGTCTGAGGCTTGATTTGAACTCAGGTCCTCCTGAATCCAGGGTCAGTGCTTTATCCACTGTGCCACCTAGCTGCCTCCTGAAGTGTAACTTTAAACAACAATTCTTAGGGCTATTTACCCAGGCCTACAGTTGGGCAAACTTGAATGGATTTGAACTCTTCTTTCATTGAAATCAAGTCAGTTCAACATGGTTTTATTTATTTATTTATTTATTGGATACATACTATGTATAAGTGTATTTGCTAGGCCCAGGAAATACAAAGACAAAACGAGCAAAACAGTCTCTGCCCTTGGAGAGATTACATTCTACTAGGAGAAATGGTGTGGGGGGCAGCTAGGTGGTGCAGTGGATAAAGCACCGGCCCTGGATTCAGGAGGACCTGAGTTCAAATACAGCCTCAGAGACTTGACACTTACTAGCTGTGTGGCCCTGGGCAATTCACTTAACCCTTATTGCCTTGCCAAAAAAGAAGAAATGATGTATAAACAAATAATACAAGATAATTCTAAGAGGGAAAAGAACTCTAAATTATTTCAGTCATAAGGGTTATGCATGTGCTTCTTTTTCACATATTCACAATCAGTACTGCAACTGAATATTAAACTAGAAGTCCTGTGGACATCTTCATATATACAAAACTAAACTCATTATTTTCTCCCATAAACCTTTCCTTTTCCAAATTTTCCTATTATTCTCAAGGGCACCATCCTCCTAGTCCCCCAGACTCAAAACCTAGGTGTCATCCTCAATTCTGTTCTCTCTCATGCCTCATATCCAATGTATTAAGTTCTCTTGATTTTACCCACCTAACAACTCTCTCATATGCCCCTCTTCTCTCTGATACTGCTATCATCCCAGTACAACCCCGGACTATTAGAATAGTTTGCTATTGATCTCTTTGCCTCAAGTCTCTCCCCACTCCAGTACGTCCTCCACTAAGTTGTTAAAAAAAAATCTTCCTAAAGCACAGGTCTCATAATGTCACCCCTATTCAATAAACTCTAGTGGCCCCCTGTTGCTTCCAGGATCAAATAAAAAATATTCTGTTTGGTAGTCAAAGTCATTCATAACTCTCTCCTACCTTTCCAGTCTTCTTATATTTTATATCCACTTATTCTTCAATCCAGTCAGACTGTCTTCCTTACTGTTCAGCAGAGAAGACACTCTATCTACTGATTCAAAGGCAAATTCACTGGCTGTCCTCATACCTCGAATTCTCTCTACCTCTTGTCTACCCTGGCTTCTTTCAAGTCCCACCATCTACCAGAAGACTGTCTCAGCCCCCCCTTAATGCTAGTGCTTTCGTTCTGATGGTTGTCTCCAATTTAGCTTGTATATATCTTGTTCATAAATAGTGTTTGCATGTTGTCTTCCTCATTAGATTGAAAGCTCCATGAGGGGACTGTCTTTTGCCTCTTTGCATCACCAGTGTTTAGCACAGTGCCTGTCCATAGTAGGTACTTGACAAATGTTGATTGATTGATTGATTGGACTATGAGCTCCTTGAAAGTTGAAACGGTCTTTCCTTTTCTTTGCATTCATAGTACTTAGCACATAGTAGGCATTAAGTAGAAGCTTGGTAACAGACCAATTTGAGGAGTTCCTAGAAGCTTGCAGCTTTGAAATATTTGATAAGTCTTGGGGGCTTTCCCATTTCAAGTCTGCAACTAACTTTACCTAAGGAAAGCAGCTCTGACTTTGTCCTAACCCCCATTAGAAGCAGGAAATCTTAGAAAGCTCCAGTGGAAGTTTGTAAAATCATCAGCTGAGTTTTGTATACCCTGGAGGCAAAGGTAGTTTGGCTTCTTGTGAAGCTAAACTTCACAAGATCCTTCAGTTTTTGAATACATTTTCAGTGAGAAGGAAAAACCACAGAGCACTAGTAATTGAAATCTTGATTTAGTTTTATCCGGCAAAAACTCTTCATCGAAAGTGGGTTTTGTTTTTATTAGCATGTATTAGGAACCCAACAACTGAGTGATTCACTTCAGACGGCTTTGTTTGCCTGTTGAAAAAAAACTGTCATCAGGATATTCAAATGGCATTGAATTTTTCAGAAGCACCAATAGGGACCTTTTTAGTAATTCTGAATTCTTCATCGGATTTCCCTCAGCGACAGTAAATATACTTGAAAAGCCAACTGAATTGTATCACAGTAGTTCAGGGAGAATATGTTCTTATTTCTCAGCTGAGATATTTCTGTAAACAATAGGTCCCCACGAGGAAGCCTGATTCCCAAAGTGGGTGACTAATAGATTACTACAGCCGCCTAAGCAGAGGGCTTTGCAATGTTACACTCCTCTATGACACGAGCAATTTCCTTCTGGAGAGAGAATGAAACACATTCATTACTACAAGGAACCAAAAGCAACTTGTACTTCATTTTTGGCCTGGTGAGCTCACCTGCTTCTTAGGTCTTCTTTTGTCCTAGGTAGGCCTTGAGGCACTGCATCAAATCACCACCCTCTAGATGAAAGGGACTGTGACCCAGAAATACCTTCACCTTAGTAGGACTGAGGAAGGGGCTCATGGGCATGAATTTTAGGACTCTGCAAATAAAAGATATGCCAATTCCACCCTCCCTTCTGGTGTTTTTGTTCCTATTTCTACTACATATCCCACTAAAAAGTGAACTACTGTCTTGCCCTGGGAGGTCCTACTTTAGTCTGGCTTTATTACTTTTATAGTCAAGGTCGTTATCTTTTCATTCAAAATACAGCTGAACTTTCTTCTACTTTCCATCCCCTATTGCTAAAAACCCTCATTCACACCTTAGTTGGAGCACACCCATCAAATGGATATGACACTATGTAGCAATTACCCAGGATGCATTGGCAGGGATGCAAATGTCAAATGTGGTGGTGGAAAGGTTACTTCCCTGCTGGGTGGCAGATATAATCACTCCAACAGGCTCCAAAGCTCTATTCATTCCCACTTCCTATCATGCCTAATTCCAAGTTTTTCACCTCAGTCTTAGAAATGATTTCCTAAATCTGAGACTCCTGGGAACCAAGAACTAATTGGCTAATCCTGTGCTTTGTGTCTTTTGGGCACCCCTTAATGAAAATAAGACTGTAGAAGAACTGGAAGATTTTTTTTTTCTTTCAGTCTGATGAAGAGTTTCAGTCTTCGGGGTGATCTATATCCTCACATGAGACTTCAAGGACTGAAGGTTTAGGAAAAAATGTGCCATTTGAATTCATTACAGATAGTCTGAAACCACATTTCATTCCTGGGTCCTTGTGGATCTCCTCCCTACCATTTGTCCTCAATTATCCTGTTAAGGAGAATTGGTTAGGGATGGGGCTGTTGGCTATAGGGGATAAGAAGGAAGCAGAGTACCTCTGCACAGGCTGTCTCTGATGCCTACAATACTATCCTTCTCTCTACCCCTTAGTCTTCTTGACTTTCTACAAGACTCAGCTCAGATCCCATCTTCTACAGGAGGCCTTTCCAAATCCTGCCTCCCACTAGTTGTTGTTCCATGGTGTCTGACTCTTCAAGACTCCCCCCACCCAATTTGGAGGTTTTCTTGGCAGGGATACTGGAGTGGTTTGCTATTTCCTTCTCCAGCTCATTTTACACATGAGTAAATTGAGGCAAACAAGGTTAAGTGACTTGGCCGGGGTCACACTGCTACTAAGTGTCTGAGGCTGGATTTGAACTCAGCAAGATGTCTTCCTGATTCCAAGCCCAGTGTTCTATCCACTGTACCACCGAGCTGCCCCTTCCTCCCCGTAGTGCCTTCTCTTTAAGATAACTGATGCTGCTGCCCTCCATCTGAAATTACCTCCATTTCCATTCTATTTGGTTTGTATGGTCAAAGTTATTTAGGTGTTGTCTACCTCATCAGAATATGGAGCCCTCGAAGGCAGGGAAGCTGTTCTTACCTTTCTGTATGTCCCCAGTGATTAGGATAGAGTAGGTACAAAGCAAGCACTTAACAAATGCTTGATGCCAACTGACTGAGAGAAAGGATGCTTCATGACTCCTGTTTTTCTTTCCCACACGGGGAAGGGGAGGCAGGGAGTGACTATCTGACTGTGTCTGGCAGCTGAGCCCTTTATGAGATCATTGCAGAGGCAGGGGCAGGGGATGCAAGGCACTATTTTTATCTCCAAATTGATTCTGCTGCGGTAGCTGAGCTGTGACCCACTGACTTCATTGCTTCCTGACCCTCCCTCCTGTCCTCACTTAGATGCTTCAGCCTGGCTTGGAGACTACCTGCAGTTCCTAGGACTGCTCCCTCCACCCCCTCCTTGCCAGCAACTATTTAAGTCTTTGGGGAGCCTCGGCTGTGCTCTGGCCTCTGTCGAGTCACCTACTGAATCCTGATGGTGACAGAAGCACATTTCATGGTAGACACTGGCATCCCTCTTGTGTCAGATGGAATCAAGTAATCAAGGAATGGTTCAGTGCAGGATTGCCATCTAATTGTTTGCCCTCCAATTGCTCCTGCCCCTGAGAGGCAGAGCTCCAAAAAGCATCCCCATGAATGGAATGGCTGCAAACCTGAATATTTGCCAGGTTTCTTTAGGCTGACTATGGGTCTGGGTTTTAAGACATTGCTGTAAGGAAAAAGATGTTTGAAGCTATAATAATGATGATGATAAACTATAATTGATGATGATGGTGATCTACATTTTAGTTGTCAAATTAAGGTTTAAAAAACACTTTTAAAAACCTATCTCAGGCAGCTAGGTGGCACAGTGGATAAAACACCAGCCCTGCATTCAGGAGGACCTTAATTCAAATGTGACCTCAGACACTTGACATTTTACAAGCTAAGTGACCTTGGGCAAGTCACTGAACCCTCATTGCCATGCAAAAAAAAATGCTGTCTCATTTCACCCTCACAAAAAAAAGAATTACAGATGAGGAAACTGAGCCAGGTGGAGATAAAGTGTCTTACCCAGGGATAAACATATAGTAAGTATGTGAGGCTAGATTTGAACTCTGGTCTTCCTGACCCCAGATTCTGCACTATCTTTTCTGAAGCACCTTGCTGTTTTCGTGTTTCCCATCTTTTCACTTTTAGTAGAACTTCTGAAAGTCCTGGAGAGAATTATGGGCAGGGACTATCGCTAAAAATGTCTCAGAGGGCATGTTCCTTTTATAAGAGCAGAAGTGAGGGCCCAAAAAACACAGGCCTCATTTCTTCCCTTCCTCAACCCCCACTGTTAGACATTTTAGATGAGAACATGTGATTGAGCCTCATGCTCATTACATTAATATTGAGTGCCCAAAATATCGAATGAGGGAAAAATATATACTCTAGGAAATATGGCTATGCATAACACCCTATGCAGATTATATAAATTCAGCTGCTTTGCGAAAGCAAAATTATCCTAGATTATCATTTGCTCCAGAAATAGTCCAGAGGAGATATAGCATTCCTGTGACACAGGATGTAACACCAAGTGGGTGATAAAAGACAGAAATGTCTGAAAGAGATGAGTAGGAAAAGAAATGAAGAAACTGAGAAAGAAGGAAAAATATTATTTAATCAAGAGTTGGAGGAGAGAGAAGCCTAGAGGAGTTGATCAAGGTTGGATACTTATAAAAGAGATTAGATAAGAGTATTTCTGGTCTGAGTAATCACAGAGGAGATGAACAACCAGCCTAGCATCACTTGGAAAGAAAGTTATAACTGAACCCAAGGCTTTAGGCACCATAGCAGATGGAGGGAAGAAGCATTTTTTTGAGGAAGAGGATTTCCCAATCATTCTCCCCACCAACTATTCCACATAAGAGACTTACCTATAATTCAATCTGGTCCTGACCCTCAAATTCCTGGGACTAGGTGATCAGTGAATTTGATGGAATACTGCATTTTTTATTGTTTTTAATATGAAGTGGCCCATGTAATATTTGTGTTCACAAGATTTAGAGTAATAGATTTAGAACTGGAAGCAACCTTGAAAATCACCCAATATGATTGCTTCTTTATTGTTTTAACATGTAATTGGGGGGCAGCTAGGTGGCGCAGTGGATAGAGCACTGGCCCTGGATTCAGGAGGACCTGAGTTCAAATCCGGCCTCAGACCCTTGACACTAGCTGTGTGACCCTGGGCAAGTCACTTAACCCCAATTGCCTCACCAAAAAAACCAAACAAACATGTAATTGGGGGAAAATAAAATATTATATACTATAGATGAGGATACTGAAGCCCAGAAAAGGGAAATGACTTGCCCACAATAACCTAGGGAGTAAATAGCAAGCTCAGTATTTGAACCCACATTGACTGACTCTAAATTCAATGCTTTTTTTCCTCATATAATATGGTTCAATACACATTGAACATGCCCAGATAACCCTGCAAGCTCTTCTCTTTTTCTTCCATTTCTCTTGATAATCTTATTAGATTCCAGGAATTCAATTATTATCTCTATACAAGTAATTCCTTTTTCTATATATCTAGCCCTAATCTCTCTCCTGAGCTCTAATCTCACATCACCAACTGCCTTTGGACATTTTGAATTGGATATCCCATACACATCTCATAGTCAACATATCCAAAACAGAACTCATTGTCCTTTTCTCAAAACCCTCCCCTCTTCCTAACTTTCCTATCACTGTCCAGGGTACCACTATCCTCCCAGTCACCCAGGCTCACAACCTTAGAGTCATCCTCAACTCCTCACTCATGCTCACCCCACATAATCTACCTGTTGTCCAATCTTGTCCTTTCTACCTTCACAATATCTTCCCTAAAAGTCCCTGTTTCTCCATTCAACCTAGTACAGGCTGCCATTCCCTTTCTCCTGGACTATTACAATAGTTTTCTAGTTCGACTCCCTGCCTCAAGTTTCTCTTCACTCCAATCTTCATTCACTTCACTGTCAAAGTGATTTTCCCAAAACACTGCTCTGATCACATCACTCCCCCACCCAATGAGTTTCTATAGTTCTGTATTACCTCTAGGATCAACTATTGAATCCTCCATTGGGTAAAGCCCTATACAACCTGGTCCCTTCCTACCTTTCTAGTCTTCTTATACATAATTCCCCCTCCACACCTTTGGTCCCACCCATCACACACATTCTACATTCCAGCTACATTAAACAACTTGGGGGTTTCCCATGCCACTCTTTTTTTTGACAGCACATTTTCACAGTTTGTCACCTATGCTGAAATGTTCCAATATACCTCCTAGAATCCTTACTTAACCTTTAAAATATATATCCTCAACAACACCTGGCCCACTGTAGGAGCCTAATAAATACTTGCTGATTGACTAAAAATTATCACTCCTATTTCCATTCAAAACTTGGGAGTCAATGGAGGAGATATCAAGCCAAGGCAAGTCAATAAGCATTTATTAAGAACTTACTGGGGCAGTTAGGTGGTGCGGTGGATAAAACACTGGCCCTGGATTCAGGAAGACCTGAGTTCAAATACAGCCTCAGACACTTGACACTAGCTGTGTGACCCTGGGCAAGTCACTTAACCCTCATTGTCCCACCCCCCCAAAAAAAATTGCCTAAAAATAAAGAACTTACTATATGCCAGGGACTGTGCTAAGTGTTGAGGATGTAGAAAGAAAGGCAAAGGACAGCCCTGCTCTAAGGAGCTTATAAACTCCAGTGAGTTCCGAATCTTGCCCATTTTAGTGAAACCTCTTGCATGATATGTATTCGACAATAAAACTGCATGCTGCAGGGATGGTGACCTATAATATCCTACTAGCTGCCAGGCAGGCAACTTCCCAAAGTGACATCTTTGCTAGGCTGCAACGGTCAGGTAAAATGTGTCTAGTATTATCAGGTCTACATTTTTTTAAGGATTGCAGAATCATACCTTTTGTACTTTTCCTATTTTTTTCTTTAATTCTCTTTTTTATTTTTTAAAAAGGAACAATCATAAACTTGTAACCAATTTCTGGAAATATGGCGGGAATGTTTATGAGCATCACCCTTTCTCTCACTCCCACCTCTAAGCTGGCAAACAGAAAAATGACCATGTGGAAATTTACTGCAAAAGAAAAAAAAAAAGAAAGAAATACCAACAGTGCTTTCTTTTCACATTTCTTTTTAGCAAGAGAGAAGGATTTCCTCTATTGCCCTTCAAAAAGGTAGGCTCTCCCAATCTCTCGGGTGGCAAAGGAGACCTAAAAAGATTTTCTCAAATAAGCCAAATCAAGGACATGCTTTTTTTTAAGTATAAAGACACAGAAACAAATGATTTCCGAAGCTTAAACTTAATCCCCTGAGAGGGAAGGGGGGTTAGGTTGAAATCCCCTTCCCTCCCCCCTTCCCCAAAGCCCCTCCAGTGACTCTAAGGAGTAGGTTTTTTTAATCCCTTGGTGGCCCACACTCAGTAAGAAATAATAAAGCAGCAGTTTAAAACTGCATTCATCTTCAGGAAAAGGCAGCTGAGAGCTTTGAATGCATTTCTTTTTTCATCATTCCTTTTTTTTTTTTCCTGCAGACCCAATTATGCTAGGTGCTCCTGAGTTTCTGGCCACTGATGGTTATTTTTAAATAGAAGTGTGATGGTTGCACTGGGAACCTTCCCACTGAGACAGGGTCAGACATGGATGAAACAAATCAGTTACGGGTGACAGATTCTTTTGCATCCAATTTTTTTTGGGGGTGGGAGTACTTTTCATGTCCAAATTCAACCTTTCATAGAATCAGGGGGTGGGGGTAGGGGAACAGTCTCAAAAAAAAAATGAGGAGCTCATTTGACCTTTCAATAATTAAGCTTTCAGTATTTTTCAGTATTTTCCTGCTGTTATTCAATCTAGTCTCCAACATTCTGGGCCAGCTCTTAATCTGAAGTACCCTTACAAAGGGGAGGCTACCTTGCCTGGGGCAAGAGAAATCCTGCTTCTGAGTTGAATATTGGGATCACGTAAGGAAACTTCTGAGGTGATTCATCAGAGACTGATCTTTCTGTTTCCCTTAAACCTCCTGGAGAGAAATCCAGGTAGGACATCATTACATGGACTTTCATGACAGACCTCTTTGGGGCAAAGAGAGGTGGGAGAGGATGGAGGACCTTATTTTTGACAAGGAGAATTGTTCGATTATCCTGTGGGGGCTTGGATTCTACAGGAAGGACCTGGGAGAAATAGAGGAAGAAAAACAAGAGAGATATTCTTTGCCTGGGTAATTTTGTCTTGGGAGTCTTCAAACCTATTATTCTCTCTAAGCTATTCTGGAGAGAATGCTTTCATACAAGTGTGGAGGGAAGCCAAGGCCAGGAAAACAAAACAAAACAAAAAACAAAACAATGACCAAAAAAAATGCTCTTAGTCATCTAGTCAAACCCATTTGATAGATCCTGGGTGAATTGAGGGCAAGGTTAATAATAATTAAAAAAAGGTGTCCTGTGTCCTAAGTGATTTCCCAATTATCTGTTTACTTGGTGATTATAGAGTAAATAGAGGGAGCTTCCAAGCTGCAGCAGTTCCCATTAAGTCCTCCAGTGGCTTGGTAGAGTTAGAAAGAAGCAACAACCTCATTGTAGTTTGCTGGATACCCTGCCCAGCAGTGAGGGACTGAGCAAAAGTGAAGTTTGCCTGTTGATAGGAATTAGTGCCTGATCGGTACAGTGGCAGAGATCCACACAGATTGGAAAGATCTGACTCTAAGTACCCTACCTGTGGTCTAGACCATTTCCTTACCCCCTGGTAGATAAAGTCTAAGACCATTTATGATTCACGTGCAACATTCCATTAAGGTCAATGTGAAATTTGGCCTACATGGGTAAAGGAGTGGTCCTTGAAAGCCCAGGACCTAATCACAGGAAAGAGTCAGGCAAAGGAGGAGATAAATTAATTGTAAAATGAAGCGAACCAGATGCTCACTTTATGAGGCTTGACTTAGTCCTTGTGTGAATCAGAAAGGAAGCCAAGATATAAGATGAAGAATGATAAATTTCATCTCCAGATGACCTTCAAAGTCCATTCACTTAGTCCCAGAAAAAGATTTGAAGAGGAATCCAGCTGCTGATTGGTCAAGGGGAAGATCGACCTGAGCTGGAGAAGGTGGAATTGTAAAAAGTCACTTGGAAATGAGAGAGTATAAGTATGGGCAAAGGCAACTGCCACAAAGTAAGCAGTCCAGGCTCTAAGACTGAGGCTGCTAGAGCTGATCAGGCATAGGATATGACAAGCAGAATCTGTGTTGCTGAAATCCCTGCCCCCCCCCCCCACTTCAGACTCAACCATTCTCTATCTCTTTTCTCATCTTAAGTTCTTTCATGGGAGCCTGAAAGCTTTTCTTTTGCACCTAGATGAAGTCTATTTACCTTTCTTTCTCTTAAATGTTTACTTTGTCATAATTAACAGTATTGCCCCTGGCATTTTCGAATGGGGTATACTTATTTCTAATACAGCTAGAAAGAAGCAACAGGTGAGAATATCCTTAGAGAAGAAATGGATATAGATTTAATACTGGAAGTGTTTCACCAGAAGTTCTGTCTCTGTCTGGGGACTCAGAGATAACAAAAAGATAACGAAAATTATAGACAGGAGCATGCTAGAAAATGTATAACAATTTACTATATATAAAAAGTACATTTCAAAGTTTAATCTGCATTATTAACATTTTCTCCATCACACTAAGTCTAGGTAATAAACAAAATAGTAAGTCAAGCTCTGGTTTGTAGCATTTGACAATTTTCAAGGTGTAAATGTTTGCACTGAAAATGCAAACTCACTAATGAACTGGTTGGCTCTTAATGAACTGGTATGAACAAGTTTCAGTATATTCCTGATTATACTTCTTTCTATAGTGTACTACTTCCCAAAGTGGAGATAGAGTATTTATACCAGGAAAACCCAATTGAACAATGAGCCAGTTATAGAATGAGGGAAAAATAGGAATGGTTGAACAACCCTGATTACCACTCCATCCCTTTAACATTGCTACACACAGAATATGAGTTAATTCTCTAATTGTTCTGCTAATTCACCATAGCATTCCAGCTATTTGCTATTAATTTGTTCATTCAGTGATAATAAATGGTGGGGGTCTTGCGTGAAGGGGGAAGGAGTGGCTAGACCTGCAATATCATAAGATCTAGGGTTGTAAGGGACATTATATGTCATCTAGTCCTACTTCCTTATTTTCCAAATGAGAAACTGAGATTCAGAGAGGTTGCTACTTCCCCCAGAAGTGGCAAAAGTAGGATTTGAAATCCAGATTCCCTCATTCTAAAGTCATTACTTTATTGTGCAGTGATGACTTCTTTTTTTTTCTTTTTTTAGTGAGGCAATTGGGGTTAAGTGACTTGCCCAGGGTCACACAGCTAGTAAGTGTTAAGTGTTTGAGGACAGATTGGAACTCAGGTCCTCCTAAGTCCAGGGCCGGTGCTCCATCCACTGTGCCACCTAGCTGCCCCACAGTGATGCCTTCTAATTTCATGGTATAGGGAATGCAAGATTAGGAAACACATTCTACCCTTGAAGGTCTTGTGCCTTTTCTGAAATTTACAGTCTTAGAATTTCCTGGGAGGCACTGAGAGCTTGAAGACTTGCCCAGGGTCGCACAAGCCTGGATGTATCAAAGGTGAGACTTGTGCCTGGATCTTCCTAATTCTAAAATTGACTCTCTATTTGCCACACCAGATAGGCTCTCAAATTATGCAGTCCATCAACAAGCATTTATTAAGCACTTGGCACCATTCTAAGTGTTGGGTATGCAAAGAAAGATAAGAATACAGTTTCTGCCCTCAAAGATTGAATGCAAACATGCAAACAGCTATGTATATACAAAAAAAATATATGCAGTTTATATGGAGAACATCTAAGATGGAAGGCACTGGCCATGGTGGGGATCAGGAAAAGCCTCCTGCAGGTGGAATTTAATCTGAATTTCAAAGGAAGTCAGTCAAGGTAGAGCTGTGGAGAGAGAATATTGCAGGCCTGTAAATAGACAATGAAAAGATGAAGAGTTGAAATATGTCCATCCCTGGGGCAGCTAGATGGCGCAGTGGATAGAGCACCGGCCCTGGATTCAGGAGTACCTGAGTTCAAATCCGACCTCAGACACTTAACATTTACTAGCTGTGTGACCCTGGGCAAGTCACTTAACCCCAATTGCCCAGCAAAAAAAAAAAAAAAAAGAAAGAAAGAAATATGTCCATCCCTAATTACTGGAATTATGAGGCTAGCTTCAGCATATCTTTGCTTTGAAACCCTGAAATGTTACTTTATAGCAAATAAGTTATCCTTTCTTCCATTTCAGCATGATAAAGCACTACTAGCTTTGGTGTGTTGATTGAGCAGTAGAGACCCCAATCAACAATGGGGTCCTAGAGAAATAACTCTATTCTAATGCCCTCCTAGTGGAGTCGTAGTTACTCATTACCCAGTAGCATTTATATCTATTTGCTTTTTGCTCTGTTTAGTTGCAAAAGCCAGTCTCCCTGCCTCTGATTTCTTGCTTCTCATTTTTTGGCTTCCTCAGCTAATGTTTTATATGGTTTTATTTTTTTAATTATAGTTTCAACTCTCTAATTTCATGCATTGGGTCACTTTCTGTTTTCTGGGGGGGAACCCACATGGTTTATTAGAGAATTTCAGAAAGACCCATGTAAATCATGGTATGACAGAATGTTGGATTTGGAGTCTAGGGAAGCTGGGCTCAAATCACAATTACTTTGGGTAAAACATTTATCTTCTCTGCCCCTTGTTTTCCTCAGTAGTGGAATGAATGGGTTGGACTAGATGACCTTGAAAGTAATTTCTAGGGGCAGCTAGGTGGTGCAGTGGATAAAGCACTGGCCCTGGAGTCAGGAGGACCTGAGTTCAAATCCGGACTCAGACACTTAACACTTACTAGCTGTGTGACCCTAGGCAAGTCACTTAACCCCAAGTGCCTCACAAAAAAAAAAGAAAGAAAGAAAGTAATTTCTATCTCAATATGTGATCCTGTGAAATTTTCCCCAACTCTTCTAAGAACTGATGTCTGAGTAAAAACAAAACAAATGTTTTCTATATTGCTCCTCTTGGCACAGGCATTCCCCTAAATTTGATGTCAAAAGACTTGGATTTGAATCTGAGCATCTCAGTTCAAATCTCACCTCTGATTCTTACTACTTATGTGAGTGAGGACAAGTCACTCAATTCCCTGAGCCTCAGTTTCACCAACTGTAAAATAAGGGGGTTAGAGTAGATCTCTTAAGGTCACCTATAGATCTCTGGTCCTATGATCGTTCATAAAAGCCCCAACTCTGTTCTTTCCTCCTTTGGGAGACCTTGGGCAATTAATTTCCTCACTGGCAAAATGGGGTGGTTGGAATAGATGGCTTCAGAGGTCTCTGTCAGTTCAAAATCTATGATTCCATCATTTGCCTCCACTCTGGCCATAACTACTTTCCCACATGAATGTTGGATTCCACCCTTAGAATCACCTTGGGTTCTTATCAGTGAGCAATAACCTCATCTTGCCCAGAACTAGGCCAACAGCTCCATATTATGCAGAGCTCCTCTTTATATGTGGTCTTCCTCCATTAAAATGTAAGCTGCTTGAGGGCAGGGGTTCTTTTGTTTGCTTATATTTATATCCCCAGTACCTATGTAAAATCTCCATTTTCTGCCTCCATATTCTCGTTATCATCTCTATCAGGTATCTTCTATCTCGTTATTTCTTTATCTCTCTATACATCTGTCTCTCTCTCCATCTTTATCTCTCTATTCTCTCAATTCCTTTATCATCTCTATCATTTTATTCTCTCTCCATCTTTCTATTTCTTCATCTATCTCTCAATCTCTCTATATGATTATTTCTATATAATCTCTCTATCATTATTCTATCATCTATTAATCATCTCTATCTCTGCATTTATCTATAACATCTATAACCTATCATCTATATCTCTATCATTTCTCTTACTATCATCTCTATCTGTTTACCTGTCTATTATCTCTATCTCTCTATCATCTCTCTGTGATCCTGTTTTCCCTTCTAGGGGCTCACCATTGGAGGACTTCCTAATCTCTAAGCCCCTTCCTCCTATTATTCATATCTGAGGTGGCTGATGGGACAGAAGCTGAGGACATAAGCATCCTTGAACTGCTATCTTGTCTTCCTTCTGCTGAATAAAATGGTTCCCAAAGAGACAATGCCATAAATTGTGGTGAGGTTCCCAGGAACCACAGAAAAAGCTTATCAAAAACATAATTATAAAATGAGGAGAGGAACAATAAAGGACAAATGAGAAGGAAGAACAAGAAAAGAAGCCCCAAAGGGCAGGGACAGTGAGTCAAATCTAAGAGTAATTACAAAATAAAATCATTTCATCTACAGTGAGGCTTAAGCAAGCTTTGTGGGATCTTCTGGGACCCTCAATGCCGTTTATAACATTAGTTCAATGTGAAAATACATTTGAAGTTCTGGATGACTGACTAGTTCTCCCCATAAAACATATCTTGAGTTTGTGACCTCTCATTCCCATGGACAAAACCTTAATTGAGGCCCTTATCACTTCTCCCCTATGCCATTGTAATACCCTCCTAAGAATTCTTCAGCTAGGGTCTGCCAACTTGGGTTTTGTTTTGTTTTTAATATTGTAATGACTTTGTTTCAGTGTAATTGGTTTCTATTTTAATCTTATGCACTTTATGGATTTAAAAACAGTATTCTGAGGATTCCATAAGCTTCACCAGACTGCCAAAGGGGTCTGATTCCAAAGGTTAAGAACTCTTCTAGATCGCCCAGCCTCTCTGTAACCCAACTTACACATAGCTGCCTATGTGTTATTCTTTGTTTTTTTTTTGTGTGTGTGTGTGAGGCAATTGGGGTTAAGTGACTTGCCCAGGGTCACACAGCTAGTAAGTGTGTGTTAAGTGTCTGAGGCCGGATTTGAACTCAGGTCCTCCTGACTCCAGGGCCGGTGCTCTATCCACTGCGCCATCTAGCTGCCCCTTATGTGTTATTCTTAATGCACAAGTCCGTCTACATCCCTTCTCTGCTCAAGAAGCTTCAGTGGCTCCCTACTGCTTCTGTGATAAAATACCAACTTTCCTGTTTGACATTTAATGACCTCCACTTTATTGCTCCAACCTGTTTTTGCAGATTTATTTCAAACTACTGTTCTTCAAGCACTCAATGTTCTAGGCAAACTAGACTACCTGCTATCCTCTGTATCCAGATCTTATCTCCTGCTTCTGTAACTTTGCACAAAGTATCCCCCATGTCTGGAAGGCTTTTCCCTCTCAACTCTACCTCTTGGAATTCCTAGTTCTCCTTCCAGGTTCATCTCAAGTGCTATCTCTTACATGAGTCCTTTGTTTTTTGTTTTTTGTTTGTTTGTGGTTTTTTTTGTTGTTTTTGCAGGGCAATGAGGGTTAAGTGACTTGCCCAAGGTCACACAGCTAGTTAAGTGTCAAGTGTCTGAGGCTGGATTTGAACTCAGGTCCTCCTGAATCCAAGGCCAGTGCTTTATCCACTGCACCACCTAGCTGCCCCCATGAGTCCTTTTTGATCCCATCTTCCCCCAACAGTTTTTAGTGTATCCCTAACAAGATTTGTGTGTGTATACACACAGAGACAGATATATATATATATATATATATATATATATAGAGAGAGAGAGAGAGAGAGAGAGAGATATGTATATGTGTTTGTATGTTTGTGTGTGTCCATATGTATATACACAATTACATAGAATTTACATTATTATATATATATATATACACACATGGAAGAAAGAAATAAGGATAACATACATATAACACACATTACATAGAATGTAACTTATATTTTTACCTAATATAATAAAATATCTGTTCAATATTCATATAGGATACATTGTATTACATAATTATATATTACACAATATATAATAATATGTTATATGTACAGAATATTGTCGTATAGATGTATTCTCTGTGTGTGTTAGAAACTTTGATGACCTCAAAAAAAATCCAAAATGAAACTGTTTTGTAGTTATATAATTTAGATAAGGCAAGTTAGATTCATGAAATAAGGTATTATTCCAACAATGGGAGCCAAAGCTTGGATCTATTTTAAGTTTATAAAAATAAATGGGGGCAGCTAGGTGGCACAGTGGATAGAGCACCGGCCCTGGAGTCAGGAGTACCTGAGTTCAAATCCGGCCTCAGACACTTAACACACACTTACTAGCTGTGTGACCCTGGGCAAGTCACTTAACCCCAATTGCCTCACTAAAAAAAAAATAAATAAAATAAAAAAAAAATGACATGCTCTACAGTTGGAGGTTCTATGTAGTCCAAACAAGAGCAAGACTTGGCATCAGAATTTTTAAATTTCAATCCCAACTCTGCCACTTACTAACTGTATGATGGTGACCAAGTCATTTAACTTCTCTGACTTTGAGTTTTTCTCACATGTTGATAGGGATTGCAAATGCTTATGGTATCCACCTCATTAGAGCCTAGGATTTATCTCCTAAACCATTGACAGGCTATAATCTGCATTTGGGAAGAAAATACCCGCACCAAAAACAACACAGATCCTTCACATAGGCTTACCTCGCAGTACTGGTATAATAAGAATTCTTTGTAAACTTTAAAAACAATATATGATTGTGAGTTACTTTTATTATGGTTATAATCATCTTCTATCTAGAAGGACAACATGACATTTTGGTACCCAAGGCAATATATTGCTATGTACTGGGGAGAAAACACTATTTTAACCATGTAACCCAGAAATTTGCTTTCCCCACCCCTTCCCTGTAATTTTCTCTATCTATCCATTTTTATGGTCTGTTCCTCTTAGATGAAGGCAAAAGGATATAATTGGAAACATACTGGATTGAGAGTCAGGAGGCCTGAACTCTATTCCTTTTTCTATCACTAACTAGCTATATGACCTTTTAACTCATCTGTAAAATTTTTTAAAGGGTCTTAACTAGATAACCTCTAAGATTCTTTCTAGCTATAAATCAAAGGGTTTAAGCTCTCATTACAGAATTAAAATAGAGAATGTATAGAGGGTCACCACCCATAGAACCAGGAAGATATGACTTTCTTTTTTTGACATAGTGGCCTGAGCAGATCACTCACTCTCTTAGTGCTCTAGGTGACTTTCTAAGACTGAAAATTCAGAGAAGGTAGCAACCTGCATTTGTGTGTGTGTGGGGGGGGGGGGTATGTAATCTGGGAATTCTCAGTACCAATGAGAACACTTATCAATCCCAATACCCCCATGATTAAATTTGTAAAATGTTTTAGATGAGGAAAAACTATGCAAAGCAATGAACCTTAAAGTTATTGGTTTTTCCATTTGTCTTCTCTTCATCCTGGAATGCAATCCTTTTTACTTTATCTTGTCACCCTAGAACCTTCAGATTTTCCTAAAAAGAGAATTTGACAGATTAATTTTCAATTTTAAGAAAGCTCTTCATAAGGTAGGTACATACATAGACCATCATACCTGTAGCAAGCCATCTGAATGAGGGAGTATAGTGAAGGCTACTTGGAATGGTGTTTTTTTTTTCTTGCAAATTATACAACTGAGGAAAGATTGTAATTGGTTTCCCTGACTCAAGTTTCTCACCACTCCAGTCCATTCTAGATAGAGATTCCAAAGTGATTTTTAACCTAAACATAGGTCTGTCCACATGACTCCATTACACAGCGAACTCATGTGGTTTGTTATTGCCTTTAGAATAATATATAAACTCCTTGATTTAGCATTTATAGCCCAACACAACTGGCTTTCTCTTTATTCCTCACTTAGGACACTCCTCCTAACTTTGTGCCTTTGTACAGGTGGTTCCCTGTGCTTGGAAGTTACTCTCTTTTTCCTTACAATTGACAGAGTTACTCTCTTCCTTTAACATGAAATTCAGGCACCGTCTATATGAATAACTTCCTTCATCCAACCTCTCTCCTAAACGACCTTCCATTTAGTTATGGTGAATATGCATATATACATCTATATATGTGTATATTAACTTTATATTTATATTGTACAGTTTTATACATACTTGTGGTCTCTCCCATTAGAATAGGAATTCACTGAGAGTAGGTACTGTTTCTTCATACATGTCAGGCCAGCACCTAGCACAGTACCTGGCTTCCTTTAAATCCCAACTAAAATCTTCCCTCCAAAGAAAACCTTTCTTGAACCTCTTAATTCTAGTCTTTCCTCCTGTCAATTTGTTTCCTATTTGTCCTGTGCATATATTTATATGTTCATATGTATATGTTTATATATGTCTATAAACACACATTTTATTTATACCCATGGATATATATGTGTGTGTGTGCATACAGATGTTTATACAGTCACATATATACATATATGTACATATCCATATATATAAGATATATATCTCTATATATCAGATATATCATGTTGTCTCTCCAAATTCAACTGTAAGCTCTTTTAAGGACAGGGACTTCCTTTTACCTGATTTTTTAAAAATCTCCAGTGCTTAGCATAGTTCCTGGAACATGGTAGGTACTTAATAAATTTTCATTGATTGATTGGCCAGCATTTAACAAATATTGTTGATTGGTTGTCTAATAAGAGTGTGACATGGTCATCTTTTTCCTATGTCAGAAAGAAAAGAAATAATAGAATTTATTATTACTAAAGCATTACTACTTTAAATCATAGAAACTTAAAGATCGGCTAATTCAACATCGCATCTTGTCGTAAGAACCTTTTCAGATCTGGAAAACTTCTAGGGATGTGATTGGCCGTGAATGAACTGACCCAGAGACACAAATTACACAGGGACAATAGTTTAGAAAAACAACTTTGAAAGACTTGAGAACACTGATCCATGTAATCATACTCTATGAGTCCATAGTGCTGAAAATGAAACATGTCACTCACTTCCTACCAGAGGTGTGATGGACTTAAAATCCAGAAAGAATATCCATTTTTGGTCATAGGCAATGTGGGAATTTGTCTTGATGGCCTATGTGTGTTTTTTGTGAGTTGTTGTTGTTGTTGTTGTTGTTCAATTGAGGGGGTAGGGAGCAGGAGAAAGGGATGGCAAAAACTTATAAGAAAAAATACATTACAGGGCAGCTAGTTGGCTCAGTGGATAGAGCACTGGCTCTCTGAAGTCAGGAGGACCTGAGTTCAAATCTGGCCTCAGATACTTGACACTGACTAGCTGTGTGACCCTGGGTAAGTCACTTAACCCTCATTGCCCTGCAAAAAACAAACAAAAACAAAACAAAACAAGAATAAACACATTACAATTTAAAAATGAAATAAACCTAAAAATTGCCTTTCCAGGCTGAAAAAAAATTCTCTTGGTGCCAGGTTTCTAGGTAGATATTCTAGGCACAGCAATGATTCTGTGGGTTTTTTAATGTCCCCTTTAGAAAAATTTAAGTTTATATTACCCACCAGGCAAATGCCTTTTACTACTCACTGGAGTGACCATATCAACTTCCTTAGAGTCCTGTCCTCTTTCTGCCTGCCAGAAGCCTATGGTTATGTATTAATTCAGAGTCTCTCTTAGCCTGAGTCTTAATTGAAGAAATATAATTTTTCAGTATTATTAGAGGCCAGATAATCCATGCCCTTTGTGAACTGACAGCATTTGCTCATAATTCAGACAGGTTCCCGAGTTCAGATAGCATTTTGGTTACATTAAATGACTCATTATACTTGGACATTTAATTACTTTCATCATCTAAACAGTATACCTTATAAGCATACTTAAATAAGCACTTTTTCCTATAAACTGAACCATCCTGGTAAGGACCAAGAGTAATTTAGTGGGTGGGTAATTTTTAATATGAACCAGAAGGTTCATTTTATTTGAACATTACGGCAACCTAGTCCATGTTTTCCCAAGGATCTTGCCATACATAGCATATTTTTCCTTTGCATAACAGGACCAAACAAATGAGCTAGACCCTTCACCCCACCCTACTCTATTGGGATTCACTAGACCTCTAGGCTCAGATAGTAGGCAGAACAATAGACTCGGGGTCAGGAACACCTAAATTCAAATCCAGCCTCAGACACATCTTTCTCCACAACCAAAGCTGGTCATTCAAATTACTCAAAATGTAAATTCCTTGTGGTGTTATTTTCCCTTATATTATTGGTTTCTACATATTTTGCTCAGCATCAATTCTTACAAATCTCTCCAGGTTTCTCTGAATTCTTCATATTTGTCTTTTCTTATCATAAAATCATATTCCTTTACATGTGTCTATCACAGCTTGTTCAGCCATCTCCAGTGTGTGAGTACCTACTTTGTTTCCAAGTCTTTTCTGAAATTATTGTTTCAAAATGGACTCAGAAGGCCCCCATCCCAAAAAACTCCCTAAGAGTGAAGGGAGATGAACTTATACTGTGGACTTGCCAAGAGTTTCTCCCTTGGATCTTCTAGCCTCACACTTCTTATTTATACCCAACTATACCACATGAGCTCTTACACATGTAAGTAGTTTAGAGGCACCATTTTGATCACTTTCTTGTGGGTGAGAAGACATTAACCTTTTTTTGTTAATGTCACTCTTAAAGTTTGATGACCAAAATTGGACACTGTAAACTAGATGTGGCATAGTCAGGACAGAGGACCATGGACTATTATTTCCATAACTCTGAACACTACAGATCTATTAAACAGCCTTGGGCTTGTATTAATGACCACATGACCTAGTCAATAGAAGTGGTGGGGCTGGAAGTCAGAATTCAAGTACTACCTTTGACACATAATGACTTCTTTTGTGTGTGTGTGTGTGTGTGTGTGTTTGTTTTTTGCAGGGCAATGGGGGTTAAGTGACTTGCCCAGGGTCACACAGCTAGTAAGTATCAAGTGTCTGAAACCAGATTTGAACTCAGGTCCTACTGAATCCAGGGCTGGTGCTTTATCCACCATGCCACCTAGCTGCCCCCTAAAATAATTATTAATAATGAATTTCAAGGGGAAGCTAGGTAGAGAAGTGGAGAAAGAGAGAAAGAAAATTAACACATTTCTTGGGGACCTAGGTATTCAGTTTAGCTCATTTCCCCAACCCCAACCCTCCTACTTCAGAAAGTTCAGTTTTTTGGGTTGTTTTTTTGTGTGTGGGGGGCAATGAATGTTAAGTGACTTGCCGGGGGTCACACAGCTAGTGTTAAGTGTCTGAATCTGGATTTGAACTCAGGTCCTCCTGAATCCAGGGCCAGTGCTTTATCCACTGCACCACCTAGCTGCCCAGAAAGTTCTCTTCTTAAGAACTTTAGCCAACCTCTTTGGGACAAGCCCAGAGGTACAATAGAGCTTTTGTTTTGATAATTAGACTGATGGGATTATACCACACCTATCTGGACTTCCACTTAGACCCTCAGGGGGTCTCTCCCATTAGGTCATTACATCTTTATTTTTTTATTTAGAATTTTCCCCAAGTTACACATATAAAGAAATTTTGACATCAATTTTTAAAACTTTGTTTTTGAAATTCTCTTCCTCCCTCCCTACCCACCCCACCTTAAGAACTCACATAATGACTTCTTGATGCTGAGCAAGTCAATAAACCTCTCAATGAACTGAACTACTCTCTAATACTTTTAAGTTGCCAAACCTATATTTATAGAGGATGCTTTCTAAGTCTATACCTCTGACATCACCAATCTGGACCAAAATTTAAAAGTTCACGTATCTTGGGTTTGTTTCCTATTAGCCATGTTTGTTCTCTCCTATATCTGAAGAACATCCATCCTGATAAATGACAGAAATAAGTATGGTAGATTCCTAATTCTCTCAGAAGCAAAGGTGTCCAGTAGCTGTCTTATAAGGTAACTGGTAAGGAGCAAACAGAGCTTATATATAGCTGATCTAGTTAATTAAAATGGACACTAAGATGGTATCCTTCAACATGCTTTGTTAGAAGACAGGAGGTCTCAGGAGTTACACTCTCACCTCACCTCCCAACTCCCCACCCTGCCCCCCCCCCCGAAAAAAAAACCACACCATACCCATAGGAAGGTGAAATTTCCCTTCAGAAGGTACCATCTGAAGAGGAGTGATTAGTGAAATCAGTTTTTTAAGCTCCACCTATCTCAGTTTAGCTGTAGTTTGAATTGTACCACAAGGAGCTGACTTTTTTGGATCATTCTGATCATTGGGGTTGTTTCTCACCATGATTCCAGCCACTAGCCTGTGCAATGGATGTGGAATGTTAACTTTTAAAGAAGATTAATTCTGGGACATTTCCCAGATCACACATCTGGCTTTTTCACAATCCCCAAAGGAGAAGATTTATGAGGGGAAAACAGTGAGAATGATTACATTTATTAACAGGTTTACTTTATGTGTGATTTTTTTTTCTTTTTGCACAGCTGTATGGCCAACCCACACTTTCTCAGGTACCAACTGGCTCTGTTTTTTTTCATATGTCTCTGAATGCCCGATTCGCTTCACCATACCCAGTGATGTCCCCTCGACACATTTAGTGGGAGTTCAATAAAAGTTGGTTTGATAATGAGTATCCATAGTTTGTTGGGTGGAACATGTTTTCCAATCCATAAATTCTTATTTTTGTAATGTAATTACAATAAAGGGCCTGCATCACATTGTGCTTGTTTCGAGTATTGAATGGGTTATTAGACAGAAGATGGGGACCAGTTGTTCTCTCTCCCTAGAAAGGACACAAGAGAAGGAAACAGGTTTAAACCGAAACATGAAGGAATGGTAGGAGAGAAGCTGGTTTTGACAGGCAGTTCTAACTCCTGACCTATAGGGTAACTGTGTTATATCTGACTTTTACTAAATATACTTATTATGTTTAAAGGAACATTATATGAAAAATATACATGTATAAATCTGGAAAATAATAAGTTTTCTCGTTAACAAGATTTAATTGGATAAAGAAGGATTTCCTGGAATTAAAGATTATTCATTATTGAGTTCCTTTTTTTTAATGAGAACTTCATTTCATTATGTTATTCTGAATTTAAAAACCCCAAACCAAACAAGAACCAAAACTCTGAGCATTTCCATATACACATCAAAATACAAAAAGTGGGTTATACAAGAAACTGTGAAACTTTCGTACTACTTGCTTTTTAAAAAAAAGTATATAATTAATTCTACACATTACTTTCAAACATTTCTCTTTGTGCTTCCCTCTGAACTGCTGATTATTCATTCTATGCATCAAAAAGAAATATTTCGTTGCCTCTCCTGTTTTTGGTCTCACTATTTCTAACCTTCTCCCCTCTGTTACTCACCCCTAATGAAAGAGGAGGGGAGCAGGAACGCGAGCCTTGTAACAAATAAGCATAGTCAAGAAAAAGTGAATCCACACAGTGGACAGTCAAAAAATGTCTATTTCTGTCAGGAAGTGGATAACATGCTTCCTCTAGAAACTTGGTCAGTCACTGCTTTGATCAAATTTCTGAAGTCTTTCAAAGTTGTTTTTTCTTTACAATATTGTTGTACAAATGAATGTCCCTTAATTGGGGAATGGCTAAATAAGCTGTGGTATATGATGGTGATGGAATATTATTGAGCTATAAAAAATGACAAGCAGGATGATGTCAAAAAGGCCTGGAAAGACTTCTATGAACTGATGGAGAGTGAAGTGAGCAGAACCAAGAGAACATTGTGCACAGTGACAACAATATTGTTTGATGAAGAACCGTGAGTGACTTTACTATTCTCAACAATACAATGATCCAAGACAATCCCAAAGGACTAATGATGAAGCATATTATCCACCTCCAAAGAAAGAACTGATATTGATTGAACACAGACTGAAGCATGGTATTTTTCACTTTCTTTCGTTTTTTCTTTTATTCAAGTTTTCTTATACAAAATGATTAATATGGTAATGTTTTACATGATTGCACATATATAACCTATATCTAATTGCTTGCCACCTCAGGGAGGAGTTAGGGGAGGGATAGAAGGAGGGAGAAAATTTGGAACTCAAAACTTTAAATTAAAATTTTTATTATTTAAAAAATACAATATTGTTTTACAAAGTATCTTCTTGGTTCTATTTATTTCATCCTGCTTCAGTTTACAGTATCCAGTATTCCTTCTTTTGTCATTTCTTACATGCAATAATAATTCAATTACATTCATAAATCCCAATCTGTTTAGCCATTTTCCAATTGATGGGGGGGCAACCCCATTGGATTCTAATTCTTTTCTTTTCTACACCTCACCCCACCCCCACCACATTCCAGCCCTTTTAATTCTACCTTCACAATAAGGAAATTCATTTGTTTTCAACTCCTCCCTACTTGGTATCACCTTCTTGTTTAGCCCCTTCCCTCCATCTTGGTTCCCAAGCTCTGCTAATTTCCCTGTAGCATTTAATCTAATTCTTCACTTATCTATGCAAGTTCAATTTTCCTTTGTTTAACAGTGCAGTATGTCTGATGCCAGTTCCTCTTCCCAATATGCTTATATATTTTTCTTCTCAAGCCCCCCAATTATGAGAAACATTAAGTTCTACCCATTTCTTCCTTCTTTCTACAGTAGCATAGCCCTGTTACTTTCCTTTCTCTTTCCCCTCTTGCAAAACCTTAGGAAAGAACCAATCTATTCCTCAGGTCCTCTTGCTTTTCTTTTTTTAACTCCCTCAATACGCTTGGAAGACAGTAAGGTTCTGAAGGTGCAACTGTTTCTCTCTTTTTTCCTTCTCCTATTAGAATGTTAGCACTTCATCATCACAGGGAAAAGAGACTCATCTACTCATCTTCCCATTTCTTTCCTTTTTTATAAATACATCATTTTGATCCTTTGAAAAAATGTCTCCCACTTCCCAATGACCACATTCCTTCTCCTCTTCCATCAAACCTAAAGAAGTATAAGAGAAGACAAAATAAAACACTCAACCATGACTGACAATGCATGGCTCATTCTACTCCTACAGTCCACCACCTTTCAGCTGAGGGGAGTGAGGTGTGTTTCACATCAGTTTTCTAGAATATTTCTTACTGCATTGACTGATTTCTTTCAGTGTTATTTTCTCCTACAATATTATGACTAATATTTAAATTATTCTCTCACTTCTACTTACTTTTCTCCTCTTTAGCTCATGTAAGTCTTCCCAAGTTTCTAAATTCAAAACATTCACTGTTTTTTGTTCTCCTCTTAGGTCTCATTTCTTTTCCTATAAAGAATTACTCTTCCATAGCTAGCTACTTATTTGATCTTCATGTCCTGTGCCTACCTTCATTTCATTGCTTTCAGATCAAGAGAGAAAGAAAAGTGGTGGATTGAATGCAGAAAACTTGGGACTGAATATAGCTTTATACACAATGATATGAGGCATGGGAGTTACCACATGCTCTCTGCTACTGCCCAATGAGGGGCCAAGGTGTCTTCCTGCATTAACTTTTATATGGCTTCCCACAGAAGATTTATGTGAATACAGTCCCAACCTGTAAGTTAGAAATTAACTTCATGGATTTGTAAGTTTCTTGTCATTAACTTCCCCATTAGACTCATCAACGTCTTCTCTCTTTTCCCTTTGTCCAGATGGACTATCAAAACTGGACTTTCAGATCTATGACTCCTACCACATCTGCAAGGGCCAAATGCCTCATTAACCAATCCTTTAATTTTTAAAGAAAAATTAAATCCTTTATACTGCTTCCTTTCGACCAAAAATAGCCCATGAATGCCAAAATCTATTGACGAAAGGGACAGATGTTCATGATCATAGAGGTGAAGTTGGTGGCAAGTACTAGTACTCACTCTCTTTGTCTCCCAAACAATTCACTTAATTTTCTCCTGTGGACTGAACCATTCCAGACTAACAATGCACTAAATGCACTAAACCTCTCTCAACTCACATCTTTGTTCTCTTAATCCATTCATAGACTCATTCACTGGGAAAACTGTAATCCTTGAGATCCAAGGTCACATGAGGGAAGATAACTTGAGATATGGTCCCAAAAGTGGGAAGACAAATTACCCAGGACACTATAAGGCTGCTTGATAGAGGACTACCTCCAGGATAGGGAGCAATGTGGGGTCAGGCCATGAAAAAGTTCACATGGAGCACATCTACTGGACATAGAAAAGAACCAGCAGTTCTTATTTTAACTGATTGTTCAAGATTCAGTTACTAGATTCAGGGTTTTTTGTTTGTTTGTTTGTTTGTTTGTTTGTTTTTTGCAGCTAGATGGTATAGTGGAGAGAGTGATGTACTTCAAATCAGAAAGACCTGAGTTCAAATCCAGCATCAACTATTTAATGGTTGTCTGAGCTGGGCCAGTCACTTAACCTATCTCTTCCTCAGTTTCCTCATCCAAATAGTGATAATAATGACACCTATTTTCTAGGCTTATTGTGAGAATTAAATTAGATTATTGTTATTTATCACTGTTTTATTTATTTATTTCATTTATTTATTTGTTCATTCATTTTTAAAATTTCTTTCTTTATTTTAAAACCTTTTATTATTGCTGAATAAGTCCAAATTCTGTCAGAGCCCTCCACATTTTATTTTATTTTATTTTATTTGTTTTTATTTTATTTATTTGTTTTTGTGAGGCAATTGGGATTAAGTGATTTGCCCAGGATCACACAGCTAGTAAGTGTTGTGTCTGAGGCTAGATTTGAACTCAGGTACTCCTGACTCCAGGGCCAGTGCTTTATCCACTGCGCCATCTAGCTGCCCCCTGAAGATAATTTTCTTTTTTTTCCTTTCCTTTTCTTTTCTTTTCTCTTTCTTTCTTTCTTTCTTTTTTTTTTTTTTTGTGAGGCAATTGGGGTTAAGTGACTTGCCCAGGGACACACAGCTAGTAAGTGTCAAGGGTCTGAGGCCAGATTTGAACTCATGTCCTTCTGAATCCAGGGCCAGTACTCTATCCACTGTGCCATCTAGCTGCCCCAGCCCTCCACATTTTAGTGTCCTAGGTTGAAGTTCGGACTATCCCACAGTCATACCTCTCCTTAACGACATCATTGTTTTATTTATCAAGCCCAAGTCAAAATAGCCAACCACTACTGCTACTCAATCTCACCAATCTAAAATACTCTGAATAGATTCCAAGATGTCTGGATTTATGAGAAACACCTAACCTTAGAATTACAAGCAGGGTAAGTAATGGAATACAATTTTTTGGACACATTTTGCACACAAAATCAAGTCCTTTGATTTAGTCAATACAACCATAATGTTTCAAGACACAGTTACTGAAGTTCTTGTTGATCTTCCCCAAGATGTCATTGCATTTTTAAATAGTATTGCAATCACAAACAAAAATATTCAGTAGAGACTTTTCTTCCAGTTGCCCCTTCATTTTTTTTCTTCTAGACACAGATACATCTAAGATGCTCATAAGGGACAGTATAGGGCTGGTGAAAATATTTCAAAGAAAAAGGAAAGCCACAGGTATTCTAGCAGCTTATTATTCCTGCCATTTGTCAGTAGCAAAATGGAATTATTTAACTTCCTTAACAGGGTTCTGACACCCCTCAGAATTCTTCAGCATGGAGAAAATGTGGCTGCTTTACTTAGTGGGAGCGAGGAACTTGATTACAAATCAATGTGCATTTACTAAATACCTGCTACATGCCAGGCACTGAGAAGCATTGGGTGTGATATCTAAACTCTAGTTGACTCCAGGAACAAGGATGTTCTTCCCCGTAGACTATATTATTTATGTATGTATGTGTTTTCCTGAATGACCAACACATTGGAGTTGTTGTCAGAGACATCATACAGGAACAATCAGGAGAGACTTGGAAAGTACTAACCCAACTCCTTTGACATCATTTATATGGCAAGTCTAGTTGCTGAAGTTTCAAATCCTCCAATGAATTTATCTTTGTAAGCTGATTTTAGGGCATATTTTGTGGTATTTGCCATGGGAATGCCCAAGTGGAGCTATTGAGGAAGTGAGGAAAACTCAATCTACATTTCTTCTGGAATAAGATTGTATTATATCTTCTAGATTAGACATTCCATGAAGGCAAGGGCCTTGTCTTATCTAAACACCTAATTCCCCCAATACCTATCACAGTGTTCTAAAAACAGTATAGGAACCTAATAAATGCTATTTGAGTAAATGAATAGGACGAAACTCATTCCCATGAGTTCAAATCTAGCCTCAGACATGGACTATCTGTGAGACCCTGGGCAAGTCACTTATCCCTATTTGCCTCAATTTCCTCATCTGTAAAATGAGTTGGAGAAGGGAATAGCAAACCATCCCAGTATACTTGTCAAGAAAACCCCAAATTGGGCCACAAAGAGTTGGACACAGCTGAAACAACTCAACAGCAACAACAACAAGTGCTCTGTTAGCTGGACACTCAAAGAATGTAAGCTCGGAGAATTTAATCCAGCAGCACTATTGGTAACTGAGACTGTGACTAAAATCAATGACTAAAAAGCCTTGGCAGAAACTTTTGGGGCTCCCATAGCCATTGGCAGGTACCTCAACTACCCTGGTATTGGATAGGGTTAGATTTATTGCCATCCCAAAGGAATTTTGCCATGCTCATAATGATTCTAGAATGTGCCCCTGGATTCCATATCCCAAGTCACCATCTGCTCTACAGACAGCCTGGTATTTTCTAAAGGAGATCATTTGCCTATGTAGTCTCTAGGTACAGATTGTCTCGGCTCAGGGCCCACAATTTATGGTCATGTTCTGGAATGAGCTCCAAAAGAAATTAGGAGTTCAGATATTATTTACCACAGCCTTCCACCAAAAGACCAATTTAAAATCAAGAGATTAAGGACTTTTCATGCTGTTGTGTCATTCACTTAGAGCAAGACTAATCCTAGTTTCTTCCAATAGAAGAATTTTCTAAAAACAATGAGAGATACCTTCCTCTTTAGAACCCATCTTTTCTGGTAGCTTATCATTTTTTCCATATATTTGCCTAGTGGGTACATCAGAGAATCAGCACCTGACTTCTTTGCCTAATTAGGAAAAACACCTATAAATGGCAGCACGGGCCACTCAACAAGTATCAGAATATAGATATAGGTTATAGAAGCAGAGAGATGGGTGATGGTCAATATTATTAGAAACTGCTGATACAACCAGTCTTCTAAAGCTCATATCATGTGGGTTCCATGTAAGTTCAACAACAGTGAGAATGAGCTACACATTCATGTGGTTGTGCTCATAAGAAGAGTATGAAGTACAGGAAATTCAGTTGTATATGATCAAGGGAGACATATTATTTAATATATTGGAAGAGGTTCATCCCAAAGGATTATTCTTGGAAGCGAGCAGAGATAGCCATACCTCTGTCCTTCTTAGGATGTTATATCAAACTGATTGCCTTTTCAAGGTCAGAGTTGTTATTGGAAAAAATGAGTGGTTGTGCCTAACTAGGGTAACCTCAAATGGATGCAAGGAGAAAGGAGCAGGAAAGCCCTGTTCACAAGGGATTGTTTTGTCATTTTCAATGTGCTCATAGAGGAAAAGAAATTAAGCCAAGATGCCAAAGGTCATATTATTAATGCCAATGTATGTAGATTAGACAACAAAGCTTTATTGCTTTGGGTCATATTCACATTAGTAATGAGATAGAGGGTGACCCATAGAAGCCTGTGGAACAGGGGTAAAAGGACAGCTATAAATGGTTGGTTGTCTAACATCCTTCCTTCCACATGGTGTTGTTGTTTTTCATCAGGTTACCGATGTGGAGAAAAAGTAAAGGAGTAGAGAAAGAAGGGGCAACTGTAGTGTATTTGGGACTCCCCTTGGGCTCCAGCCCCGGTGTTTCTCATGCACTTACGTGGAAGTCAGGCCACCATCAGAAAAGGAAATAGATGATAAAATCATAATCCAGACTCAGCCTCAAGCTGTACATCTGAGGTCTGAGGCATTTCCCTACCTCTAGGGCTATGTCTGAGAGGGCACCATATGTTACATCCATATATTTTTATTTGCTAACAAAAATGCTGTTCAATGACAATATAATATCTTTGCCTAATACAAAGGCAGAGAAATGGATTAAATCGGTGATTCGCTATGGCTGGTCCATGGACCATCCAACAACAGATATTATATGTGAAACAAGTCTAGAAAAGTAGTCTGGAGCCAGATTATGAAGGGCTTTCAAATAGTTAGCACATTTTGTCCCAGGGATAATAAGGAGCAACAGAAACACCTTTATCAGCATGGTGAGATGTACTTTAGGGCCATCAACTTGGTACCCATATGGATTGGAGAGGGGAGAGACTAGAAGCACTAAAACCAACTAGGAGGAAAGAGGGCACAAGAAAGGAAGGGAAGAAGCATTTAAGTTCCTCCCATGTGTCAGACATATACTCTCATCTGATAGACTATTAGAATAGTCCACAATAGAGTTAATGAGGACCCTAGGAAGGGTGGTAGCTATATGAGTGGAGATAAGGGAACACAGAATTGATAGGACTTGGCATCTGATTGGATTTGGGAGGGGGAGAGATAGAGGTAAGAGTTTGCCTGAAGGCTCCCAAATCTGGGTAACTGGAAGGATGCTCTAGAAAATTAGGAAGGGGGGAAGGTTATAAGAAAAAGGTAATGAATTCTCCTTGGAATATATTCAGTTTGAGATACCCAGGAAGCAACTAGTTAGTGCTGTGGGACTAGGTTCAGAATAGAGATGAAGACTAGATATGTAAGTAATTTCTGTGTTGTCTGGGTAAAGATGATAGCTAAGCCCCTGAGAGCTTATGGGATGACTAAAAGAAGAGTAAAGAAAGAAAAGGCCGCTGATCTGAGCCCTGGGATACAACCACACAAGGGGAAGAGGTAGTAGAATGCTGTAAAGAAACAGTACGACAGATAGGAGGAGAGCCAGGGGTGAGCAATATAAAAAATAAAAAACAAAGGACAGTGTCAAGACAAGATGAGAGTATTTAATAGTGTCAAATGCTGCAGAGAGGTTTAAGGAAAAGGTCACTCGATTCAGCAATTAAGATATCACTGGTAACCTTGGAGAGAACAGTCTCAGGTGAGTGGTGGGATTGGAAGCCAGAATGCAAGTTGAGAAGTGAACAGGCGGAGAAAAGTCTAAACAAAAACAACTTCTCATCTCTGATTATGTTTTTACCCATCTTCCATTATTCAATAGCCTTATCTGTACTTATCAACATTTTAGCAGTCAACACCTGATGATACATACTGCTTTAATTTTTATTAAAATCTAGCAAAAGAGTCACTTTTTTTCCAGGCCTATTTTAAGTCTCTTTCAGATCCTGAACCTGTGCCTCCATTTAATTGTCAAAACGACACTAGAAGAAAGAAACCTTTATCAACAACAGAAAAGACGTACCTAAGAGCCCCCAGAGAACTGAAGACACAAAGAGTCAGAAGCTTAGAGGTGACTTAATCCCCCCCAAATGTCACTCACCAATTACTCCAGCATGTAATGAGAATAATGAAGGGCTTAGAAGTGAAGATTTCATTCACTGACCCCACAAATCTTAAAATTGGCTACACCCCCTGCATGGACCCAACCGAAGTAGATAAGAGCATATAGTAAACCATTTGTCCAAAACAGTATGCACCAAATTACCATTTGTATTATGATAACAGAAAAGGTAAAAAGCCTCATTTTTAAGACTTTGTGGTCAATAACGGTGCATTTGGAGGGTGTAACATTTGCATTCATACAGGGAAACAGCTCGGGGGAAGGGACAAATGCCCTAGATTGAAAGCTCTAATATCAACATTGCTGAGGAAAATTGGTGGGGGTGGAGAGAAGAAAATGAATGAAAGAGAGAAGCCCATCCCTGGAGCAGCTGCCCAGGAGGGAATGAGACTTGCTTCTAGCCTGCCTGCCCCCATCTGTTCCCAAAGAAATAAGAGTCGCTGGTCTGGCAGGCAGAAGGAAAGCGAAAATGTCACCTCTTACTCTTCTTACATGAACATTTAGGTGTTACAGTGGACAGAATGACAGACCTAGAGTCAGGAAGATCTGAGTTCAAATTTGGTCTCAGATGCTTTCTAGCTGTGTAACCCTGAGCAAGTCACTTAACACTGTCTCAATTTCCTCATCTGTCAAATGATTTAGGGAAGGAAATAGCAAACCAATTCAATATCTTTGCCAAGAAAACCCCAAATGGGGTCACAACGAGTCAGATACAACTGAATAACAACTACAACAATATTTTTTCTTATATGTAGTTGGTACTTAATCAATAGTTGTTGAATATAAGCCTCTTGAGGTCAGGGACTGTCGTATTTGTATCTTTGCATGATTAATGCCTAGCACTGTACCTGGAATTTAATAAACGCTTATTAATTGACAAACTGAATAAATAAATGAAAGGCACAACTCAGAAGGGGTATAATACAGAATCCCTATTCTAAAGAGAGATCCATTCCAATTCAATAGCTACATCCCATTAATCCACTATCCCAAGGATATCCCCCAAAAGATGAAAAGACCTACTTGTACAAAAATATTTATAGCAGCTCTATTTGTGGTGGCTAAAAATTGGAAATCAAAGGAACGCCCATCAATAGGGAAATGGCTAAACAAGCTGTGTATATGAGAGTAATGAAATATTACTGTGTAGTAAGAAATGATAACCAGGTTGACTTCAGAAAAGCTTGGAAAGACATATATGAAATGATGTATTGGGAAGTGAGCAGAAGCAAGAGGACTCTGTACATTATACAATACAGCAGTATTGTATAATGAAGAACTGTGAATGACTTGAATATTCTCAACAATACAATAATCCAAGAAAATCCCAAAAGAACATTGATGAAACATATTATCCACCTCCAAAGAAAGAACTGATATTGATTGAACAGACTGAAGCATGTTATTTTTCACATTCTTTCATTAAGTGACAAATATGGTGATGTTTTGTGTGATCATATATGTATAACCCATATCAGATTGTTTGCCTTCTCGGGAAGGGAGGAGGGGAGGGATGGAAGGAGGGATAGAGAGTGGAACAGAAAAATATTTTTTAAAAAATATCTAACCTGTCACTAAAAAAAAAAAAAAGGCAGCTAGGTGGCCTAGTGGATAGAGCACCAGCACTGGAGTCAGGAGTATGTGAGTTCAAATCCAGCCTCAGACACTTAACACTTACTAGTTGTGTGAGCCTGGGCAAGTCACTTAACCCCAATTGCCTCACATAATAATAATAATAATAATAATAATAATAATAATAATAATAATAATAATAATAATAATAATAATAATAATAATAATAATAATAATATTTAACCTGAAAAAAAAAGAAGGTGGGGGAAGGGGTGTGCTGGAAAGGATAAAGGATGTATATATGTATCTATATACACACACATAAATATATATGTTGTGCATATATGAGTCATAGGTCTTATTTATATAGTAATTATGTTTAAACAAATTTGTCCTATATTATTTATATAAATTGATATGCATATATTATTTATAAAACAGTTATTTACCTGTATTTTTTTAAAAAGAAAACTGCATTTTTATTTTTAAAAAAGGAAGAGGAAAGATTTAAAATACTGTTATATGTACTAGAATATATCTAGCTATATCTAAATGTAATAATGTAGAAAATATACATTATTCATGTCATATATATGTGTATGCATACATAATATTTATGTTTGATATATGTATAAGATTTGATTATATATCAGAAATAATTTTTTAAAGAAAATATAACTGCTTAGGCCTGCTGCAGAGCTGACCCATTATTAACTTTTTCCTAACCCATACTAGTCAACCTAAATTTCTGTTGCAGTAAACATCAGGGAATTAATGGAGGAATCTCTAGCTTCAATCCCACCTATAAGCTTATGAAGACAATAAATGTCACATATAAAGTGGGAAACCAGAGTGAAAAAAAAAAGGTTCATTAAATATCTAATGGGTATAATCATATAGAATATATGGTTGCATATATATTATATATAGTATATAATTATATAGTATATATTATATAATGCATGCAATATATTTTATACTTATAGTATATATAATTGCGTTGTAATATTATATGTGTATATATACACATGTGTGTATATGTATATGGGTATAGATATTCCAAACATCATATTATTGTCCAACAATTAATTATTGTGTCACTTTTTTTTTCTGAAAGGTATATTGGGGGTTTCATATGTACCAGTCCCTTCAGTGTGATGGGTGCAGCATAGATTTACCACTGCAAAAGAAAATCAACCCAAAGCTTGTTTTCAATCCTGACTCCTACCACTTGGTCCTGGCTCTTACTACTGCCCTGAGGGCTCCTCTGATTTGTCTTCCTGTACACCTGAATCTCTGATAAAGATCACCATCAAGGTGCATCTAATTTACTCTAGCTAAATTCTCCATCCCTAACTCCAATCAAAAATTAAGGAAACATTCTTAGTAAAATACAAAGTGTTTTTATGGATAGAAAGCCCTGCTGGCTTTTAGAAGAGAATCCATTTTAGTAATAGGATTTTTGCTTTGGAATAATTCAGTCTAAGTCAAAAAAGAATAAAGAGCTTTCCCTCCCCCATTGTTCCTTTTTTTTTTTCTTTTTTCCTTTTTGACCTCGATCAGCTGTGGGTGTCGCCATGGACGCTCTGCTTTCCAGTACATGAAGTGTGCTTGGCCACAGCCAAACCCAGATGCTAAACTCAGGATGCTCTCCGTTCAGTTGCTGCATCTGGCTCTTTGGCAGACTCCATAGGCTGATGGGCTGGCAGCCCTGGATTTGCCTCTGGGTCTGTCATCTGTCATGTTGTTAGGCTGCTGATGGGCTGTCTCTGCTCACCCTTTCCGATTGCATTTCCCTCTGTACCAACTTTGGCTGCCATTAGACAATGAAAATCAAGATGCTACACAACCCTTCATTCTCTGTGGATCTTGGTGGGTGTAACATCACCACTCTGTAGAAGTAGACCCTTCTGTCTTGGCAAATGCATTGGCTGTGGCATGTTGCCATTTAATAATTTTTAAAAAGCAAAAACAAAAGAAAACAGATTTTGAATGCACATGATGTTCAGCGCTTTGGGCCAGCTAATGCCATTATACTCTGATGACTCATGTACCTTTTGACTTTAATTGGGTCCTTTTCTGTTGCCTTTATTTCAGCAGCATACACCTGACTCTGACTTATACAGCCGCTGATCACCAAGTGACTCGTTTGGTGAGCTCGTGGGAGGATAAATTAAATATGATCTGTATCACCGAATTCCTCTTTGGCTGCTTCGTGGCACATAATAATTTGGGGAGAAACAGTTAAAATAAAATATTAAAGAATACGCAGAGAGGGCCCACTGTTCACATGTCCAATGGCGAGAGAAAATTACAGGTTTCATTGTATATGCTGCACCATCTGCCTACTCGGAGAGGCTGAGCCTGAGGCTTTCCCAGGGGAAATAGCTGTGGATAAGTTATTCAATTAGAACAGCATTATTGGCCAGCTACCTTGGAGAATTGGGTTGATGATGTTGTGATTATCCTGTTCTACATTCCTTCATGTCTCAGACAGGCTGCATTGCTCTGCAGCCTTCTTCGGTGTTTGCTCGGTCCTACAGTGGGTGAACAATTGAAAGGAGGAATATCAGAGATTCCTGAAAGAAAATCAATTTTGAATGAACTTTCCTTGCTCAGCCACAGCCTCAATATTCTGAGTCATACTGTATTTTTTTGTGGACTCCAATTGTAATAAGTGACAGAGATGGCAGTGGGGAGGAAAGAGAATTTCATGGTATGAGTTTAACCTGTGGCACTGAACAAAGGAATCCTTCATGTAGGTTACAAGATGGCAGAATACTCTAGTCTCGTAAAATATGATATTAATCTTAGGGAGAGCAGGAATCTCATAAGGGCAAAATGCTTATTTAATCATGGCTTTAGACCTTCAAAACTTCCTTGGTTGTAATAGTGCTTTCTTATTGATGTAGCCCCTATCTCTAAGGAGGTCAGGGTGATTTGGAGATTTTATCGTTAGTCCTCACAACTCCCCAGTCAGGAGGCTGACAGGGGACCCACGCTGTTATCTCTAAGATCACATAGTTTGTAAGTAAAAGCACCTGAAATACAGCTCAAGTTTCTGCTGCCCACTGCTCCAGGCTACTCACATTGAACAGAGTCATTTTCTGAAAAACAAAACAAAACAAAAACAAAAACTGGCAAAAAATGTTCATTTGTTTCCATGAAGAATTATTTATGTTTTAATCATGGATTTTTCTCATTGCATTTTGCTAACTAAAAAAAAAAATTATGTCCTTATAAATTGGAGCATGAATGAGGTTAGGGTGTGCATAGAGGTGGAAGACTCAAAACAGAGACCTAATGTGATGGAAAAAGAGATGAAAATAAGCACAAGAGAGCATATTCTCATGGGAGGCAACATGGTACAGTAGTGAGCATGCATGGGACAGTGGAAAGTTTGGCACCAGCAGACCTGGGTTCAAATCCTGACTTCCCCCATATGGCCTTGGATAAGTCACGTGTCTTCTGCTCCTTGGCTCCTCGGCTTTTACCTGAAAGGGTTGGACTAAATAACCTCTAAAGTTCTTTCCAGCTCTAAACCTGCAATCTTCTCTAAAACTTAAAGCCTATGGCTTTTATCTTATCAATTAAAAAATCCCAATATCACCAGTGTGATCAGAGAAGGTGATCAGTATGTTCCGGTGACTGATCCATTTGCTTTCCATGGCTTAAATATTTTGGCATTAAGAAAAGCTGTGTGTCTGTGCTTGAAGTAATATTCCTTCTCTTTAAAGTATTTTGTGTGTGTGTGTATATATATATGGATGTTTACTACATGAAATGTTTCTTTGTAATTAATTCATTGCTTCATTTTCCTTTTGATATTTTCATTCAGTGCTTATTCCTACTATGAGTTCCTACTATGTTCCAATCACTGGACTGAATACAACGAATACACTTCAATTTTGTGGAATTTACACTTTGTCAAGGGTGAGATAAAGCTTGGCACATAGTAGGTGCTTAATTAATTATAAATCATTGCTGAATTTCTATTGTAGTCTTCTATTAACCCCCTCGTTTTCCCTAATTGGCATTTGCAGTCTCTTTTGGGGGAAATGTGAGGGGTGAAGGGGGGAAGCACTGGGTCAGCATTGATAAAAGAGCAGAAATTCAAAAGTAAAATCTAGGAGATCCCCACAACTAAAACTCTGTTGCTAGGCTTCTGGGACCCACTCATTTGCATTGGCAGGAGTTTTTTGCCAGCTGCTGCTGTGCCCTTCCCAGTATGTGCCCCAGGTTGCTTTTCTTCTCTCGATTTCTCTACAGCTAAACTGTCTGAGTTCTCAAAATATAACTTGACAGTTTTCTTCTCTTCCCAAAGATCATCCAGTAAAGGATTCTGCACTGGAAATATGGAAGAGGGGTAGTAAAAGTTATTTCTATTATACTGGCAGAAAGGGGAGAGAAGAGAAACAAAATAGCAAATGCTACTAAGATTGTGTCAAGACAAAATGGAAAGAACTCACAGGGGTTTTCAAAGAACTGGCTGTATTAGTCTACCACTTTTTTTGTGTGTTTTGTTTTGTGAAGGTTAAATTTTTTGTCATAAATCAAAAGGAAGTGAGTGACAATAAGGGAACTTCTAATATTTTCTTCTTGATACGTTGTCTTCCCACAGAGAAACAAACCTAAACAAAATATTTTGCTTTTCTACACTGAATATGGACAATATCCCAAATGGATTGGGGTAAATTTAAAAGGCCACCTTGTATCTTTCAGAAGGATAAATAGAAATAAGAAGATTGTCGAATAATTGAGATGGGGCACAAAATTAATAATATAGCTAAAATTGGCATTTTGAATTCATCCCCTACAATATGTCTTTCATTAGAAAAAAATAAGGAATGAAATGTAGACAATTAGGAAGAAATAACTTGCCAAAATAGCTATTGACCAAAATCAGATAAAAGAAGAATGGGGATAGATCACACAATAGATCCAGAAAACAGAGATGGTATTTTAATTAGATCAGATATCTGAAAAGCAACTTAAAAATTTTGTCAATTTGGTTGAGCAGAGTGGCTTAATAATCATAGTAAATCAACAATTTGATTTTAGCATCTTTTCTAAGCTAATTGAAAGAACCAGTAGTGTGTGTAGTGTGTGTATGTGTGTGTGTGTGTGTGTGTGATTGTCTTATTTTTGGACACTTAAGATAGTCATTGCAATTTGAATACATGATTTAACCACATTTTCTCCTCAGATTTCCATGTGATTGGCTCTTGATCATAGACAAACACTACAGAGAAGCTATTTATGCATCTAGAAACTTTTAGCTCTTTCTAAAATTACTTGATAACTACTCCCAGTGAGATATCCAAGTTATTTGGTTAAAATGGAATTTTGTTTAAAATAAAAATATGACTTTCATGGTTTTTACTTCACACATTTCCCTTTCCTCTACTTGTATTATAGCTCCTTTTTTTTTTTTTGGTATCCCTTATCTCTCCAAAGCAACTATAAACTTCATAAAGAGCTTGTCTTATTCTTCTTCATATTGAAACCAATGAATAGCACATAGTAGAACCCTGGACAATATTGCTTGTATGAAAAAGCAGATAATAGCCATATCGTGAAGCAGAGGGACACAAAACTTAGCTTACAGATGGGTGATGACATAAAGGAGAAAAAGTTATAACTCTTTTATTTGAATTCATTTCTGTGGCTACTGCAAATGCTTGGCAGCTGAATCCATGAAGATCTCAGAGCCAGAAGGGCTTTTAGAGATCTTTTAAGTCTGACCCCCCATTTTACTGATGAAGAAACTGAGTCGCAGAGGGCCTCAGTGACTTGCTCAGGTAGTGGATGAGAGAGCCAGGATTGGGATACAGGTTACAGCTTCAGAATGAATGCTCTTTTCATTGCATCACACTCCTCAACAAAATCCTTGTTATACAATAATAGCAGTTGAATTATGCTCACTTGGTGGGAACAGTTATATATGTTCATATTCCCATAATGAGGCTGATAAAGGAAGCCCAAACCTTAGCTAGGGGATTTGTTAATAGTTCTGAATTATTGGGATGTGATGAGTAAGTACTGGGGGGAACAGTAGAAGAAGAAATCTTGGAAAATTTAAAGAAAAGGGAAAATGTGATTCAATTAAAATTAAAACTAGAAAGAAACAATTCAATAGGAGGAGAAAAAGATATGTATATATATATATATATATATATATATATATATATATATATATATATATATACACATACACATATAAATACATGTGTATATATGTGTGGGTAGATAGAGATAGATGATAGATAGATAGATAGATAATACATAGATAGATACCAAAGCATAAAAAATGTCAAATAGAAAGAAAGAAAACAACCTCAAGCCCCAAACTATATCTCAAAGAACAGACCTTTTTTTTTTTTTTGATGGGGCAATGAGGGTTACATGACTTGCTCATGGTCACACAGCTAGCAAGTGTCAAATGTCTGAGGGCACATTTGAACTCAGGTCCTCCTGAATCCAGGGCCAGTGCTTTATCCACTTTACCACCTAGCTGCCCCAGAACAGACCCTTTTTAATCTTGGAGAATTTTTTTTTTTAGGATTTAAGAGGAGGTGGAAGAATTTTTCAATCTGTCACAGGAATGTAGTCACTCCACATGAGGCTACACATATTGGGCTTCTAAAATACACAGGGAATCACTTCCTTCTGGGAATAGGAGAGAGATGGGAAAATAAGCAACAGACCTTTCACTACTTTTTATGTGACAGCTACATCCACTGTCCCCCCAAGGGGATCCAAAGTGCTGACGGTCACATATCTGAATCAGGGATCCACGTGGTCAAGCGTTCTTTGTTTATACATATGCCTGATTATATACATTAGTCTCTGTTTCTAGGGAAACACATGCTACCTAGGCATAGATGAGAATGAAAATCATTAATTACTAAAATCTAGAGATAATTCTCTACAAAATTAAAAATAAATCAATGTGTTTTGCTACAATCTTGTGGGGGAGCAAAAAGAAAAGAATGTAACATGATTTTCAGTTGCTTCCAAAGACCTTTGTAACACTCTCAAAAAGGTGATACCTTCTTCAGTGCCACAGCAATGAGACTAAACCTGAAATGAATTGCACACTCCATTGACTGAATGGTCTGGACAAATAAGAGGGAGTACACTGAAGAACAGGCTAATTGTTTAGTGGAAAAGAAGGCATTGTCTTAAGAGGAACAGACAAAGGAACTAAATATGTGTAGTTTCATTAATTATTATTATTTAACAGTTACTGAGCACCAGGCTGGGAATTGTAATAAACTTGTAAAGAGTAGACCTTGTTCTTTGCTTTTATAACTTCAGTTTCTTAGAAAGAAAAAGAAAGAAAGAAAGAAAGAAAGAGTATCAGCTTAAATGGAGACCTTTTTTTTTTAAACTCCTGCAAAACCATTACATGTCATAGAGTCAGATCTTTCAAATTTAGAATTAAGGGGAGAAATTCCATGCCATCTGTGGCTTGTCTCTAGTCTCAGTCATTGAGGCTAAACTATTTTTCCCCCACTGGTGAAGTAGAAAGAGCATAGATTTAGAGTTAAAAGAGCTTAAATTGAATCCTGATCCTGTTGTTGTTGTTTCTCCTTCATTCTTGAAGAGGACCATGACATCAGATGTCATGACTTGCACTGAACTGAATTTAAGTAAAGGAGGGCTGTACAAGATCACCAACCTCACTCCCTCCTCCAGAGTCATCTGGACCCAGTGGCAAGATATACATCAGGATAACTGAAGATGGCCCTAGATGTTTAAGGCAATTGGGATTAAATGACTTGCCCAGGGTCACACAGCTAGTAAGTGTCTGAGGTCAGATTTGAACTCAAGTCCTCCTGACTCCAGGGACAGTGCTTTATCCACTGTGCCACCTGGCTGCCCACTGAATCCTGATCTACCAATCACTAACTGTGATTGAAGATAATCTTTGGTTTCACTATGCCTCAATTTTTTCATGTGAAAAAGGATAATTAATACTTTAGCAATCTATTTCAGAAGGTTGCTTTTTTTGTTTGTTTGTTTGTGGGGCAATGGGGGTTAAGTGACTTGCCCAGGGTCACACAGCTAGTAAGTGTCAAGTGTCTGAGGCTGGATTTGAACTCAGGTACTCCTGAATCCAGGGCCGGTGCTTTATCCACTGTGCTATCTAGCCGCCCCCAGAAGGTTGCTTTTAAGATCAAATGTGATAACAGAGTGCTGTGCAAACTAAAAAGTGCTATATAACAAATAGCTATCAACAATTTACTATTCCCTGAAAAGGGGGATGCAAATCAGGGGCCCCATTAATTAATTCCATTCTAAAAACTTAGCCCAACAAAATTTTGGATGGCAGCATTACTCAGTAGAAAGAGCCCACACCCCTGAATCAGAGGACACAGGTTAAAAATCTTGCCTCTGACATTGAATATCTACATGGCCTTGGACCATTCACTTAACCTCTCTGTGACTTAATTTCCCCCATTTGTAAAACACAAGGGGTTGGATTAGATGCTTTCTGAGGTTCCTTCCAGTTCTAGATTTCTGATCCAGAGGTTGTCATTTGGAGAATGTTTCATTTTTTTTTCTTTATAAACTCTTTCCCATGAGGCAACTGGTGCCTCCTTCCATGTATGCATGCATGCATGACCTCAGACATTTCTTTTAAAACCAAAAGTTCTATGAATTAAAGACAGTACAATGAGAGGAAAATAGTACTGAGCTGAACAGTCAGGAAACCTGGATTCTAGTCCTGTTTCTGCAACTGGCTTTCTATGAGACCTGGGACAAATCACTTCAACTCTGGAGTTTGGCTTTCTCATTTGTAAAACCTAAAGGCTGGATGGCATGATCTCTGAGGTCTCTTTTACTTCTAACAGAAGTAGTTTCATTCTTCTGTGTATCATAAAAGACATTTTCTTCTATTCTCATCAGCCTAATAACTTTCTAATGTCCTTTAGGAGGTTTTCTTCACAGCACTGACAATTTCCTGGGCACCAATGCTTGATATTTTTGAATCTTTTTGAGGAGAAATAGAACACATTTTTAAAATGTAGAAAATCTGAAAGTTTTCCAGGTTCCTCCATGGTAGAGATAATTCTGTGTTTCTGGTAAACAGGGGGTGCACAAGAAGACAAAAATAATAACATTCATTTGGGTTAAGCTACATATAAAAAGATAATATTGCTCCTTCTTTCTCTGGAAGAGTAGGGGAATTTATTTTATAATGTACTAGCATAGCCTCTATTTTGAATAGTCCTTAATATAGTATGAGAAAAACAAATAAGGTGATTACCAGGAAGCTATTCCAACCCGTCAACAAAATTCCCTGTGGAATGTGCCAGAAGCCAGATGTTCCTACCAGAACATTCTTAAAAGTTGGGCATTATAGCTCTGGGTTAATCATTCTAAAGGGTACAGGGAGAGGGGTATTTGCCCAGCCCAAATGCCCCAATTATCCTCTAAGTCTCTATAATTCATTAATGCTTAAGTTAATTTGAAAAAGTTTATGTGGTGAAATTATATCATAAGCAGAATAATGGATATTTAGGTTCATCATGCACTTTCCTTAGGGTAAGTATATGGAAGCACATGTTCATTTAACCCTTCAGTAGAGCAGCAATGAACTGCTAGTCCCGCTGGGGATGTGGATGGGGATTTTTTTTAAAGAAAGCTTGAGAATTCTCAGATCTTTGAATATATAACTATTCCTGCCATGTGCTTGAATATATATATATATATATATATATATGTGTGTGTGTGTATGGATATACACATATGCATATGTGTGTCTCTATCCATTATGGTAGTCTTGTATGTATGTGTATGTGTGTTTTGCATATGCATGTGTGTTTATGTGTTTATATGTATACATATATACATTTTTTGTGTGTGTGTGTGTGTGTGTGTATAATCATCATAATGGATAGAGAACTAGCCTTGGAAAACAAGTCCGGTTTCTAACACAAATGATTTTATGACCCCGGGCAAGTCAATTAACCTCTTATGCCCCAGGCAACACCCAACATCTTGAAACTATAAGTATCAGAACACGCATGCTGATATATGTTAATGGAGGGAATGTCTTTATCAAGAATTTTCTATAGTAGTAAAATCTCAGGCTCAGAACCTCAGAACTTCAGAAATGGTTCATAGATTATAATTAAAATAACGGATAAAATAAATAAATAAGCAAACAAAAATATCTTCCAGAAGACTTTTTTAAAAAAATTCTTTTGTTGGTTCAATTTTTTTTCTTTATAAAAAAGTTACTTTGGAATGGATGTTTCTTTGCAGCTAGATGTGATATCTTCCTCTTTGAATCTTTCATCCCATTGTCTTTTATTTTTTCTCTATGCATTCCTTTTTTTAAAATTTATATTACAGTTAATTGTGTAAATTTTCGTCCCCTTCCCAGGTTGAAATGTCTCTCACTTGGTTATTTTTTTCACCTTCATATCTCAAATACCTACTTCTGTTTTTTATGTAGTAGGTGTTTAATGGATGTTTGTTGAATTTAATAGAATTCATTGATTCTTAAAAGCTACTTGGTACCTGATAAGATGAGTACCTACACATCTTTGATGCTTGTTTGGATTTTGGCACATGGCCTGAATTACTCCAGTGTGCTAAGGGTCCCTTAGAACTTCAGTCTATTTGCACCTCTTTGCTTATTTAAATATGGACTTCATTCACAGAATTCTCACTCTCTTCTCAGCAGTCTGCTGTAGGTCTTGTTCCTTGCCAGCTGGAATATATGTACACTGGGCTTAATGAATGTGTGTGTGTGTGTGTGTGTGTGTGTGTGTGTGTGTGTGTGTGTGTAGGATATGCCAGGGATGCCCAGGCCCAGCCTAATGTCTCCAAAAAAATTCGTATGCTCTGTCTCACTTTTAAAGTTTGTATATTAAAGCAAGGTTTGGTTAATTTTAAACATTGAGTTTAGTTCACTTATAGTTTGATGGAGAGTTCAATAAATGTACAACTTAAAAATAGATGTCCCTAGTTGCACACTCTAATAAAATGTGGTCCCCATGCCTATCATTCTTGACTGGATAATTCTGCTTTTGGATCCTTGGGATCTTTGTTATTTTACACTTGGTCATGGATTTAGAAAAGTGGTTAGAATTCCAGTTATATTGGGGTGAAAATTGGTGGCTTCTTCGGGCAACTGAAAGATCATATGCAGTAACTGAATTCATGCCAAAGCATCCTTCTAATATTCTGTGCTGCCTGATGGAAGCAGCCAGGGAGGAGTGAAAAAAGGAACTTGGGCTGTATAAATGAGACAGTTCTATCTGCTTTGGAGAATAAAGGGGACTCCATCCCTTTGTTAATGTGGTCCCCAGAACAATGCAGGACTTAATTACTGAAGAGACTTAAAGCTGCTGCTTTGGTTTAATTTTCTCAAAATGCTTATCATGTAAGCATCCTTATTAGAGCTGGCAAGGAAAGGGATTAGAAAGAGTTAAGAGAGGCCTATGTAGTTAGTTACCACTTCCATAAGATGAATGGGTCAAGGATTCAGGACCATTGGCACTGGATTGTTTCCATCTTTCTTTCAGCAGAGCAAACCAGACAGCAGCACATTGATTTACAGGAGAGGGGCCTATCTTTGCAAACAGAAGGTTTGGAAACTTTGTTCTTTCCCCCACCCCCCAACCCTCCAAATGAAAGCAAATCACTCTTCTGAGAAAGCCATTGCCCATTTGAAGAGAAGGCTTTGAAAAAGAAGTTGATAAAATAGATGGGTGCTTCTGTGTCTCACTGATGAGCATCATAATTTTCAGCTTAATAATATCCATCTTTTATACCTCACCTGATTCAACTGTAACGCAGGTGATTATAGACTTTATTGGGGACATTCCTGAAATGGAAAGAGCTAATGATAGCCTATGTTACTAGTCTGAGATCCCTTAAGGCATAATGAATAATACATAAAATCATTATTATGCCCTAGAAAAAACACACACACTTGCTCATGGGGAGATAAGAGTGGGGACCTTAGGCTTGATCCCAGAGGGGCCTAGCATTTAGGGAAATAAAGGATATTATTTCATGCAATGGAGTGTTGTTTGCTGCCAAAATGCCATTCTAAGCCTTGTATAGTCTCATGATCGGCCTATTTCTTGAGCTCCTAAAGACTCACACCTCCACTCTCTGCCTATGACTTCTCCAGCTGTTTTCGGCAGGTTTGTTTTGGCTGAATAGCTGAACTTTGTTTTATCTGTAAAACCTATCTAGAAGAATCCATTAGCTGCCAACTTCCCTAGTGGGAACCCACTTTTTAAAAAGCTCACAAGGAAAAAATATGACAGAGGAAATTGGAAAAGTTTCCAGAGTTGCTTCTGTGGAAATCTGAAATGACATTATTAATCTTACTGATAAAAGTGTTATGTATATTCTATTAGTAAAAAATGTGAAGATTTTCTATTTACCTGGGAAGCTTCTGTGAATTGAATAATGAGCGAGAAGGGAATGCACACCAGGTCTGCAGTCCTCAGGACACATTTTGAATGCAGTAGGATAATGGAAATGTTGGCAGTTCTTTTATCTCTAATATTTTAATGTTATTGTTATTTTTTAACCTTTATTAAGCACCAAGGCTGCTACTTGCTGCCTCATCTACTTTTACCCTCTAAGAAAAACAATATCAATGGATATACCTATATCCATGAAAAAAATATTTTGCCCCATTCCCTTTTTCTCCCAGTTTCCCCCCTTGGGAAATGAAAAAAAAAATAAAAAGCATGCTGAGTCAGGATTGTTCTGCATGCAAATTATTCTCAGAGCCATTTTACAAACTAGATGTTATTGCTCTAATGCACTCAACAGTCACCTGTTAATCTGGGAGAGGTAATGCCTAATCCAGGGACACCCAAGCTTTTCAATAGCAGGCCACATGATAAAAAAGCCACATATGTTCAGAGTACATGAATTTAATGACATCCATCCTTCTATATATTCACAAATCGTGTCCATAAGGTGGAATTCTGTATAACAATATCTCTGCATTCATTCATTCATTTTAATGGGGGAAAAGCTCTAGCATTCCTGGACCTCATTTTCATCTAAATATTCCTAAATAACTTTTCACATTAGTAGGACTTTTTTTTTTTTTTTTAGTGAGGCAATTGGGGTTAAGTGACTTGCCCAGGGTCACACAGCTAGTAAGTGTTAAGCGTCTGAGGCCGGATTTGAACTCAGGTCCTCCTGACTCCAGGGTCGGTGCTCTATCCACTGCGCCACATAGCTGCCCCTAGTAGGACTTATTGAAAGGATAACAAGATGGCTAGTGTGTATCGAATAGGTGACAGTAGGAAAGAAATAGACTGCCAGTCTACCACTGAGAGCATCATGATGGACAGCAGAGTTTTGGTCCCTTTTGTAACACCCCCCACCCCAGAGGGTTATCAAGCTGAAAAGAGGGAAAGTGTAAGCTACAATGGAAAGTCCTTGTCACTCATATTGTATCAAGTACACTATTTAGCTGAGCAAGAGAGGCACTTGCAGTAGTAAAGCTTCTCCCTACTCTTGGATTTGTATTCTTCCATGTAAACATGTGTCTGTTGCCTGCTTTGGGAAGGATCTGGTCTATAATGGTAAAAATAAACAAACAACCAAACAAGGCACTTGTAAAAATAGCAATAAATTACTATTCTCCATTAAAACAATACTTTGTAAGGCAGGTGTACATATATTGAAAGATAGGTGTATGTGATTAATTACATCCAGGTTCAATTACAAGTACCACTTGATATATACCTGTTTCTGTGATACCTTTGGCAATCAGTTACACAATAGTTCTGGTAAGTAGGTTGTTAGGCCCCTATTAGACTACTAGTTTATGTATGTTGGTTAATTCATACAAACATTGAAAGGTAAGGAGAAGGTCAAAACCTCAGGTGACCCTTACACAAGAGTCAGGAAATCCATAGTTGGCCCTTGGTTCATCTTTTGGTAGTCTAGAGGCTAATTTAAGTATTTATGCTTAGAGGTTTTCCAAGTGTATAAATTCCTCTCTAGTAACTTTTTTAGCCATAAATGCTAATGATGTCTCATATTTATACATCCTGTTAGAGTTTACAAAATGCTTCCCAAATAATAACTATGTAAGGCCTGGAGTTCAGGTATTGTTTTCCCTATATCATAGATGAGAAAATGAAGATTCAGATAATTTGTGACAGTTCCAAAATCTAGGTTTTCTGACATCAAGTATAGCACTCTTTTCAGTAGAGAATCATGTTGGTTCTCTAAGGGTGCTAAATAGATTAGCATCCTGGGATTTTTCTGCCTAGCTTTCATTAAATGTTTGTCATTATTTACAATTGTTAAAAATCAACAGGACTGTGATGTCTTATAATCATTTTCCTCACCAATTCTCTAGAAATAATTTATTTGCCAGAATTCTTAATCTAAAAGAACCAGAAACATTCTGAGTATATTCTATGGAAGAGTTACAGAGAGCATAGACAGGAATCACATGAAGTAAACTAGGCATGGTGGAGAATGTCTAAAATCCCAGTTGCTAGGAGAAGCTGAGGTTGGTTGTATCTCTTGAACTCGAGAGTTCAGAGTTGCAGTGGGCTAAGCCAATCAGGTTTCTGCACTATCTGACATCAATGTGGTGAAGCCCTAGATATGGGAGTGGAGGGGTGTGTGGGAGAATAACAGGTTGTCTAAGGAGAAATAAACTGGCCCACCTTGAAAATGGAGCAGGTCAACTCAAGTACCACCTTCTGCAGAGACTTTCCTGATTTTCCCTTAGTTCCTGGTACCTTCTACTCCCAAATTAATTTGCATTTATTTTTAAATACATATATTTATTTATTTCATTAACTACTTCCTAATTGCATATAAAAATGGTTAATATTCAGGATGGTTTTTTTCTTTTTTGGGGGGCAATAAGGGTTAAGTGACTTATCTAGGGTCACACAGCTAGTAAGTGTCAAGTGTCTGAGGCCGGATTTGAACTCAGGTTCTCCTGAATCCCGGGCTAGTGCTTTATCCACTGCACCACCTAGCTGCTCCGTGATATTCATTTAAAAAAAATTTTGAGTTACAAATTCTCTCCCTCCCCTCTCCTTCCCCATTCCTTGAGAAGGCAAAGGTAAGGACAGGGTACATTCCAGGCATAGAGGAGAGCCTGTACCAAGTTATTGATATGGAAAATGGAATGCAACATGTGTGAGGACTGGCATGAAGGCCAATTAGATGTGTCTGTAGAAGTCATGAAAGGGAATAAAAGTAGGTTACAGCAAGTTTGTGAGGGGTTTCAAATTCCAAATAGAGGAATTTGTATTTGGTCCTCAAGTCAGTTGAAGTTTAATGAGTAGGGGAGGATTTAGTCAGATCACTTTGGCAGGTTTGTGAAGAATGGATTAGAGAAGGGAGATAACTGAGACAGAAAGATGATTAGGAGCTCACTGTAATAGTTTAGTCAAGAGGTAATAAGGGACTGAACTAGAGTGGTAACTGTGGAAGGAGAGGGAAGGGGACATATATGACAGATGCTATGGAGAAGACAAGGTTTGGCTGCTAATTGGATATATGAAGTAAGGGATTAGAGGATGACACTGAGGATTTGGGGGATTGAAAGGATGATGATGGCATGAACAGAAACAAGAAAATCCAGAAGAAGGATTGGTTTGAAGAAAAGGATTTCTGTTTTTGGCATGTTGATATTGAGGTGCTGTTGGGACATCCAACTCAAATTGTCTAAGAGGCAATGGTTGGTGACGTATGCCAGAACAAGAGTAAGGCTAAATACTCAGATCTGAGGGGAAATATAGATGATAATTAAACTTATGAGTCAATAGAATCATCAAGAGGGCTCAGTTCAGAGTTTGAGTGTCCACCCACACTTAAGGTGTGTGATATAGATGCTGATCCTGCAAAGATTAAGAAGAATAGTCCAACAGGTAGGATTTCCACAAGGAGGAGACTACTATATTATTGGGCTTTAGGGCTAAGATTTCACAGATAAAGTTTAAACTCCTCTTTAAAGGAATCTAGCATCTAAGAGCTTTCCCAATATGAAATAATCCTACCTTCCCAGTTTTATTTCATATTGCTCCCATTTACTCACTCTTTGCTTTAGCCAAACTGAACTACTCCATGCCTAGTCCCTCCCCAGATTCCACATGAACTCCACTCTCCCAATTTAGTCCTTTTACTTAGTCTTCTTCCTAATCACGGTGTTCTCCCTTCTATTCTTCACTCAATAAATCCCTACTCTAATCCATAAATCCAATTCAAATACCACCTCCTCCATGAAGTCTTCCCAGCTCCCCCTATTCATCAATTTCCTTCCTACTCGGGCTTTAGCATTTTGTTTAGAAACCTAAATGTGCGTGACAGGGGCAGTTAGGCAGAACAGGGATAGAGTGCCAAGTCTGAAGTCAGTAAAACTCATCTTCCTGAGTTCAAATTTGGCCTCAGATATTTGATAGCTGTGTGACCTTGGACAAGTTACTTACCTGTCTTTGCCTCAGTTCCTCCTCTGTAAAATGAGCTAGAGAAGGAAATGGCAAACCATTCCAGGATCTTTGCTAAGAAAACCTCCAATGAGGTCACAAAGATTCAGATATGACAGAGAAGACTGAGCAACAACAACAAAAAGAAGTGTGTTAAATCTCTGTGTTTTCATACTTTCCCTAATCTATAAATTCCTTGAAGGAAAGAACTATGTCATCTGAACAATGACTAGTACAGCGTTAAGCTCATAAAAGGTATTTAGTTAATGTTTATTGAAAGAATGAATGATATTACCAACAGATTGCTCCCTTCAGAAAAGCTGAGCTACTTGAATTATATTTGTAAGTAGGCAGACATCATCATTTTAAATGCACTAGTGTTTTTCTATTTTTACCATGATCATTAAAAAAAGAAAGAAGAGAATGAATTCACTTACATTTTTTTCCTTTAAAATAACCAGAAATGAAGGCTTGTATAAACTGATGCAAAGTGAAGTAATCAGAACCAGGAAAATAATATACAAACATGACTGCAATAATATAAATGAAAACAGCCCTCTAAGGCACTTGATATCAGATTAATTGCAACAACCAATCTCCGATCTGGAGAACAGATTATGAGACATGCTTTCCTTCTCTCGGCATGTTGCATATGCTGTCAGACACTATCATTTTGTCAGTTGGTTTTGCTTGACTGTTTTTCTTTGTTATAATGCAGAGCTATGCTGAGATATGTCTGTGGTATTGTAAAAAAAAGGCATAAATAAGATTTTTAAATAACCAGAAATAACATATGAATATATTACTTTATGGTTCCAGTGAACTTGACATGCATAATTTCATTTGATATGAGCCTGGTACAATGGAAAAGGCTGACTTTAGAATCAGAGGACATTAGCTTGAAGCCTCAATCTGTCCTTAGCATTTTTTTAACCTTGATCAAATGATTTAACTTTCATAGACCTCAGTTTACTTAGATGCAAAATGAGGAAATTTAACTAAATGATCTCTCAGATCCCTTCCATTTCTAGATCTATGATCCTATGAACCCTGTGAGCTAAGTAGTATGAATACTAATTTACCCATTTTGCAGATGAGAAAACTAAGACACAAATAAATCAAGTGATGTGCCCTACTGTAAATCACATGGCTAATATATGATAGAACCAGCACTTCAATCCAAGGCTCCTGACATCAGGTTCAAAGCACTTCCTAGTGAATAATGCTACCAAAAAAATAAAAATAAAACATTAATTCATTGAACAAAAGAGACTAAATTAATCATGAGATTCCAAGGATTTGCATATAAGACTCTGCATTGATATTTTAGAAGATTCTTTTGAGTAAGATACCAATAGAGTGTCAGGAGGAAAGCTCTTTGGCAAAGGATCTGCTATAATAGGTCACATTTATATTAACATTCTCAGATTTGTAAAGCACTTTCCTCACAGTCACACTGTGATATAGAATCCCCTCATTTTGCCCATGAGGACATTGAGGCTGTGGAAATGTAAGTAACTTCTCAATGAGTATCTGAGATAAAATTTTAAACTTAGGTCTCCTGACTCCAAATGAAGCATTCAGGACATCATGCTCTTTAGTTTTGAAGGCAAAAAAGCTACTTTTAAAATTGTATTTTATTTTATTTTTTTCTAATTTCATGTAAAGAAAGTTTTCAACATTAATTTTTGTAAGATTTTGAGTTCTGAATTTTTCTCTCACCCTCCTTTCCCTCCACCTTCCCAAAGCCAGAAAACAATCTGATATAGTTTATACATATACATTACAATCATGTTAAATATATTACCACATTAGTTATGCTGTGAGAGAAGAAGCAGAATAAAAGGGAAAAACCACAAGAAAGAAGAAAAAACCAGCAACAAAAGTGAAAATAGGATTCTTCTACTTGCATTCAGACTCCATGGTTCTTTTTCTGGATGTGGAGATCATTTTCCATTATGAGTGTTTTGGCATTGTCTTGGATCATTGTCTTACTGAGAAGAACTAAGTCTATCACAGTAGATTATCACACAATGTTGTTGTTACTGTGTACAATGTTCTCTTTTTTCTGTTCATTTGGAATTCAGCATCAGTTCATGTAAATCTTTGCAGGATTTTTTGAAATGTGTCTGCTCATCATTTCTTAGAGCACAACAGTATTCGATTATATTCATATACCACAACCTGTTCAGCAATTTCCCAATAGATGGGTATGACCTCAGTTTTCAATTCTTTACCACCACAAAGAGAGCTGCTATAAATATTTTTGTACATGTGGATCCTTCTCCCTTTTTTAAAAATGATCTCTTTGGGATATAGATCTAGTAGTAGTGGTATTGCTAGGTCAAAGAGTATGCACAATTTTATAGCCTTTTGCTCATAGTTCCAAATTGCTCCAGAATGGTTGAATCTTTTCACAGCTCCACCAATAATGCATTAGTATTCCAATTTTCTCACATCTTCTCCAACATTTATCATTTTTTTAAAAAATAAAAATCTACTTTTGATATAACTGATTGAGACTGGATACAGGTTGAAGACTCTAGTGAAGTCCTTTGAGATTCAGTTAAACTTGGCTTAGTTATTGATGGACACACCTACTTGTAATTGTTCCAAGTAATTTAGTGATTTCATTTTACTAATATTTTTCTCATTATTTATCCTGTACTCTAGCTTTCATATAATTCAGTCTTTTCCATAGCCTTTGCCACACAGCATGCTGAAGAATAAACATGATAGAAATGATCTAGGTGGATCAAAAGTTAAAAGCACTAGTATATATCAATGTTCATCCAAATATGAACCACATCCAAATAGTAACCCATGTTTATATATAATTTTAGATTTCTGAAGGTAGGTAATAGAAATATTATTCCAAATTTAAGGTGATTTCCAGAGAGGTTAAGTGATTTGGCCATGGTCCTCCAACTAATAAGTCCGGAAGCTAGAATTTAAATGTAGATTTCTTGGATCCAAGTCTAATGCTCTTGCCTTAAACACCGTGCTACTTCTTATCCTCATAAGTACTTTTGTTTCTACTCAATCTCCATCCTTCAACAATTGAATAAATTCACTTCAACAATCAGCATAAGAATCCAAAATTTTCTGGTTTTTGGAGGCCATTTACTACAAGAATGACTGACATGTCATCCAATTTCTGCTTGAAGCTCTTCTTTAAGAGGGAACCCACCACTTCCCAAAGAAGTTTCACTTTTGTACAACTTGTCATTCATTCATTCATTCATTCATTCATTCATTCATTCATTCATTCATGCCTAATTCTTCATGATCCCATTTGAGGTTTTCTTTGCAAAGGTACCGGAATGGTTTGGCCATTTCCTGATAAAGGGGAATAGAAGTTAAATGACCTGCTCAGGGTCAGAAATTTAGTGAGTGTCTGAGGCCTAATTTGACTTCAGATTTTCCTGACTCCAGGCCCAGAGCTCTATCCACTAGCCATCTAGCTGCCTTCATTGTACAAGTACATATTAGTAAATATTTTTCTTTACTTCAGACTGAAATCTGACTCTGCAACTTTCAGCTGTGGCTCTGAGTTCTGTGCTCTTAAGACCAAGCAAACCAAATGAAATCTCTCTTTTGCATAACAGTCTTTCAAGCATTTAAAGAAAGTGATCATGTCCCTTCTGAGTCTTCTCTTGTTCAGGCTAAATATCTCTAATTTCTTTAATCAATCTTTATTGCAGCATGGTCTTCATTGCCCTCTTGGCGATCTCGGTCTGGATGAATTCCAACATATCAATAGCCTTCCTAAAAAATAGTACCTAGAACTGAACACAGTACTGAAGATATACTCCAATCAGGACTGACAACTACTACTGTCCAGACATTTTGCCGTCTTTCCTAAAAGGAGTGCTGATGTGCAAAGTATAATGCCAGACATTGGAGATAGAAATGTGAAAAATTATATTCTGTCCCCTCATTAAGCTTCCAATTTAATAGGAACAGGGGAGAATAAGGTAGATACATGGATGAGTATTGCCGAGAGTAAAATATGAGGACAAAAAGTAGATCCGGACAAATGTCATGAGAAAATCCGAGGAAGGAGAAAGTGTTTTCAGTTCAAAAAATCAAAACAAATGGTACCTGAGTGTGCTTGTGGATCTCAGCAGTGTTCTAGACCCGAGTAGTGTTGGGAATCTCATTAAAGACACCACACTGGAAAAGAGGACTCTGTGATTTGAACACAGGAAAGAAGTCTGAAACTCAGTGCTCATTATATCTCAGCCATGGAATGCCTATCCTTTTTCCCTGAAGTGATTTGAGGATTAAGGAATCCACTGCCAAACAATCAGTCAACACAATTTTGGGGTTTTTTTTTTTTGGTAAGGCAGTTAGGGTTAAGTGACTTGCCCAGGGTCACACAGCTAGTAAGTGTTAAGTGTCTGCAGCTAGATTTGAACTCAGGTCCTCCTGAATCCAGGGCCGGTGCTCTATCCGCTGCGCCACCTAGCTGCCCCTCAACACAAATTTTTGAAGTATTTTGAGTTAAGGGATGGGGATAGAAAGAAAAGCAAAAACAGTTCCTGCCCTCAAGGTGGTCACATTTGAAAGTGAGAGAGAGTGTGTAAATAATTAGAAATACATACTGTGGACCCAGAGTAGCTGGTAGGTGCTCTTAAAAGGGAAGACGTGGTGATGGGGAAAGGCATCCTGCAGAAGGTAGGAGAGAAAGAAAGAAAGAAAGAAAGAAAGAAAGAAAGAAAGAAAGAAAGGAAGGAAGGAAGGAAGGAAGGAAGGAAGGAAGGAAGGAAGGAAGGAAGGAAGGACGGACGGAAGGAAGGAAGAAAGAAAGAAAGAAAGAAAGAAAGAAAGAAAGAAAGAAAGAAAGAAAGAAAGAAAGAAAGAAAGAAAGAGAAAAGGAAGGAAGGAAGGAAAATCATTGGTTCTTTCAAAATTTTTTGCTATATTTTAGTGATTTTTAAATATGTATAGTTCAAATCAGTCAAGGCAAATCACTTCAATACAGTGCCACAATTATTAAATATTTCCTTTTGGTCTTATCTCTAAAAAGTATTTTGTCACTTTTTATCATTTAAGCTCATCATACCCACAGCTAACTCAGGATAATTCATCTTGGTTATTATTCATATTTTATAGACAAGAGAAAGTGAGGCATAGAGAGATTGCTGCTCTGGGGAAAACATGGAAAAAGAAATGGTGCTGAGTCAGTGACCATGAATCAGAAGTTCTGGGTTCTAGTCCTCACTCTGACACTAGCTAGCTGTATGGCCAGAGAGAAATTATGTAACCTCTTGGGTTCTTTTTTTTTTTCTTCATCTGTAAAATGAAGGTGTTTATTAAAATGATTTTTAAAGTCTCTTCTCTCTCTATTATTCCTCAAAAAACTGTAAATCACTGAACGACAGTTTTGAAGTTCACTCCTTACCACTCATTGGCCACAATTGTCCCTCTACCTGCTTCTCCAGGCCTATTTCTCTTTTCTCATTTTCTTATTTCTTTTGGCAGCTTGCATTAATTTTGGGGGGGTGGGGCGATGAGGGTTAAGTGACTTGCCCAGGGTCATAGAGCTAGTAAGTGTCAAGTGTCAGAAACTGGATTTGAACTCAGGTCCTCCTGAATCCACGGCCAGTGCTTTATCCACTGAGCCACCTAGTTGCCCCTAGCTTGTATTAATTTTTAAGGACCCAGTAACTTAATTAAGCCTACACTGTAACAATTTTGAAGCCTTTAAACCCAGTGTTGAAGTTATAGACTGTTTGTTAGTCATTATAAATCAAATTATGCGCTTGACAGAAGATCCAAGATGTCATTACCCCAGAGACAGGACCTTACCGCTTGAAAGCAGTCTGTTTAGCTGTTCTATTCCTAGAATCCCTTTCCTCCCTTCAAATTTACTTATCATATTTTTCATCAATTTAAATGTTTATGAGCATAATGCAATGATAACATCCACTTCCTGAATTGATCATAGGATGCAAAAATACATGCAAATAATCTGTAGTAGCAATATTTTAATGCTCTTGCCTTCCTCAAGCATCCTTTTGATCATGTTATTCCCCTTATCAGAAGACTGAGTGATTTATATTCATTAATTCATCCATCCATCCATCCATTCAAATGCATTTATTACACACCTATGTATAAGGCACTGGGATTTAGAAATGAAAATGAAACAATGCCTGCCCTCAAGAAGCTTGCTACCTTCTATTGGGGTGGGAGGGTGTGACACAAACCAGACAGATTATATAAAGTAATTTCAAGGAATAAGAAGGATTAAGAAAAAGATTAAGAAAAATCCCTCATTTGGGAGGTTTTTTTAATTAAATATTTTACCTCCCTCACACTTCTCTCCCCCTCACTGCCACCTTAATGGGCAGAAAAAAAGGGAAAAACAGACCTTGTAACAAACATACATAGTCGAGCAAAACAAATCTCCATGGTGGCCCTCTTGTCCCTAGGAAAAGTCTCACATGCAAAAGTCCACCTGAGCTAAAAGCCTTGAGGGAAGCTATGGTTTTGAAGAGATGGAGATAAGGAGAGGTAGTGTTCTATGTGGCATGGGCTCTGCAAAAGTACTGAAGCTAATGAAGGAATGGGTCCTGGGGAATAGTGAGCAGGCCATTTTGGCCAGAACATAAAGTGTGTAATGGAGAGAGATATCAAATATGTCTAGAAAGCTAGACTGAACCAAATTAGGAAGCATATAAATGCCAGAAAAGTTTGTATTTTCTAATAGAGGCAATAGGAAAACATCTACAATTCTTGAGCAGGGAAGGGATACGGTATGGGCCCATGCTTTAGGAATATCAATTTGTCAGCTATGTGTAGGATCTGTGGAAGAAGAGACAGACCAGAGATAGGGAGACCCATCAGGAGGCTACTGCCCCAGACCAAGTGAGAGAAAAGTAGAAAGAAAGGACCTTGAGAACTCACAGGCACATTGGATCATAGATTTAGAGCTTAAATAGATCTCAGAGGCTACAGATTCAAACACCTCTGCCAATTTGGCAGATGGAAATACTAAGGCACAGAGAGACTAATTACTTGCTGAGGGTTGGACACCACCAGTAGGTAGGTATATTAAGTAGATTTGAACAAAGGATCTATGACCCAGAGTCCAGTGCCCTATCTGATATACCATGCTTCTTCTAATGATGTTGTTAAGGAAGCATCTACAAAATAAGGAAACTTATTATATGTGGCAGTAGGGATGAAGAAGAAGAGTCAAAGATGACATTGAAGTTGTGAACTGCAGTTACTGGAAGAGTGGTAACACCCTTGATAGAAATAGAGAAGTTAGTAGGGAAAGGTAGCCTTAGGGGGATATATATTGTTTCCCTATCAATATACTGGGGCAACTTGGTAGTCTATTGGATAGAGTCCTGGCACAGCTCCAGGCCTAGTCAAGAAGATGTAAGTTCAAATTTGGTCTCAGACACTTGCTAGCTATATGACCCTGGGCAAGTCACTTAACCCTGCTTGCTTCAGTTTCCCAAAATTAACTGAGAAGGAAATGGCAAACCACTGCAGCATCTTTGCCAAGAAAACCTCAAACAGAGTTACAAGAGTCAGACGTGACTGAAAAAATGACTGAACCACAACAAAAATAAGGAGAATTAGAAGTAGACATAAATGTATTTAGACAAAGCAGAGGATAAAATACTGTAGAGCCAGATAGGACTGAAACAACAGAACAACATGTGTAAATACTCAGCAGGCAGCTGGTGGTTGTGTGGTTCTGGAGTTCAGGGAAGACATAGACAGATGGACAGACAGACAGACAGAGAAGGAAATTGGGGGGGGGAGAGAGAGAGAGAGAGAGAGAGAGAGAGAGAGAGAGAGAGCAAGGGAAGGAAGGGAGGGCAATCTGCATAGAGATAACTGAACCTTTCAGAGTTAATGAGATTAGCAAAATAAAACATGTACAGAGGAAAAAGGAGAGGGCACAAGGCCGAGCCTTGGAGGCTGGAGAGGTTGTACCATTCATGGGAATATCAAGGGCCTTATATTTATGTTCCCAAGAATGTGAGCAAGGGTTGTGTTAGACATAAAAACTATCAGGGAGATACTAAATGCCTTGAGAAAGGAGGGGGAATGGCTAGGGGGTCAGCAGGTAAGAGCAACCATGATTGATTGATAGAGTGATATTGATGGATAGAGTGAACTTCCCAAAAAGAAAAGTTGCTGAATAATGACAGCAGAGAGAAGGTCTGGAAGTGACAGAAAGGAGCAAGAGGAATGTCTACTTCTCCTCCTGGCCCAGTCTATCAAGGGGACATCAGCATGCAGAACTGGAGAGACAGGGTCTTCTTGTGGGCCTGGAAGTGTGGGCTGGAGAGTATAGTTTCTATTAGCACAAGAATGGAAGGAATATGAGAGGGAGTAGTCTAATATCACTGGCAGGTTTTGTTTTGTTTTTTAAAAACAATATTAAAAGGGCCCCAGGGGCAGCTAGGTAGCACAGTGGATAAAGCACTGGCCCTGGATTCAGGAGGACCTGAGTTCAAATCTGACCTCAGACACTTGACACTAGCTGTGTGACCCTGGGCAAGTCACTTAAGCCTCATTGCCCTGCAACAACAACAACAACAACAACAAAGGGGGGCCCCAGAAGGGATAATAGCAAGAGTAGGACAGGTTGGTGACAATGGAGGAAGGAGTAGGGCTTAAGTGAAAGAAGATAAGAGAGCAGAGAGTGGTAAGCAGGTAAAGTAGATTTTCACTTTTATAGGCATCAATTCTGAAAAACAAGAATTCAGGAGGAAGAGGTAGAGAATTTACTAGCCTTAAGAAGATAGTGCCTGGCCTTTCCCAGTAAGCAAAGGCATCATTAACCCAGGCCAGGGGTGGGATATCAATTTTCTTACTCTGGAGTTAGGGGGCAGGGATAGGATGTAAGGATCTGGTCCTAGGCTTTTTCTGAGTGGCTTAGTCAATGGAACCTTGAAGGTTATTGATGAACAGTCAAATTAAATTAGAATGCTCAGTGACAGTCTTCCAGGCTCTGTCACCCTCTTGCTCCACCATATTTAAGTTCCTTAATAGCTAAAGAAGGTTTTCTTAAGTCCTCTTATTTTTCCCCTCACTGATTCAAATAAATTCTTTACATGGCCAATATTTAAAAAAAATAATACTAATTCTTTTTTTTTTTAAACCTAGCCTCTGTTCTCATTGACATAAGCATTTCCTAGTGATGAATTCCTCTTACCAATGCAAATAGATATGTTCTCTGTAACACGGTCCTAGCAATATGACTAGGGGCACTAAGAGATTAAATGACTAACTGATTGCCTACAGCTATGACGTGCTAAAGGCAGAGCTCAAACCAAAGTCTTCTCGATTCTGATGTGAGTTCTCTATCCACTACTCCATCCTGCCTTCTAATAACAGGAACCATTCACATTTTACATGTGGTTTTAAGGCTTACAAAGCACTTCCCTCACAACAGGTCATCTAGTTCAACCCCTTCATTTTACATATGAGGGCACTGAGGTCCCTGGAGATGAAATAACTTGCCCCAGGTCACATAGCTAGAAAAAAGTAAGGGTGATATTTGAAGTCAGGTTCTCTGATTCCTGAGCCTCTGGAACTCAGAAAGGGTAAATAAATCATTCATGGTCACTCGGTTTGATATAAAAGAAAGAGCATTTGATTTGGAATCAGAGAAACTGGATAGAAACCTAGCTCTGCTACTCGCTAGCATCCAGGGCCATCTCTAGTCATCCTGATCTTTGTCTTGCCCCCAGACCCAGATGGCTTTAGAGAAGAAAGTGAGACTGGTGACTTTGCACAGCCCTGCCTCACTTAAATCTAATTCATTGCAAGTCATGACATCACTTCCTGATGTTATCATCTTCTTCAAGAGTGTAGGATGGGGGCAGCTAGGTGGTGCAATGGATAAAGCACTGGCCCTGGATTCAGAAGTACCTGAGTTCAAATCAGGCCTCAGACACTTGATACTTACTAGCTGTGTGACCCTGGGCAAGTCACTTAACCCTCATTGCCCCACAAAAACAAAAAAGGACAAACAACTTACGTGCTCTATTGTTATTGTTGTTCAGTTGTTTCAGTCATGTTCAACTCTTCATGACCTCTTTTAGGGTTTTCTTGGCAAAGATACTGGAATGGTTTGTCATTTTCTTCTCCAGCTCATTTTACAGATGAGGAAACTGAGGCAAACAGGGTTAATTGACTTGCCCAGGATCACACAGCTAGCAAGTGTCTGAGGCCAGATTCGAAATCAGAAAGAAGAGTCTTCCTTACTTCAGACCCAGCACTCTATCTACTGTGTCCCCTAGCTGCTATATATATGGCCTTGGAAAAATTACTTGACTTGTCTAGGACAATTTCCTCATCTGTAAAGCATGGAGATTGGTCGCTTTTAGCTCTAAATCTATGCCCCTATGACTCTAAGCATCAAGGCTAGAATGTGAACTCCTTTTTCCTCACTCCAAAACCAGTGTGTGCTATTTCCAGTACAAAAGGCTAGATTCACAGAGCTCTGTACCCTTGTACTTGGTTATGTCACATGCCCATCCCTGTTCATATTTTTGAGTTCTTATGTCACTTCATTTTGATCTACACTGCTTTTCCCTGTAGGTCATTGTTGTTGCTATTGTTGTTTATCCTTTGCTCTCTAAGAGAACCTATAACATCAGGAATGTGATGTCTTGACTTGCAAGGGAATTGGATTTAAGTGACACTGGGCTGTGCAGAATCACCAGCCTCACTCTCTCTTCCAGAGCCATCCGGGTGCAGGGGCAAGACATAGATCAGGACAACTGGAGATGGCCCTAGATGCAGTGGGAAACCTTGTCCTTTTCCCCCTGTAGTTTATAAGTTTCTTAAAAAGCAGAGGCCATATCTACAATTTCCCATTTAGCACAAAACAATTCCTGATATGGAGCTTGCCCACACTGGATGTCTCAATCAGTTTCGATGAAGATGATACAGAATCTCAGAGCACATTAATCATTTTTTACTTTCTTGTACAGGTAGATTCAATTTTAACAAGGTTGATAGGATGTCAAAATTTTACCCAAATCTCATTAAGTTGAGGCCTATTGTTGTAGAGTATGGAAAAGAAAGGGCACATTGAACTGGTTATTGAGTTTTTGCTTTTTTACAAAAAAACAAATGTTTAGTGTTTCCCATTTTTGCAAATAATACCAAATTCTAGCAGAAAGGTTGGGAAAGAAAAACAAGTTGTACCACTTCCAAAGCAGTAAAGAAAATTAATTCTGCTTTAGGGACAGGGTTAAGACCTGCAATTTCATTAGTATAGAGAATTCCTAAATAGAGAAACTCCTACAATGTAGGTAAGTGCTTTCTCTACAATGCATAGTATGAGAGAGTTTCTAAGATTACTAAGAAATTAAGTGACTTGCCCAGGGCAATGCAAATGGTATGGATCAGAAGTAAGTCTTGAGGCCATCTCATAAACTACTGCTCAAATCCTACTATACCTATATTTATTTACATTTTCTGTGGCCCTGGTCTTTCTTTGAAATAGATTGGCTTCTCAGTGATATTTGACAAAATTTTCAATATGTTATTGTCAAGAGGGAGAGGGGAGGACTGATATAATTCCCTATGTGAAAAAAACTTGGTCCTTCTTCAAGAAAGGCATTGATGACATGTAATAGAAGTGTCTTGTTCTCTGAGTTAGAGGATGGGCAATTGGAGAGACAGACTTTTGATTAAAGTGTAGTAAGAACAAGGTGCATTCAAAAGTCCCTAGTCAGTCACAGACCTTCCTTCCCTTGATCTGGCTTTTCCCTACCTAGTGACCTCAAGAAATCTATGTCTTATTCTGTACTTTAAGTTCTGGGAACTCTTCTTGAGACACAGAGCCATGTGCAGAAAAGGTACCCATCAGGCCCTTGGGTCCTTTGAGTCACCTTGACGTAGGGAATATTTGAAGGTGAAGGGATGGACTGGGTCCAGAAATCCTGATCCCTTGTTCTTCCCACATCATCAAAAATAAGGACAATCCCTAGGTTAATTTCACCCAAATACAAATATCTTTGATCCCTGATGCCCCAAAGCCACACCCACAGGTCCCTTTTTTATATTAAGTAAATCAAAGTATTTCATAGATACATTTGTTGTTTTCCACATCCAGGAACAAACTGCTATAGTCTCATTTTCTCCCCAAATTAAAAATTTTACCCTAATCACTAAAATAACATTATTAGCTAGCATTTATAGGGAGCTTTAAGGTTTACAAAGCAATTTGCAAATATTAACTCATTTTATCCTCATAACAACATTGGTAAGTAATAGATTATATTATTGTCCCTATTTTATATATGAGGAAACTGAGGCAGACAGAGGTTAAGTGATTTGTCTGGGGTCACACAATTAGTAAAGGTCTAAAGCAAGATTTGAACCCAGGTCTGAGCCTGAGCCCAAGAGCATTTCCCTATCTACTGTACCACATAACTGCTTTAACATTTTGAAAAACACCTCAACTTTTACTCAGAATAATTCCATCATGCTAGTCTTCCAGCACAGTTAGGATGCATTAATGCCACAACAAAAGGACACCACCATTTCATAATTGCCAGCTAAATGGGCTGAGATTTGTATATGAGCAAATTTTTATTAAGCACTCACCATGTTCTAGGCACGGTATTAAGTGTGGGGGATACAAGTAGGACAAAAGATAAACCCTGTCCTCAAGGAGTTTACCATCTAATGGAGTAAGACAATATACAGAGGGCAGCTAGGTGGCGCAGTGGATAAAGCACCGGCCCTGGATTCAGGACTACCTGAGTTCAAATCCAGCCTCAGACACTTGACACTTACTAGCTGTGTGACCCTGGGCAAGTCACTTAACCCTCATTGCCCTGCAAAAAAACAAAACAAAACAAAACAAAATAAAAAAAGACAATATACAAAAGGAAGATGAAAAGGGGGTAGAGGAGCAGGAAAGGTACCCTATGCCAGGGGAATGGTGGAAAGGTCAGAAAAATCCCAAAGCAAAGCAACCTGGGGAAAAGTGAGATGGTCGGAGCTGAGCTCCATCTTTAAGTGGAGGTCTATGGCTCTACCTTCCAATCAGAGGGACAGTGTGGTGATGAAATGGAGTCCCAAGGCTGATGGGGTCTTTTAGGATGATGAAGTTTACCTAATAATGAGCTTTCTGGGGCATGTGAAGAAACCATTGCCGTAGTTTGTCCTTTGTTCTTGAAGAGGACCATGACATCAAGAAGGAATGTCATGGGGTAGCTAGGCGGCGCAGTGGATAGAGCGCCGGCCCTGGAGTCAGGAGGACCTGATTTCAAATCCGGCCTCAGACACTTAACACTTACTAGCTGTGTGACCCTGGGCAAGTCACTTAACCCCAATTGCCTCACTAAAAAAAAAAAAAAAAAAAAAAGAGGGAATGTCATGACTTGGATTGGATTTAAGAAATGGAGGGCTGTGCAAAGTCACTAGCCTCACTCTCCTCCAGAACCATCTGAGTCCAGTGGCAAGATATACATCAAAATGACTGGAGATGGCTCCAGATGTTTGAGGCAATTAGGGTTAAGTGATTTGCCCAGGGTCACACAGCTCATAAGTGTGTGAGCTGAGATTTTAACTCAGGTCCTCCTGACTCCAGGGCCAGTGCTTTATCCACAGAACTACCTAGCTTCCAGAGAAGTCCCAAAGGAGTAAATACAGGTACAGATGCCTAGGACATTCCAGCTTTGACCTCAAACCACAGATGACTGCTTTTTCCATCTTGCCATTGAATCAGTTCCAACTCCTGCTCATTTTATTAATGTCAAACCCACATCTCTGCCTTTCCCACAAAAATATTGTGAGAGACTGTCGAATGAATCACTAAAATATAGTTGAACTCTAACTACGGTATTCCTTTCATCAGCCTAGTTACTCCACCAAAAGAAGAGAAAAAAAAAAGAAATGAGATTAGACTGGTTGGTCTTGATGATGAAGCCGTGTTTGGTCTTTTGATCACTATTCCTTTTTCTAGTTTGTCGTTAATTATCTTTTAATTATATGTTCTAAAATTTTGTCAGGAATAAAAGTGAAGCTCATTAGCATTCCATTCTCTTTCCCTTTCTGGAAATCCAGACAATATCTGAGTTTTTTTCAATATTTCATACCATACCTCCCTTTCTCTCTTGAGGGCAGTACTATCTTTCCAACCACCCCCATTCACAAACTTGATTCATGTTTAAGTCTTCACTCTCCCTTCCATTCTGCCCTGCTCCTATGAAGTGATTTTGCCCAGGGTCACACAGCTAGTAAGTGTCTCAGGCTAGATTTAAACTCAGTTCTTCCTGACTTCAGGCCAAGGGCTCTATTCGCTGACAGTTTGGGGGGGTCTGTTTTGGAGAAGGAAGAATCTTGAGACAATGAGAGCAATTTTGCAGACTTTTACATTAGTCCTACCTACAAAAGTAGACAGGGAAGTGGCTCAGTGGATAGAGCACTGGGCCTAGAGTCAGGAAAACATGAGTTCAAATCAGGTTTTAGACACTTACTAGCTGTGGGACCCTGGGTAAGTCACTCCACCCCAATTGCCTTAAACATCCAGGGTCATCTCCAGTGGTCTTGATGTATATCTTGCCACTGGACCCAGATGATTCTGGAGAAGAAATTGAGGCTGGTGACTCTGCATGAGCCCTCCCTCACTTAAATCCAATTCTCTGCAAGTCATGACATCACCTCCTGATGTCATGGTTCTCTTCAAGAACAAAGGATAAAGAACAACAACAACAATATAGAACCCGCCCCTATATTCAAACAATTGCTGACACTATCTCCCTAATTTTTTATCTGAGCTCTTCTCTCTTCTCACACAGCCTCACATCTCATTTGAGTCTCCAGCTCTGCTCACTTGGATATTTTCAATGGCATCTTAATTATTATCCCTTCTTTTAGTCTTTTGCCTTCTCAAATCCATCTTCCACAAAGGTGACAAAAAAAGTTTTCTTTGCCAGCAATTCTGACCACATTACTTCCTCTATTCTAGAATCCTCACTGTCTCCCTATTATCTCTTAGATAAAAGAACTCCTTAGCTTAGCACTGAAAGCCGATCAGCCTACAGATGGCCCTTCCAAACCTTTCATACTCTTCATCTTAACTCATTCTACATTATGGCCAAATTGGCCTGATTGCTTTTCCCTGACCTTAGACTCCTGCCTCCACACTTTTTCATAGATTATACCTTTTGCCCAGGATGCACTAACTCCTCACCGCAGCTTCTTAGAACTTTATCTTCATTCAAGATTTTGCCTTGTTTTGCTACCTCCTAAAGGAAGCATTTCCTGATCCCCAATGAATAGAACTCTTCACTTCCTCAAATTACATATGTTTATGTATATGTGTGTATGTATGTGTGTATGTACTGTGGAAATTTATTTTGATTTGGAGACCCTGCCTTTGGGCTGAGATTAAAAAGCCTTAGGCCCTCGGGGTTTTTTTCTGTGTAAGAGGGGCTATTGTCCCTCCCTCTCTACTTCAGCTGAGCCAAAAAGCCCCAAGGGCTTTACAGGATGCCAGGTCAGACGGCTGGGGTAAAAATTCCCCAGCTCCCTCCGCCCTGGGGGGATCTACCCCAGAGATCCCGGGCTTGTGCAGGCTGGCCTCTAGCGCAGCTCATGCAGGGGTCCCAGGCTCACAGCAGGGGGCACAGGCCCTTCAAGCCCCCGCCCTGCCGCAGCACTAGTGTGGCCTGTGGATTACCTTGGAGTGTGTGGGGGTGCAGGGAGCCCAAGGTTTGAGGGGAGAGAAGGAACATATATACAAGGGAGAAGACAGTGAAGGGGGAGGCCCGGAATATCAAGAGACAAGGGAAGATGGAACAAGTGAGGGAAGACAGAGAAGTTGTAGTAAGGGAGGCTGGAAGATTAAGAAGACAGTAAGGGAGGAATGGACAGAAAGGGGGCTGCTACAAGGACCCTAAGGAGACTGAGGCTATGAAAAGAGAGGGGGCTCCGGAGGATAGAGAAAGGAGAGATGCTGAAGGGGGCAGACAAGAGAAGGACTCCAGAGAAAGAGTGTGGAGCAGGGGGGCTTTTCAGTGAGGGGAACGCTAGAAGAAGGTCCATTGGTATGCAGGAGGAGGCTAAAAAAGTTCCAGGCGCAGCAGGTGGAAAGAGACGTGCCGGAATGCAGTCAGGTTGTACATTTTATTTCCCTGTATTCTTAATTTTAAATTGTATCTCATAAATAAGCCCTCTACTGTTAAAATGGAAGAGGCTTCTTAATCTTTTGCTTATCAATTTAGGAGGAGCAAGTGTGGTGGAACTTTATAAATGGCCCATATGAAATTAATAGCAGTCAGATAGCCAGCCAGTCAAAAGTCCCAGATTAGGTCCCCCAGACAAATTAGGCCAAAGTTAATAAAATATTCTTAAATTTGAATGGCAACCATGATGGGACTTATGGCTCAATTATAATTTTTCTAAAGTTAAAATTTTTCATATAAATACAGTTATAAATTTTTTCAGATTAGATTAAGTTAATTAATTTTTTACAATACATATATGTATGTGCATGTGTATATGTGTGCATATATATATATATATATATATATATATATATGTTTACATTTTATATTCTCTAGTAGGATAGAGACTCCTTAGGGCAGGAACTGTTTTGGAATTTTGTTTTTGTGTCACCATTGCATAGGACCTAGCACATAGTGAATGTTTAATAATTGCTTTTTTACTTGATGGATCAAGAAAACCACATTCATTAAGGATCCTTGAAGCCAAGGGAACAGCCAATACCTGGTAGTCTGTTGTGCTCAACAGTTTCAAAAGCTACAGAGAGTTTTTGGTTTTGTTTTTTTTTCCAGAGAGTTTTTAAAAGGATAAAATTGAAACAAATTCTGATGATTTGGTCTGAAGAATAGTTTCCAAAAATTACAATATACAATATTGACTGTACAAAAGAGAAGTAGCATGATACAGTGTATAGTGTAAAGTCATCCTGGAAGTTAAGAATATCTAGGTTTAAGTCCTACCTTTCACAATGTTGGGCAGGACTAAATCTTTTAGTACCCTAGACAACTTTCCAAGACTATAATTCACTCAACTTTGCAGTGCCCTAGGGAACTTTCTAAGACCAAAAATCAGGGTGAGCTTCCAGGTCCTATGACCGACAAGATGGAGGTCTAGACACTTTCTCCAATTCTTAGGAATTCTCAAACCTCTTTAAAATAGGAATTATGGGGGCAGCTAGGTGGTGCAGTGGATAGAGCACCGGCCCTGGAGTCAGGGGTACCTGAGTTCAAATCCGGCCTCAGATATTTGACACCTACAAAAAAAAAAAAAAGGAATTATGTACAAGAAATAAAGCAATTTCAGCTGTCTCCACACCAAGAACTCTAATGAGGTAAAAACCCAATGAACTAATAGCAGAGAAGGCTAATCTCTACCCCACCCTAAAATGCACTCTCAGCCCTCCCTCCTTCAGGACCATCAAGCTCTGACCGGGTTGTATAAACTGACTTTGGTACTTGCAACAAAACTTGTCTCTATTCTTCCTGCTGCCAATTACCCAGAAAACCAAAATGGAGAAGCTCGTCCTGGCTGGGACAGCAATAAGGTATCACTCTGTGCCGCAACAGAGCTCATCCAGGAAACTGAGACAAAGTAATGTGTTTGTATGTGTGGGTATGTATGTATCTGCATGTGATTGTTTGGCCCTCCATTAAGTCCGAGTAGAAGACACTGGCATTTGCTGAGGTTTCTCTTATAGCCCCAGAAGTCACTTGGGACAGAGACTGAGGCCAATGAAATGTGAATTGCTCAGCATGAAAGGAAGTGAAAACTGCTTTGATGTCTAAGCTCTCAGGAAAAATGGCCATCAAAGGCAGAGCAGTCAGAAAGCAAGCACTAGGGAAATATAAGAAAAAAAGACTGAAAGGACCAAAGAGTTCATAAGGAAGAAAACTCAGTTAAAGACTTTGAGCATAAGCAGCTAAAACAACAGGGTGAATATTATTAACAGAGAGGAAGATGGCCTCTAGATCATCTCAACGAAGTCCAGATTTTATGAATATATATTGAAAGAAAGAGGAAAATATATTAACACCTGGAGACAATGAACCCTGTGGATTACCCAAAAAGGATGGAGACAAGCAGTATGTTCCTGAATGGTTTAAAAGAGAAATAAGAATTATAAAAGCAGAAATTATGGCCTGAACATCACAAATAAATAACAGAATAGAAAAACTTGAATTCACAGTGGCAAGTATCACCTAGAAAACAAGAGAGAGAATAATTGATTGGGAATGCAATTACACAGAAGTGTAAAGGACCAATATGGAATAAAAGAAGCAAAGTAAGAGAAAACATATTTAATTTAAAGACAATATGTATAAACAGTGTACAGATTATAGGTCTCCAGGAGAATGCAAGAAGTCAAAAACCCTAAATACCATAATGAAAGAAATAACACAAAAGCATTCCCAGAACTTCAGAACACAGAAAACAGGATGCCAATTGGAAAAATCCAAAGAATACCTTGGGGAGGGGGGCAGTGCAGTAAGGGGGTAGGGGAAGAATCTATACTGAAAAATCCAGGACACCTATTAGTTAAATTAAGATTTTCAATGACAAACAACGAATTAGGTAAGCAATGATAAGAAAGACCTTCAAATATAAAAGAAAAGAAATTTTAGTGACAGAAGACTATTTGGCACCCACCAGAAGTTCTGGGTAGAATGAAATAATCTATTCCAAATAGCAAATGCCCTCAATATGCAACCCAAGGTGACATACCCTACCAACCTTATTCTAACCATTAATAATAATAATAATTTTAAGAAACAAATTCTAAGGGGAAAAAGAGATATGTTCAAAGTATTTCTATAAAGGACACATATGTGAACAAATTCTAAATTTCAGAGAAAGCACTAGTCTGCATTAGTAGAAGGCATTTTCTCTTTTGGCTCAGTAGAATTAGCATTAGTGCTAGAGATAGAAAACCTGGGCTCTAATCCCATTTTTGATCATGACTACCTACTGTGATCTTTGACAAGCCACAACATTCCGAATTTGCTCATCTAAAATACAGGAGGGTTAGATTAGCTTATCTCTAAGATCTTTTCCATCTTATGATCCATCATCAGAATGAAATCTTTATGCTAGTTATACCAGGTTCATTCTAGTTCTGTTCTCCTTTAATAGAATGTTAATCAAAATATGAAGGAGCTCCTTTACAGAACTAGACAAAATCATAATGATATTTACATGGGAAAAGGTAGATAAGAATATTAAACACACTGAAGAGAAAAGTTGATGAAGTGGATCTTGTGCTCCCAGACTTTAAAACATAATGACAAAAAGGTTGACATCAAAACCATAAGGTACTGGGTTATGGTTTTTTTGTTGTTTTGGGGGAGGGGGGTTTGGTTGGGCAATGAGGGTTAAGTGACTTGCCCGAGGTCACACAGCTAGTAAGTGTCAAGTGTCTGAGTCTGCATTTGAACTCAGGTCCTCCTGAATTCAGGGCCAGTGCTTTATCCACTGTGCCATCTAGCTGCCCCCTTTTTTAAAGGGTTTTTTTTTTTTTTTTTGGTGGGGCAATGAGGGCTAAGTGACTTGCCCGAGGTCACACAGCTAGTAAGTGTCAAGTGTCTGAGGCCGGATTTGAACTCAGGTCCTCCTGAATCCAGGACCAGTGCCTTTTCCACTGCACCACTAGATGCTCCAACCATAAGGTACTGGACAAAAAAAATGGAGATAGAAATTGATAGAATATAATAGATATATCAGACATTGAGCCAAATGTAAACAAAAGAATAGTGTTTGACATAATTTTAGAAAATAAAACTGGGGAATGGATTCATTATTTAACAAATGTATTTAGGAAAATTGGCTAGCAATTTGGCAGGAAAATGATTTGGATGCATATCGTACTCCAGTGAATCCCAACTGGACAAGGAACAACATAAAAAAGGAATTGTAAAAAGAAGAGAGGAAAATGGAATAAAGTATTTAAATAAATTGTGGAAAAAAGAATTTTTTATTCAATAAATGGAAAGAGTTACTAGAACAAAATATCTTTGCTTTACTACATTAACAAATTATATTAAAATATTAAGAGAAAAATAGATTGGTAAAATAATTATAGCAAATATGAGATATAAAACATGGCATCTAAAACATATAAAAACCTATTTTTAAAATCACCTTAATAATGCTTTCCATATTAAATTTCCATGATAAAGGAACAGCTAATTTTTAAAAGAAGAGACATAAATTATTATAAATCACTTGGGAAAATCATCAATATCACTAATAATCAAGATGAATATTACAGTAAAATAAAATTTAATGTTAAATTAATTAAAAATTCAAATGATTTTGAGAAACCACTTGATACCCACAAATTGGCAAGGATAATTAAAATCAATGAAACTCAATGCTAATATCAAGAAAAATTAGGAAACTATTGTATTATGAAAATTATGAAAAACAGGTTGATTCACTTTTGGTTCCATTGCAAACTTGTAGAACGTTTTGGAGAGCAATCTGAAAGTATCCAAATGAAGTTACCCCAAATAACTATATCTTTTAAAAATAATAAAAAACATTTTTATTTATAGTTTTGGATTCTAATTTTTATCCCTCCTTCCCTCCCTCTCTCCTACCGTGAGGTGGTAAGCAATCAGATATGGTTTATACATGTGCAATTATGTAAACCACTACCATATTCGTTGTTTTATAAAAAAAATTGAATAAAAGAAAAAATGAAAGTAAAAAATAGCATGCTTCAGTCTGTGTTCAATCAATATTGGTTCTTTCTTTGGATGTGGATAGTATGTTTCATCATTAGTCCTTTGGGATTGTCTTGGATCATTGTATTGTGGAAAATAGTTAAGTAATTCACAGTTCTTCATCAAACAATATTGTTGTCACTGCACAACGTTCTCTTGGTTCTGCTCACTTCACTACACATCAATTCCTATAAGTCTTTCCAGGCCTTTCTGAAATCATCCTGTTTATCATTTCTTATGGCACAATAATATTCTATCACCATCATATACCACAGCTTGTTTAGCCATTCCCCAATTGATGGACGAATATGCCTTTGATTTCCAATTCTTAAGCCACCACAAGAAGAACTACTATAAATATTTTTGTACAAATAGGTCTTTCTCTTTTTGAGGATGTCTTTGGCATATAAACCTATCAGTGGTATTGCTGGATCAAAGTATATGCACAGTTCTATAACCCTTTGGCATAGTTCCCAAATTGTTCTCTCTGAATGGTTGGATCTTTTCACAACTCTACCAACAGTATAACCATATCTTTTGACCCAATAATCCCATCATGGGACCTATGCTGTGACAGTAATAATAATTAAAAAACCAACCCTGCACTTTTGAGTTTTTTAAGCCCCTTTAAGAGTTATCTGTTTAAAGCTTTTCATGGTACCATAATGTGTAATGGCAACAAATCTGGAAGCAACCTAAATATATAATAGCAGAATGGTTGAAGAAATTGTGGTGCATTAATATACTAGAATACTACAATGCAATTAAAATAGATAAGTAAAAGGAATCCGAAACAATCTGGAAAGACCTTAATGAAATATTATGCAAAGCAAAACAAACAAACATACAAAAACAAAAACAAAACTCCCCAGAACCAGAAAAAGATCATAGAAGGAAAAGGGAAGTCCTTAAAAACATTATGACACCTTATGAATTAAATTAATCCATTTAAATGTAAAGAGTTATTATAAATGTTTAGTTTTTTGTGGTGGGGTTAAATATCCTTTTTTCTAATAAGAGCTTTAAATTGTATTTTTAAAAGGCTGTTTCAAGTCACAGTCTATAAGCCCATCTGCAAATCACCCTTCAATCTTGTGCCATCTGGCTTCTATTCCTACCACTCTACTGAAACTGTTTCTCTCTTTCTTTCCCTTCCTCCATCTCTCCTTCCCATCCTCTTTCTGTCTCTGTCTCTGTCTCTCTGTCTGGCTGTCTCTCTGTGTTTGTATCTCTCTCTCTCTCTCCTTTCTTTGTCTTTATCTCTCAAATCTATCACTGTTCTACTTCCTAATTATTTTCTCAGTTTCTTTGATCTCTACATTATCTAACAATATTTACCAATCTCTATTTTTAACATTCTTCCTTCCTTTGGCTTTCAAGACATAAAGATCTGCTGGTTCTTCACCTACCTCCTGGACCATTCCTTTACCTGCTATTTCCTACCTACAACCGTGTATTTGTCTCCCAGCTTCTGTCCTTTATCCTTTTCTAGTTTTATACTTCCTCCTTTTCTCTCATCTTTCTACACTGGCATATTAAGCTATCCAAAACTGAATGGGTTCCCATAGGAACTAGCAGTTTCACCTTTATAAAAGTCCTTCAAGAAAAAAAGACAGAAGGAACATTACATTTCTGTTCAGATACAGGTAGCTGCTATCATCTTCAAAGGTCTTCCCTTTTCCTTACAGTGGAATAATAATAAATGTGGAAGGCAAGAAGGCAGACAGGCAAGAAGGAAAGAAGAGGGAGGGAGAAGGGGGGAAAAGAAGAAAGTAAGACTCATTCACTAGACTCACAGTGGCACTAAGTGGCTGTCTACCTAAGTCATTCCCTCATCCAAAAGAAGTAGCCTGCAAATCCTATGAATGCCCTGACTTACCCACAGGTTCATGGATAGAGTTCATTGAAGTTATAGACTTGGACTAGTGAGAGATATATGTATGATCCTTCATGTACAATGCATATAGGAAAGCATCAGAATCCATTTTCAAGTTCAAGGCCAAGTGTAATGTCTCCCAGGAAGCCCTTCTACAACTTTTCGGTCCACACTCCTTTCTTTTTCTCCCCTGACCTCGTGCTTCACCTCTTGTCAGTACCACACAGTATGGCACTTACTTATTCATAATTGTTTCATTTATGATCATTTTATTTCCCCAACTCCTCAAGGCGAGGGACCATGTCTCATGCCTGGTATTCTCTATAGCCATAGTAGGCCAATTGCTGGCACTCAGTTAACACTTGCTGACTGATTAATGGTCATTAAAATGGGATTCTTCCTTTATAAGTAAATTTATTTAGATAATTGGCAGTATGAGAACATGTTTGTATATATAAAGCATTGATCAAAATGGATACCAAGCACTTGAAAATATTTTTATCCAACCTCCAAGGCCACCTTTGCAAGCACTGTACAGGCCAACAAAACTAACCTTGTTGTTTCTCACTTGTGACATTCTATCCCTATCCCCCTGTCTGCAAGATCCTCCTTCCTCATCTTTTCCTCAAATAATCTCTATGATCCTTCAGGTCAAATGCTACCTTCTACATAAGATCTTTCTTTCTTTCTTTCTTTCTTTCTTTCTTTCTTTCTTTCTTTCTTTCTTTCTTTCTTTCTTTCTTTCTTTCTTTCTTTCTTTCTTTCTTTCTTTCTTTCTTTCTTTCTTTCTTCCTTCCTTCCTTCCTTCCTTCCTTCCTTCCTTCCTTCCTTCCTTCCTTCCTTCCTTCCTTCCTTCCTTCCTTCCTTCCTTCCTTCCATTTCTTTATTTTTTTTGGGGGGGGGCAGGGCAATGAGGGTTAAGTGACTTGCCCAGAGTCACACAGCTAGTGTCAAGTGTCTGAGGCTGGATTTGAATTCAGGTCCTCCTGAATCCAGGGCTGGTGCTTCATCTACTGCACCACCTAGCTGCCCCTATATGAAGTCTTTCTTGATCCCACCTCCACCACCAACCCTACCACCAGTAGCTAGTGACTCCCTGCAAAATTTACAAAGTGATTTACTTTGCGTGTATTTTGGACAAGTTTATATGTGCATATGTCTCCCTAGGAGTCAATATTATTATTTGTTGTTGTATTCCTAATACTTGGCACATAGTAGATGCTTAACGAATACTTCTTTATTGATTTATTGGTTGTTTTGACCAAAGGCTGGCCTTCTGAGATGTCCAACTAATCTCAGTTGGTAGCCACTTATGATAAAATAATGGAATTTCGCAGATGCCCAGGGGCCCCACCTGATTGATTTAGTATTGTTTGAATTGGGTGAGAATGAGAAACTGACTAAGTACCTACTTGGGAATGATTGGAGGGCACACCTGGCCAGCCCTGAGTGACGTGTACTACTGACGTCACTAGGGAGACCACTTTCAGCCAAGCAACTTGAAGGACCTCCCTTTTGGGGGAAGGAGAGAAAGTAGAAAAGGGAACGCTAACTCAAGAGAAGATCTCTTGCTGCTGGTGAGCAGAGGAGCATACGGGGAGAGGGACTACACAGCTGACTCCCATTGAAACTATGGACCTCAGGTGGTAAGTGGAATTGAGGCCAGCTCTTTGAGCTAACTGAGCAGGAAGAAAGTTTGGGGTTTGAGTCAGTCTTTGCTAGAGCTAGGGAGCTTATTCATTTTCTCTTCCCTTATTCCCTTGTCCCTGACTTTATTAACTTCTCCTTTGTTGTAAATTCTATTCCCATTAATAAAACCTGATTTGTTTGTGGAAAAGAAGCTGTTAATCTCCATTCTTCTTAGCCTGGGAGAAATAACTTAAAAAGGCAGTTTGGAAGGGAGGAAACTTTGGACGTAGAGGTCTCTCATTATTTTCTGAACCCCAGTATTTGGTGAGCCACCCAATTAATAAATACCCATAATAAATTTGGCCCCATACACACTCTTCCATGATTACATTCCATCCTTAACCTACTATTTACTCCTGTAATTACCCAGTGATGGCAAATACATAATCCTTAGGTCTTATTTTCTAGGGCCTTGATTTGTCTTTGATGGCCACAGCTCATTCTGAAGGCTACCACCAAGTCTCACGTTGCTTTCTTTGACAGAGTGAAAAGAGTTATTTTGCGGAAATTTATTGGTGCAAAATATAAAAGAATAAAGTCAAATTCTTTGTTATCTAAGCACAGTTGTGACCTATGTGGACCAACCTAGGAATGAGTCAATTTGATTTGAGAATGTCTGAATTTGACAATTCTACCTAAATTAATTTACTTATTCAGTGCCATACCAATCAGACTACCTTAAAATTATTTTATAGAGCTAGAAAAAATAATAACAAAATTCATCTGGAAAAACAAACGGTCAAGAATATCAAGGGAACTAATGATAAAAAGTGCACATGAAGGCAGGCTAGCTGTACCAAATCTGAAGCTTTACTGTAAAGTGGCAGTCATCAAAACTATTTGGTACAGGCTAAGAAATAGAGTGGAGTATCAATTAAATAGGTTAGGCATAGGAAACACAGTAGTAAATGACTTTAGTAATGTACTGTTTGATAAACCCAAAGACTCCAACTTCTGGGATAGGAACTCAGTATTTGACAAAAACTGCTGGGAAAACTGGAAGATTGTATGGCAGAAACTAGGCATAGACCAACATCTTATACCTTATACTAAAATAAGGTCAAAATGGGTACATGATTTAGACATAAAAGGTGATACCATAGGTAAATTAGGAGAGGAAGGAATAGTTTACCTCTCAAATCTTTGGAAAGGAGAGCAGCTTGTGACCAAACAAGAGATAGAGAATATTATGAAATACAAAATGGATTATTTTGATTACATTAAATTAAAAAGGTTTTGTACAAACAGAAGTAATGCATCCAAAATTAGAAAGGAAGAAAGCTGGGAAACAATTTTATAGCCAATACTTCTGATAAAGGCCTCATTTCTAAAATATATAGAGAACTAAATCAAATTTATAAGAATCCAAGTCATTCCCCAATTGAGAAATGGTCAAAGGATATGAACAGACAATTTTCTGATGAAGAAATCAGTGTTATCTTCTTCGATCTGTCTAATGCTTGTGTAATGGTTAGATATATTTTGTACCAATAGGGAGTATGTGTTCTTTGTTTTTTGAAAAGTGGACTATATTCCTTACCTTCCCACCCCCCCAACATCAATATAAAGGAGTCCACATTTGAAAATGTAATTATAACACTAACTTCATCAACAAACAAAAATCAATCTGCTACCAACTCAACATGTGACCTGGGAAAAGTAGTTTTATCATCCTGAGACTCAATTTTCATACTGCTAAAATGAAGGGATCTTATTATATCATCTTTAAAATCCTTCCTAGTTCTAAAATTCTATAATTATATGATATGATTCCAAATATACCATATTTACAAAAGAAAAAAATTTATCACTATCTTAAAATCAATGTATTAATTCAACACTACTTAGACAACATTTTAATTGAAAAGGACTTTAAAGCTTAGTTAGTCCAATGTGTCCCTTCTACAGATGAGGAAACTGAGTCCCTTGAAGCAAAGTGGTTTTCCCCAAGTTCACACAGCAAGTTAGTTAGCTTAGTATCCTGAGCCCCATCCAGTAGCTGTTCTGTGTATTAAGGGGAGTTCAGCTAATTAGAGCCTGGGTAGGGGAAGGAAAAAGACATATTACCAGTCTGGCATTATCTCCCATGCTTTCCTTCAGATCTTTAGAATTACATAGATGCCCTTTCCTCTGGGGTTGCATTAATATAGTGAGTGATCATAAAGGCATCAAGATAGATAATGGAAATCTTTTTCTTTTCAATGCAATGCAACAGAGTTTCTTATTTGCAAGGAATTCTTCCCTAGAACTTTATACAGGCAGGCATTTAACATTTTAGTGCTTTTTTAAAAAAATTAAGTCTATCTTCACTTCTTATTCATCTTCAATTTACTCTCTCTCTCTCTCCTAAAATAGCCATTGGTGTTCAGCTGTCATTGTGTCCACAGTCTAAATGATAGGCTAGCCATGACAAAGCCCTGAATTCTAATAATGACCACCAGTGATTCATCTGCAGCAAAACACTTAACCCCTCCGTGTCTCCCTTGTGTCAGTGTAAAATGGAAATGACATGGGTTACCCCTTGTGAGAAATACCTAGTTCTCTAGAGGAATTTAGCTCTCACAGTAACATATAGTTCAATTTTTAAATGTTTAAAAGGAATAGCTAAATATATTAAAGAGAAAGAAGAATTGTCCCCTAGCGTTCATCACCAAACTTCTATATAAAGACTTCCTGGAATTTTCTACTTCTTGGAAAGTCGTTTTTGTTTTGTCTTCTTCTTGTGTGTGTGTTTTTTATAGGCATTCAAAAAGCTATCCAAAAGTGCTGACCTAGAAAAAGACATTTGAATGTATTACCTTTACTGTCTAATAGAATCAGGAGTAATAAAAGTTGCTCAAAGAAAAAATTATCCAACAAACATTTTATAACAGTTTGAATACACACACCAAAAAATGATTTTGGATGAACAGATCTAAAAAAATTTGTGAAAATTTTATTTGTTTTAGATAGCCAATAATTTTTCATTGCCCTAAACCAAATGTAAAATGATACATTATATCTAATAATGTAGGCAATGATAAATTTAAGGTATTACATGAGTAAAAGTTTCAAAAATTTAGTTTATTCCCCATAACAGCACACTGACTGATTTTAGAAATTCATGGAATTATGTATTTTAGAGGCCACCTATAGTAGTAGTAGGCCTCTACCAGTCACGGATGACCATGGATCAGCGCCCCGAAGAGCCACAGGCCACAGCCTGAAATTCATGGAATTAAATATTTAGGTGTAGGTGGCCTCTAGAATACATATGGATTTAGAGATCACCTCTCACTTTGCATAGAAGTATCACCCACCTTCTTCCTGAATATAAAGGGCATAGAATTCACCTATTCAGAGCTCATCTATCTGACCAGTACAGCATCAGCTGAAATGTTCATAGTTGAACCACTGAACCATGCAAACATTTATGAATAGCTAGAGTTGATATGAAGAAAAAAAAGAATACAACTACAACCCCTTTTTATTTAGGTTCATCTATAACCCTGAAAATGTATATCCTCACCCTGGCCCCCATCCTCACATTTAACTTCTGTTTCACCCATGTTTTGCCTGCTGCGCTCCAAAGGACTTCATTACTTGGTCTTCTGCTACTCTCAGACTCATCACATTTTACTGTCTTCTCTAGTTTTGATTGCTAGATATTCAAAAGATATCCCAACCTAGCAGAGGGTACACCACATCTGCAAGTAACTTCATTTTTACTTCACAGACTGGTAGATGGAGAGTACCAGTTCAATAGACCAATTTTGGTACATTAGGTTCATTATGGTTTTGTTGGCAAAGAAACCATGACCTTGTTGTTAACTCCCACCAGTGACACATTCCCAGAACATGACTAACCTACTTCTCCACAACATCTCAGTGATAGGTCACTGGTAGAAGAGACAATGGAATTGACATTAAAGTGAGTGAGGTCACAATATGTAATGGAAAGAGCACTGGACTTTTATTCAGAAGACTTGGGTGTGTGTCATGTCAAGTCTCTATGACACTTCACTAGTTATGCATCCTTGGTCCTCTAGAAACCAATTCCTCATCTGTAAAAGGGTTATAACAATACATGCATTATCTATCTGGACAACTGTGGGGAAAATATTTTGTAAACTTTGATGAATTATGTTAATGTAAATTAATACTTGCTATTATCTCCCCTGTGAGCAACTCAGGGCTCTGAGAGCTGGTAACCTGGAGACCCAATGCTGGGAGGAAAGCAGGGCTGCTAAAAGCAGGAAAGGAGATGGAATAGATACCATGACTTAAAGGATGACGATGATTATGATCATTGGTAAGGGATATAATCTAGCCTTGAAGCATTTCAAAGGCATACTTGGTTTTGAGACTAACACACTAAAATGGAGCATGCTAGATTTTTTTTTCAAGTTGTATTATAGAAAACAAATAGTTTCTAATGAATGGGGGGAGACCAATGTAGCTATAATCCCTTTTACCATAATTAAGTTCATTGGATTCCCTTTAGCAAGATCAGAAATGTTTTTAATTAGGATTCAAGTTAAAAAAAAGTCTTCATTTATCAAACACACACACAAACACTCATACATGGAAGATAATGCTAGGGAGAGCTCTGAGACCCCAAAGCCAAGGATATCCAACTTAATTTTTTTTCATTATTAAATTTTATTTTTAACTTCTGGAATAAAACCAGCATTTCCATAGCATAGTATAATAAAAAATGATTGCACATGAAACTGCAAATCTACTATGCACAACTTAAATTTCCAAGAAATTGTAAAGGTTATGTAGTCCAACCCCCTTCTTTTACAGTTGGGGAAATTAAGGTCCAGAGAATTAAAGTGAATTGTCCATAGTCATAAAGTGGCCAAACCAAGATTTGAATACAGGTTTTAAAATTCCAAATTCAGTCATTTATCCAATACGATACACTACCTTGGGAGCAAGAGTAAACAGATACCAAGAACAAATAATGATGAGGACAGGCTGGTCAAGCCTGTCAGAATGTAGATGGAAAGAAACCAGAAGAATTAAGTTGTAGTTCAACAATCAGTCAGTCTGCTGGTAGTGCATGACTCAAAACTGGATGATGTTGAGGAGCACAAATAACCATATGGTAGCGTGCATAGCTGTCTATGGTTATGGGCTGCCTCCCACTTCCCTCTTGGAGTTTCCAGATTCCATTATTCCCCTCACTATCAGGTCAGTTACGGTCCTGGTAAGTTTGGTTTTATGTGCCTATGAGGACCCACTACAAAAGTATTAAACTCCACTTTAACTAAAAGCTCATGCAGCTGTAGTGGCCTTCTTTATAGCTTGCTCTAATTAAGCAACTTGTCAGCATCCCCAGAGAGCTGCCATACTTATCATTCAATGATAAGAGCAAAAAAGTCCTAGAATGCACCCAGTATATCCATGTGGAGGCACTGGGTGGCACTTACCACCACACAACTGAACCAGACAGAATACCTGCTGAACAGTGTGCCCAAGCAGCTACTTTAGGGTGACCCAAAGTGAGAAGGCTCTGAAGCAGATTGGGCAAGAGATATGTTTTGGGTGGGGGGGTTTTTTGTATTTTATTTTTCCCAAATTACATATAAAAACAGTTTTTAACATTCTTTTTTAAAACTTTGTGTTCCAATTCTCTTCCTTCCTCCCTCTCCACCTCCCACCCCCTTTAAGAAGGAAAGCAATTCAATATAAATTATACATGTATAGTCATGCAAAACATTTCCATATTAATCAGGTTGTTTAAAAAAACAGACAAAAAACTCAAGAAAAATAAACTAAAAAAATTATGCTTCAATTTGTATTCAGACACCATCAGTTTTTTCTCTGGAGATAGATCACATTTTTCATCATAAGTCCTTCAGAGTTGGTCTTGGATCATTGTATTGCTGAGAATAGCTAAGTCATTCACAGCTGAACATCTTACAATACTGCTGTTACTTTGGACACAGTACATTTCACTTTACATCAGCTCATGTAAGTCTTTCCAGGTTTTTCTGAGAGAATGCTACTCATCATTTCTTATAGCACAATAGTGTTCCATCATAGTCGCATACCACAATTTGTCCAGCCATTTCCCAATTGATGGGCATCCTCTCAATTATGAATTCTTTGCCACCAGAAAAGAGCTGACATAAATATTTTTGTACATATAGGTCCTTTAACTTTTTTTTAATCTCTTTTTAGAAACCGACCTGGTAGTGGTATTACTAGGTCAAAGAATATGTATAGCTTTATAGCCCTTTGGCCAGTTCCAAATTGCTCTACAGAATGGTTGAATCAGGTTACAACTCCACCAACTGTACATTAATGTGTCATTTTCCCCATATCCCCTACAACATTTGTCTTTTTCCTCTGCTGTCCTATTATCCAATCCAATAGGTATGAGGTAGTATTCCAAAATTGTTTTGACTTGCATCTTTCTAATCAATAGTGAGAGATTTTTTTTTTAATGTGGCTATAGATAGCTTTGATTGTTTCATCTGAAAACTATATCATTTGATCATTTATCAATTAGGGAGTGGCCCTTATTTTAATAAATTTGACTCAGTTCTCTATATGTTTGAGAAATGAGGCCTTTATCAGACAAACTTACTTCCTATTCCCTCCTGAAAACCATTTACATTATTCTCTATCTCCTTTCACCCTGTCACTCCTCAAGTGTTTTGCCTCTGATGATCCCTCCCCGAATCTGCCTTCTCTTCTATCACCACCACCCCTCCTTATCCCCATCCCCTCTTACTTTCCTGCAGTGTAAGATAGATTTCTATACCCAATTGAGTGTGTATGTTATTCCTTCTTTGAGCCAATTCTGATGAGAGTAAGGTTCACTCACTCCCCAACACCTCCCCCATCTTCCCCTCCACTGGATAAGCTTTTTCTTGCTTCCTTTATGTGAGATATTTTACCCCATTCCAACTCTCCCTTTCCTTTTCTCCCAATGCATTCCTTTCTCACCCCTTAATTTTATGTTTTTTAGATACCAGTGCCTTCTATCTAAATATATTCCATCCAGCTGCTCTAATAATGAGAAAGTTCTTAGGAGTTAAAAGTATCATCTTCCCATGGAAGCATGTCAACAGTTTAACCTTTTAATATCCCTTATGATTTCTTTTTCCTGTTTACCTTTTTATACTTCTCTAGAGTCTTGTATTTGAAAGTCAAATTTTCTATTTAGTTCAGGTCTTTTCATAAAGAATACCTTAAAGTCCTCTCTTTCATTGAATGCCAATTTTCCCCCTGAAGGATTATACGCAATTTTCCTGGGTAGGTGATTCTTGGTTGTAATCTCAGTTCCTTTGCCCTCCAGAATATCATAATCCAAGCCCTACTATCCTTTAATGTAGAAGCTGCTAAATCTTCTATTATCCTGACTGTTCTCCACCATACTTGAATTGCTTCTTTCTGGCTGTTTGCAATATTTTATCCTTGACCTGGGAGCTCTGGAATTTGGCTATAATATTCCTGGGGGGGTTTATTTTAGGATCTCTTTCAGGAGGTGATAGGTAGATTATTTCAATTTCTAATTTAACCTCTGTTTCTAAAATATCATGGCAATTTTCCCTGACAATTTCTTGGAAGATGATGTCTATGTTCTTATTTTGACCATGGCTTTCAGGTAGTCCAATAATTAGCTCTCCTGGATCTCTTTTCCAGGTCAGTTGTTGTTCCAATGAGATAGTTTACATTACTTTCTATTTTTTAATGCTTTTGGTTTTCTTTTATTGTTTCTTGATTTCTCATAAAAACATTAGTTTCCATTTGCTCAATCCTAATCTTTAAGGAGTTATTTTCTTCAGGGATCTTTCATACCTGCTTTTTCATTTGGCCAATTCAGCTTTTCAACGCATTCTTTTCCTCATTGCCTGTCTGTATCTTTTCTACCATTTGGCCTAGGCCTGCTTTTATGCTTTGGAACTATGAACAGAATTCCTCTCCACTGTGGTTGCTTGTGCTCCTCCCCAGCCTTCAACTACCACCCAAGACCTGTCTTTTTGTGGGTTCTGCTGCTCCAGGAATAATAGTTTTATGCCATCATTTGAAGGGTCTTGGGGAGAGTTCAGGCAAGTCACTGCCTTTCCCCTACCACCTTGGCTCCACTTCCACAACATTCATTTTTTAAAACTGAGTTCCAAATTCTGTCATTGAGAAGGCAAGCAATTTGTTATAGGTTATGCATGTGTAGTCATGCAAAACATATTTCCACATTAGTCATGTTCTAAAAGAAAACATAGACCAAAATAAACTCCCCACTCAAAAAAAAGTAAAAAAATAGTATGCTTAGATCTATATTCACAGTCCATCAGTTCTGGGTATGGGTTTCATTTTTCATCATAAATCCTTCAGAGTTGTTTTAGATCATTGCATTGCTGAGAATAACTAAGTCATTCACGGTTGATCATCTTATAATATAGCTGTTACTATATACAATGTCCTCCTGGTTCTACTCATTTAATTTTGTATCAGTTCATGTAAGTCTTTCCAGGTTTTTCTGTGGGCATCTAGCTCATCATTTCTTATAGCACATAGAATTCCATCATAATCATAAACCACAACTTGTTCAGCCATTCCCCAATTGATAAGCATCCTTTCAATTTCCAATTCTTTGCCACCAGAAAAGAGATACTATAAATATTTTTGTAAATATATATCCTTTTCCTTCTTGTTTTTTTTATCTCTTTTGAGATACAGACCTAGTAGTAGTATTGCTAGGTCCCAATTCCATCAACAATGCATGAGTGTCTCGATTTTCCCACATGCCCTCCAATATTTGTTATTTTCATTTTCTGTCCTATTAACCCATCCAATAGATGTGAGGTAGAACATCAGAATTGTTTTAATTTGCAGAGAAATATTTTTTAAAGATAGCCCAGTGCATAGTGTTATGTTGCTATTAGAAAATAAGGGTAGCTTACAGGCTACCCTGCCATATAATGGAGACATTGTTAACAAAGGTATCACACAGCCAGTAAGGCAATGAGAAAAGCTTGGTATATAGCACTTGGAATTGTCATGGACAGCAAAGGTTCTCATTAGCACTTCATGCAAAGTATAGCAATAGTCTTCAGGAGTGAAATTATCAAATTAAAATCAGAAATGTTTGTGAAAACTAGTTCATTTGCTATTAGACATACCTGTCTTCTAATAGTCTGATCAGCCATGCCCAAATGGAAAGGAAGATGGAAGGTGTTCAAAACCACTGGTTTTGAATTCAGACAAGCAGATAAACTAATTCCTTACCCAGCTGGAACTAGCTAATTGGTTGCTGGAAATAGAGTTTACAATCTGAAGCCTGGAATTGAAGTCCACTCTGTTGCTTACTGACCATTTGCTTTGGGGCAAGTCAAACTATCTGAATCTCACTTTCCTTATCTTTAGCATGAAGATAATTGAAACACATCTAAGGGAAAACAATCAGAATGCTGACATAACATATTTAGACTGGAGAAGAAAAGATTTAGGAGGACAAGATTATTGCCTTTAAGCATTGAAGGGTGACCATTTGGAAAAGAGATAGGTCCTAATTTGCCCCATGGGATAAACCTAGCAGCAGGAACCAACATAAATTACACAGAATCAGATTTTGACTCAGTGTAAAAAGAAACTTCTTTTTTTATTATGCCCATTTAAAAAAATTTTTAATCATAAAAGTATTTTATTATTTTCCAGTTACATGTAAAGATAGTTTTCAACATTTGTTTTCATAAGATTTTTATTTCCAAATTTTTCTCCCTCCCTCCCTTTCTTCCCCCCTCTCCAAGACAGAAAGCAATCTGATATAAGTGTATATTTATATACATATACACACACACATATATATATATACACATACATACATACAATCACATTAAACATATTTCTGTGTTAGTCATGTTTGAAAGAAAAATCAGAACACAAGGGAAAACCTCAAAAAGGGGGTAAAAAACCAAGAAGTAGAAACAGTATGGTTCAATCTGCATTCAGAATCCACAGTTCTTTTTTCTAGATGTGGAGAACATTTTCCATCATGAGTTCTTTGGGATTGTCTTGGATCATTGCACTGCTGAGAAAAGCCAAGTCTATCACAGTTGATCATCACACAATGTTGCTGTTAATGTGTACAATGTTCTCTTGGTTCTGCTCACTACACTCAGCATCAGTCAACTTAAGTCTTTCCAAGGTTTTATGAAATCTGCTTGCTCATCATTTCTTACAGCAGAATAATATTCATTACATACATTTGCCTCAACTTGATTAGCCATTCCCCAATTGATAGGCATTCCCTCAATTTCCAATTCTTTTCCACCACAAAGAGAGCTGCTATATTTTTTGTACAAGTGGGTCTTTTTGCCTTTTAAAGAGAAACTTCTGGGTGCAGCTATGTGGTGTAGTGGATAAAGCACCTGCCCTGGATTCAGGAGGACCTGAGTTCAAATCCGGCCTCAGACACTTGACATTCACCCTGGGCAAGCCACTTAATGGTCATTGCCCCACAAAATAAATGAATGAATGAATAGATGGATAAGTAGATAAATAGATAAACAGATAAATAACTGAATGAATGAATAAATGAATAGATGAATGAATGAATAAATAGATATAAACAAATGGATGAATGAATAAATGAATGAATAATTAAATGAGTAAATAAATAATGAATGAATAGATAGATAGATAGAAACTTTTTAACCATTAAAACTATCCCAAAATGTAATGGGGTGCCTCAGAAGGCAGAGAGTCCCTTATTATTACAAATATAACTAACTTCTACACTGTCAGAGGGAACTTCTACATAGATGAGATTACAGTTCATTTGAAGAATTGGAGGAACTAGCTTTCCATTTCTACCCTTATTAGACATTTTTCAAAGTACAGGGATATTCTAAACACTTTTGCATTGTCCTCATTGCTATCTACTAGGATGAGATTGATGAGCCCATTCTCAGTCAAGTATCCAGGTTTCCACATGTCGGCCATAGACACATAAGATCTTAGATAATAAGATCCCCATCATCACCATTATAGCTAGTATTTGTTTTACAAAGCATTTTACAAATTTTATTTCATTTATCCTCATAACTACTCTGGAAAATATTCAGTGCTCTTATTGAGAATAAGGATATTGCTGTTATGTATAACTTATATTGGCTTGCATACTGTCTCATGGACCAGGGAAAGGAGGAAGGGAGGGAGGAGTGAAATTTGGAATTCAAAACAAAAAAAAGTATTAGAATTATTTTAACATGAAATTTGGGAAAATAAAATATAGTAAAAAATAAAATAGGTATTATGAAAAAGTAAAATAAGTATTATTCACCTCATTTTACAGACAAGAAAACTAAGGCAGATAGAGATTAAGTGATTTACCCAGGGGTCATAAAGCTAGTAAGTAGTATCTGAGGTCAAATTTGAACTTGGGCCTTCCTATTTCTGTGTCCAACATTCTATCTACTGTGCCACCCGGCTGCCTCATAGATTTAGAGATGGAAAGGACCTTGGAAGCTATCAAATCCACCTCCTCATTAGTGGAAAATCTGAGACTGGGATAGATTAAATGACTAATACTAGCTCATCAGAGATTTAGAGCTAGAACAGACCTTAGACATTGCCCAGCCTAGGGTCAGAGGCATAAATAGGAAATAAAGTGGGGATAAAGCCCATGCTGACTTCCTTCTGTATCCCCTAACCTCACACACGCACACCCTGTCCAGGGACCAATCTGGAGTAGGAAGGGAGAGAGATGGAAAAAGAAGTATCCCAGACTTCCTCCACTGCCTTGGGGATAGGATGGGTGGAGGATGAAGTATCTCCAATATCAGTCTATTCATGTTACCTCCATGAGGCCAGGGTAGGTATTAGAAGTGCCCCAGGATGAAATCAACTACCACAGGGGAAGGGCACACAGAGTACTCCCAGGATGAAGCCATTGCCTTTGCTACCACAGGCATAAGAAAGTAGGGGAGTGCTTCCACAGTGGGGATACTGCCCCTTTACATTTCCCATCCTGAAACAATGCTCTGATAATCCCCACCCTAATTACAGCTCTACACTAAGTTAAATGACTCACCCAGGGTCATACAGCTACTAAGTGGCAGAGTGGAATCCAGATTACCTGATTAGAAATCCAATACTTTTAATGCACGCACACACACACACACACACACACACACACACACACCCTCTCTCTCTTTGAATATATGGATACATACATACATGATGTGTCTATACATATATATGTGTAGACATATATACATAAATATAGCATATGTACACATATAGTATATATACATATATACACATATATTCAGAGAGGTGTGTGTATATGTGCATGTATGTTTGTGTGAGGGTGTATATGTATATAAATAAGCTGGATTCTAACGATATAACATCATTTGAACCACCTTATCTTTTAAAATGGGAATGAAAACAACCTACTTTATATGTAATCCCACCCTATAGTAAATGATATTCTACAGAAGTAAAGATCTGTATCATTTTGTGTCTGTCCCATTTCTCTTGTAAGTAAAAAAGCTCTTTATAGGAACCATAAAATATATACACTATCCCTTTAACCTCTATTATGCCAAATGCCATAGGGCATTTCAATAGTGTCACACTGCCTCTGGCCTCAGCCTTCATCCCCTCTTGCTGTTTGGATCCTTCTCCTGGTCCTATTGGTAGCAAAGCCACCTTATTCAAAGTGAGACAACCCCTTCCGGATTTTACCTCACCATCATCACTTTCTCCCTGCTACAAGCTGTTTCTTAACTGTTGGCTTCAGGTTAAAACAGGTCATCAGTCTATTCCTGCTCAGCTTTTTTTGTTTGTTTATTTTTGTTTTTTGGTTTTTTTTTAAATAGAATTTTATTTTCCAAAATATATGTAAAAACAAAATTTTAACATCAATTTTTTTAAAACTTTGTGTTCCAACTTCTCTTCCCCCCTCCATTCCTACCCCCACCCACAAGAACTCAAGCAATTCAAAATAAGTTATACATGAGTAGTCATGGAAAAATTCCCATATTAGCTAGTTGTGAGAGAAAACAGTGAAAAAAACAAAACTTCAGATTAAGGAATTGTAAAAGAGGAAAAGAAAAAAAATTAAATGTGTTTCCATCTGTTTTCAGATATTATCAGTTCTTTCTCTGCAGATGGGCTGCAATCTTCATAAATCCTTCAGGGTTATATTGGATCATTGCCTTGCTGAAAATAACCACATGCTTCCCAGCAGATCATCCCCCACTATTGCTGTTATTTTGTATACAGTACATTTCACTCTGCTTCAGTTCATGTAGGTCTTTCCAGGTTTTTCTGATAGTATCCTGTTCATCATAACCTGTATATAGTACCTTAAGCTTGACAGAGAATTTTCTTCATAAAAGCCCAGCAAAGTAGGTACCATACGTTTTGCCATTATAATCAATCATCATAACTATTTCCCTCCATCCCACTCCCTTCCCATGACATTTACCCTATCTTCTTTTTACCTATTCCTCCTCAAAAGTGTTTTACTTCTGACTATCCTCTTCCTCGCCCTGCACTCCCTTTTTTCACCCTTCCTTCTTTATCATCTTCCCCTCTTACTTTCCTGCAGGGTTAAATAGATTACTCCTCCCAACTGGGTATGAAAGCTATTTCCTCCATGAGCCTACTCCAATGAGATCAGGGTCCCTGCGCTAATTCTGTGTTCTAAATTTTTCTTCCTCCCTCCCTCCTCAACCCTCCCATTATTTCTAGCAATTAAAAATGTCATACTGGTGCAGTAGTGCAGAACATCTTCATCTTCCTTGAAAGTGTTTTGCTTTTTACTGCTCTCTCCCCCAATCTGCCCTTTCCTTCTTCCCTTCTTCCCCTCTCACCTTTTCTCCCTCCCCCCGCCCTCAGGGCAAAAAATATATTACTATACCTATTTGAGTTTGTATGTTAGTCCTTTTTTGAGCCAATTCTGATTATATTAAGGTTCACTCACTCCCCAACTCCTTCCCCCTCTTCTTTTCTCCTCCATAAGCTTTTTTCTTGTTTCCTTCATGTGAACTACCTCTCCCCAGACCATCTCTCCCCTTCTCCCTCCCCCAGTTTACACCTCAACCCTATTTTAATGATGTACTGAAGATCTTCTGTCTATCTTATTCTAACATCATTTCCAAATATCAGGTGACTAGCCCAACAAAGGTTAATTTCAATGAAGAAGCCATTGGATCATAGATCCAAAGATGAAAGGAACCTCAGAGACCACCTCTCAATTTATGAATGGGGAAACCAAAGCTTAGGGAAATTTAATAATAATAGTAATAATATCTACCATTTATGTAGAGTCTGCTATGTGCTAGGCACTGTGCTTAGCACTCTAACAAATATTATCTTCTTTAGTCAGAAGACGTGAGTTCAAACTTTATTTCTAATGCTTACCACCCACACAAGTCAGTAGCCAGGCACTGTGCTCAACACTTTAACAAATATTACTTCATTTGATCCTTTTATTAACCTTGGAAGAAAGATGCTATCATCAGCCCCATTTTATAGATGAGGAAACTGAGGGTAACAAGAATTAAGTGACTTGCCCACATTCACAACACTAGCAATTGTCTAAGGCTAAATTTGAACTCATCTTCTTGATTCCAGGTCCAGTGCTCCATCCACTTAGCCATATGAAATAAACACAAAAGATATTAATAAAATTTTCATTAAAAACCAAAACTAAGCCCTGAGTTGGAAGAGACCTCACATGCTGTCAATCCATCCCCTACTCTAATGGGAATTGCCTTTATACTAACCCTGACAGGTGGTCATCAAACTTCAGCTCAAAGATCTCTAGCAACAGGAGACTCATTCTCTGGTGTGTGCCAGGCACGGCTGAAAGTGGCCTGGTGACTAAATAAGACATTAGTAGGAAGTTCTACTTGCAAAACCATATTTGGAAAAGCTATATATTTCTACATCGTATAGACAAGCAATGAGGCACAATGTTTGGATCAAAATGAAACCTTCTGTATCTTCTCAGGGACAGATGGCATGTGGATTTCTGTGGCAACTTGAAAAGTGGGCTTGCTAGCTCACTAGGGATGCACATTTTTCTCCAGCTCATCGAGCAAATGGGCAGAAATGAAAGTGTCACACTCCTCTCAAGATGGTTGTTTGGGGATTTAGGATCTAGGAAGCAACTGAGATTTTCTTTTGGCTTGGACGTCCTTTTAAAGTTCTGAGGCTCCTTACCATGAGTTGGACTTGTACTTCTCTGTTGTGAGAGATGAACTTCTCCCTACCCAGTGCTGTTCTATTCATTCTTTGATATCCTAGGGTGCACACTAGTCCAAATATATTGGAACTTTGTTCCAATGCTTTCTATAAGGTCTCTGCCAGAACTGCCTGCTAGGTGAAATCATGTTATAACAAGGGATTTAGGATATTTCCACAAGTAAATGGACTATGAGATGCAAGACAGATTTTGCTTATTCTGGATTCCACTCTAGAGCAAGGCAGTTTGCAAACGGGCAGAACATTGGAATGAGAGTCAGGAGTCCTAGCTTCAAGTCATAAATTTGCCACTAACTAGTTGTGTGACCTTGGGAAAGTGACTTCACCTTGCTATATTTCAGTTTTCCCTGGTTAAAATAAAAGGTCAGAATAGATAAAGATTCCTTTTTTTTTTTTTTTTTTTTGGTGAGGCAATTGGGGTTAAGTGACTTGCCCAGGGTCACACAGCTAGTAAGTGTTAAGTGTCTGAGGCCTGATTTGAACTCAGGTCCTCCTGAATCCAGGGCTGGTGCTCTATCCACTGTACCACCTAGCTGCCCCTGGATAAGGATTCTTAATGTAAGTCTATGACATTTAAAAAAAACCATTTTGATAGCCATATTTCAATATAATTTGATTTAATGCATTTATAGACATTACTCTGGGAAAGGATTCATAGGTTTCACTAGACTGCCAAGGGCGTCCATCTCACACACACAAGTTAAAAACCTCTATATTTGGGGAGTTCTAAGATTCCTTCCATCTGTGACATCCAGTGAGTGTTACAGTGTGATTCTAATTTCTTTTGTTGTTGTTCAGTTATTTTCAGTAGTGTCCAACTCTTTGTGATCCAGTTGGGAGTTTTCTTGGCAAAGATTGTGGAATATTTTGCCATTTCCTTCTCCAGCTCATTTTACAGATGAGGAAATTGAGGCAAATAGGAATAAATTACTTGTCCAAGATCACACGGCTAGTTTGGGGCCAGATTTGAACTCAGGAAGATGGCTCCCTGACTCCAGGCCCACAATTCTATGCATTACCCCACCTACCTTCCCTGTTCTAAATTACTACATTCTATGTTACTCAAGGTGTATATTATTCATTTGGGCAGTTAGGTGGGGCAGTGGATAGAGTGTCAGACCTGTGTTCAAATCCAGCCTAAGCCACTTACTAGCTATATGACTCTGGGCAAGTCACTTAACCCTGTTTGCCTTAGTTTCCTCTTCTTTAAAATGAGATGGAGAAGGAAATGACAAACACTCTAGTAGCTTTGCCAAGAAAACCCCAAATGGGATCATGAAAAGTCAGATCCAATTGAAACCACTGAACAACAAAAATGTTACTCATTGCTGATAGGCATAGCTGAGGCGGTATTGTGTAATAGGACTGGCCTTGGAATCAAGAATATCTGCATTCACTTCCCATCTATAACCCATTCTAGCTGTGTGACCAAGAGTAAGTTAGCCTCTCAGGGCTCCATACAACTTTCAAAGACGTTACTGTAGTAAGGAGGAGGATGGATTGGAGCTCACTTCATGGAACACTCTTGGGGATGAGGCTTTGGGGGTCTGCCCCTGGAACATGCATAATGCTCAGCCTTTGCTCTGACCACCAAGACATGTGTTTTGGCCTCTTGATAAAGGCCATGCTCAAATAAAGGCTTGTGGGTGAGTTCTATGTCTTCCTCTACCCTTGTGACAGTGGATAGTGGCTAAATCAAAGAAGAATCTTTGAGTAGGAAGAATCTTCCATGCAGTGGGTTTTCAAAAGAAAGAGGACTTTTTAAAAAAGCAATAAACATTTTTATTTATAGTTTGGGGTTCCAATTTTTATCCTTCTTTCCCTCCCTCCTCTCCCCACTCCCTGAGGCAGCAAACAATCAGATATGGGTTTATACATGTATGATTATGTAAAACATTACTACATTTGTTATTTTGTACAAAGAAACTTGATTAAAAGAAAAAATGAAAGAAAGTGAAAAATAACATGCTTTGGTCTGTATTCCATCAATATCAGTTTTTTCTTTAGAGGTAGATAGTATGTTTCATCAATAGTCCTTTCGGATTGTCTTGGATCCTTGTATTGCTGAAAATAGTTAAGTCATTCACAGCTCTTCAAACAATACTGCTGTCTCTGTGTACAATGGTCTCTTGGTTCTGCTCACTTCACTATACATCAGTTCATACAAGTCTTTCCAGGTCTTTCTGACATCATCCTGCTTGTCATTTCTTATAGCATAATAATAAATATCCCATCACCATCAAATACCACAGTTTATTTAGCCATTCCCCAATGGTTGGGCATTCCTTTAATTTCCCATTTTTAGCCACCACAAAAAGAGCTGATATAAGTACTTTTGTACAAATAGGTCTTTTTCTCTTTTGGGGGATGTAAAAAAAGAGGACTTCCATTCTCCTCTTCTCTTCTGAATGCATGGCTTGGTACCTGAATGACTCTTCTTTGGGTTTCTCATGGTAAGGAAACCCATAGATGCAGCTACAATGGCTGCTTTCACATGACAGAAAGCCTATCCTGGTCCTGGTGAATCTGAACCTGCTGGCCCAACACTGTCATGAGATGTGCATCATCTGAGCCTGGTAGCTACTTCAAGGAATCAAGAGTTCCTGAGGTCCTCAGGAAATACTGGCTTCCCTGAGTGGGGAAACTTCTGTGGGTATGACAACACTTCTTAGAGAAGACCTCTGACAGGTAAATAAACCCAGACAATGCCATGGATTGTCAGAATAAGTAAAGCTTTAGTGAAGTGTTTAGACAATGCAGAACAAAGGTGCGGGTGAAATGCTTGTCTCACAGTCCCGCCTAATTCTATTCCATGACTTAATATTTCAACCACAAACTTTCTAGCAGAATATAATAGGAGTAATGATTTTCTCTATATCAAACTTTTGGGATGTTAACACCAAGCTTTCTGTACTGCTGGCTTATTGCAGACCTTCCCATGGACCCTGGGGCCTCCTTGTTCTGAAGCAGCCTAGTACATCTGCAACATATTTTCACAAGGTCCACCTTGCCTTCTCCTAGCAAAGAGTTCCTCCTGGACCTCCATTTTGTAGGAGGGCCTCGGCACACTGGCCTTTATTCTCTTCTTGGCCTTGTTCCTGATTTCCTTTTTCTCCCTCCCACTCCATCTACTGCTTTTCAGCTCCCTTTTGTATGTCGTCTTCATCCACTAGAATATAAGTTCCTTGGAGGCAGACTCTCTTTTTACTTATATTTGTATCCCTGGCACTTAGCACAGTTGCCTGGCACATAAGTATTTAGTAAAGGGCTGTTTCCTTCCATCCTTCTTCCCTAGACTTGACCATCCACTAACTCCATTTGGTTTTTATGTTTATTTCCCCTTTAATCCTCAGGACCCTGTTGCAATGTGATTGTATTTATACAGGATTTTGGATTTAGGGCTGATAGGGATCTTCTCAGTCATCTTTTCCAATGATGTTAATTTAAAGATGAGCAAACCAAGACCCAGAGAAAAAGTAATACACCCAAGAAAGAACTAGTCACTGGAACTCATCACTTAAACAAAACTTAGATGTGGCTTGTGTCTAGGTATCCCTAAAAGGAATTTTCTAAAATTTCATTTATTTATTTGTTTGTTCATTCATTCATTCATCTATTTATTTATATTTGTTTACTTACTCATAGATTCATTCATTTGTTTGTTTATTTCCTTGGTTTTTATTTATTTAACTATCCGTTTATTTGTTTGTTTATTCATTCATTCATTTATTTATCTATTTGTTTGTTCATTCTCTTATACAGTCATTTGTTTATTTGTTCATTCATTTATTCATTCATTCACTTATTTATCTATTTATTTATTTGTTCATTCACTTATCCACTCATTTATTTGCTTATTAAATTGTTTACCTATCTATCTGTTCCTTCATCCATTTGTTCCTTCTTTCATTTATTTGCTTATTCATTTACTTGTTTGTTTGTTTTGTGGGGCAATGAGGGTTAAGTAACTTGCCCAGGGTCACATAGCTAGTAAGTGTCAATTGTCTGAGGCCAAATTTGAACTCAGATCCTCCTGAATCCAGGGTCTGTGCTTTATCCATTGTGCCATCTAGCTGTACCCACAAAAGAAATTTTTAATAGGATCTCTTCCAGAAAGGGACTCAATGTAGAATGTATATCAGTTCTAAAACAATTACTTATTTCTTCTACAATGAGAGAAATATCTTAAATAGAAAAACTCATAAATGTCCATTGACAATTATTTAAAACATGATAAAGATAACAATTCAAGATTCAAACTCATGTTGTCTGACTCCAAATCTAAATCTCTACTACACCACTCCTTTTTCTTATTGGAACCACATGTAGATGATTGTACCAGGCTGGAGGCCAAATTCTGCACTTTTGAAAGTTGATCAAATGGCTCCAAGTAACCCAAGGGACCTACGTTAGCTCATAATGGTGAGTGGCCCTTCTCAACTCTCACTCCAAAACTTCAGAACTTTAGCTTGTCTTGTTCTTTTCCCCACCAATCTCTGAAGTATAGAACATTCAAGGCTATTTATAATATAGAATGCTTCCAAATTATTACTACTTCACAATATCAAGGAAAAAAATAATGTTTTACCCTGTTCTCATTCTCTATTGTTTTAATTTGTTTCTGAATAAATATTACTTACCCAATCTGTCCTGTACCTCATCAATGAGGCTCCCTTAGGTTGTTTTAGTAATGAATAAAAGAACCTTTGCATCTGTGCTAGCTAGGCCTCTCAGGCTACTGTGGGAGTTCTGCAGATGGGTTCCAGATCGAGGCCATCTTTTATTAAATATTTTTCTATATAGAGATTAAAGAAGTCATTACGATGTGGCTGTGGGTGAGATGATGATAAATGTAGATTACAATCAGAATTATATGTGCTGAATGGAGAAGTAGTATGCGAAAAAAAACAGAAATATTTTTGGTTAGGTAAACTTCTAGGGAAAGGAAGAGAGGGAGGGAGAGCGAGAGAAGAGGAGGAGGAAGAGGAAGAGGAAGAGGAGGAGGAGGAAGGAAGGAAAGAGGGAGAAACTTTTAGCTCTAAATTTAAATGAAATTATCAAAGGCAGACAAAGGGTAGGTCCCATGATCTTGATGCCAGAAGGAGGCTCAGGTGGTAATGAAAGTTAATTAAGACCAGGTAGACAGCATAAATACTGAAGAAAGCATGCACTCTACAGTTAGAGGACATGGCATTGTAGGGTTCACAAAGCTGTAATTATTATTGTAACCCATTTTACAAAGGAGGAAACTGAATTAATTATCTATGGTCAAAAAGTAGAACAAATAAATGATAGAACTAGTAACTAAAGCCAGACTTCCTGAATATAAGTCCAGTGCCCTTTCCACAATGTCTGTTATTTCCTGCAGTTTGTGCTTGTCCAGGGTGGGAGTTTTGAGAAAGGCAAGAATAACTCATGTTAAATGAGCTACCAATGGAAATACAAGTTGGAGACAAGAAGAAAATATTTATTGTGTCTACGACAAGCCAGGCATTTTGCTAAGTGCTTTACAAATGTTATATCATCACAAAAAAAATTATTTCATTTAATCCTTTCAACAACCATAAAAGGTACATCCTATTATTATCCCCATTTAGTATTTGAGGAAACTGAGGCATTCCGAAGACAGGAAGAATGACAGAGAATGAGATCATCTATCATCTGATATCCTCACTTTATTATCTATCAAGTGAACTGCCAAGCCAGACAAAGTATTTATGAGATCAGAGATCTTATATATTATCTAGTCCCACTGGGTCATTTTATAATTGATGACCAATTGGCCAAATATTCATGGTGTTCACACACTCTCCCTCTAAGTGGCTATTACTGGGATGTGGACAGAGGAGAAAAAGGAACATTTACTTCTCTTTTAATCTAATCTTGATTGACAGGTATTCAGGAATCATTTAGATCCATTTTTAGAGAGTTTCCAGGTAAAGCATGATGATATTATTAGTGATTGAGACGGATCGAAAGCCTAGTTGAGAAAATGTCAAGAAGCCAGATATGGAGTATGATTTCAAGGTCTAGAATGATTCTGCTGCCTCAAAATCCTCTTCTATCCACAAGTTAATGTCTGCATTTCTGATCAGAATTTCCTCCCTTTTTCGTTGTTGTTCAGTTGGGTTTTCTTGGCAAAGATACCAGAGTGGTCTTCCATTTCCTCTTCTAGCCCATTTTACAGATGAGGAAACTGAGGCAAACAAGGTTAAGAGACTTGCCCAGTGTCACACAGCTAGCAAGTATCTGAGACCAGATTTGAGTTCAGGAAGATGAGCCTTCCTAATTCCAGGCCCGGTGCTCTATCCACTGTACCACCTATCTGCCCTCCTCCCTTTAGCTCTAGGTTTTGATCCTTTTAAAATCCAGCTACACTTGAGAAGGTATCAGATATCAATCGGGGCAGCTAGGCGGCGCAGTGAATAAAAGCACCAGCCCTGGATTCAGGAGGACCTGAGTTCAAATCCGGCCTCAGACACTTGACACTTACTAGCTGTGTGACCCTGGACAAGTCACTTAACCCTCATTGCCCTGTCAAAAAAAAAAAAAAAAGCTATTATCAAGCATTCACCTTAGTATGAGTGACATATTTGAGTGGCACAGTGGATAGCTCTCCCTGGCCTGGAGTCCTGAGGACTGGATTTCGAGTCCAGCCTCAGACACCAACTAGCTGTATGACCCTGGGCAAGTCACTTCCCCCTGTTTGCCTCAGTTTCCTCATCTGTAAAAGAAGGTGGAGAAGGAAATGGCAAACAGCTCCAGTATCTTTGCCAAGAAAAAACAAAATTGGGGTCACAAACAGTTGGATACAAGTGAAAAATGACTGAATATCAATATTTCTTCATGAGCGTTAGGATGGGAAGATAGCATGAAGGCACTAACTGCCACTAAAGAGGAGAGGAAGGGTCCCCATATGGGAAATTCCATTACTTGAGATCATTTTTACATCTAGGACTGGTTCTGATCCCTGCCCCAGTAGGCATAGATTGGCTTTGCTTACACAGCTGTGTGTAAACAGGAGGTCTTGCCTTGCACATACAAGGTGTGTTCCCAACCCAGAACAGCCCCTTTTTGCAACACCAACAAAATGTCAAATTATAATGGCAAAGTCAAGAAGCTCAGGGTCTCCTCCCATCTTCCTCAAAGCAATATGAAGTGAATAATTGATGGGGCCTGCCACTCTTCACCAGTGTGATTTGTAAAGTGTAGCTCTAGGTTTGGGTTTTAGGTTAAATCCAATATTTACCAGCCAAACTTCACTAATAAAAGAGCTCAGTGCTTCAGTTCCTTCACATGTGTAACAGATGATTGAAGTCAATGGGAGTTCTATGTGTGGGGAGACTGCAGATTTTCATCCTTAGTGGTAAATATTAGTTTATCCTGGGGTGGGGGGAGAAACGCAAACATTTTTCATGCTGCTGCTGAGCAGCTGGGACTGCTTATTAGTTTCATTTTGATAGATGGTGAGGAGATGACCAAACCCAAAGACTTATTTTTCAGGGTATATTTGATAAAATCAGAGACCTCTTGGTTGCCTACATACAAAGTGCCTGGACCAGTCAAAGCAGAACAATACAGCTTGATTCTAGTCTTCTCAGACTTTGTGAAGGACATGGAATTTAATAGACAGTAATACATTAGTTCTTTGTTCCCCACACCCCTTCCTTTACAAATCCCAACTCTAAGACAAATTCATTGATCAAGGGCTATTTTTTTTTAACATAATCACTAATTTCCCATGAAAGATTTTCTAATCCAGTGTATTACATTCAGACAGCATGACTTGGTAAATGAGAGGGCTGTTACAAAAACTAAGTCACTACTGCAGCATGCTAGAATCACCTGGGAAAACTAAACAGGAGCCAAAATATTCTCACAGAGAAAAATTATTCCACTATTGGAAATTGAGCATGTCAGTCCCAATAGTAAGGGTGTATGTCAGGGTCCAAGAGAAATCATAGAGGATCTAATAGAAGTGGAGAAAACAAAAACAAAAGATAATCTCAGCTCTCCAGGAGTTTTGCTATCTAAACGGGAAGACAACATGCAAAAAACTATGTACAAACAAGATATATACATGATAAAGCAGAGAAAATAAACAAAGGAAAGGCACTGGTGTTGAGGGAGATCAGGAAAGATATTTTGCAGAAGGTGAGACTTTAGCTGAGATTTGAAGGAAACCAGAGAAGGTAGGAAGCAGGGATAAGGAATAGCATTCTAGGCAGAGGAAATAGTTAAGAAAAATGCTCAATCAGAAGATGGTGTGAAAAATATCAAGGATAGCATTGGATCTCAGTAACCCTAATGGTGAGGGCTTAGGGGGTTATAAGGCATTAAGAAGACAGGAAAAGGGGGCAGCTAGGTGGCGTAGTGGATAGAGCACCAGCCCTGGATTTAGGAGTACCTGATTTCAAATCCGGCCTCAGACACTTGACACATACTAGCTGTGTGACCCTGGACAAGTCACTTAACCCCCAATGCCCTGCCAAAAAGAAGAAGGAAGAAGAAGACAATGACGGCAATGATGACAGGAAAGGTAGGAAGGGGCCAAGTCATGAAGGGTTTTATAAACCAGAGTAATTTATATTTGATCCTAGAGGTAAGAGGGAACTACTGAAACTGACTTGTGTTTTGGGAAAATCACTTTGATAGATAGAATAGGGAGAGACTTAAGGCAGGAAGACCAACCAGCAGGCTGTTGCAATAGTCTGAGATAGTAAGAATAAAAGAAATTTAACCCTTTAATCAGAGACCCCCAATGGCAAGAAGGGCCCAAGTCAAATTCATGGAGTGGTTCATTTTTCTTTTTTGTGGTATTTTTGAAAGTTCATGTGACTTGGAATCAAAAGATACCCCATCTCTGACAGATCCTAAGGTATAACAGTGTGAGTCTCAGTTTCCTCATCTATAAAAATGGGATGATATTATTTACATGATTTACCTCACAGAGTTGTGAGGTAAAACCATTACATGCTATTGAAATATGTCATCTTATTAATCTCCACTCCAAAACCCGGTAAAAATCTTTCCATTGGACAGCCCAGTGAGATCAACAGTAACTGACCACTCTACATAGCACTGTACACCAACTGCATCTCACTCAGCGCTATTCACCCCTATTTCCTCCTGTGCTTTGTTATAGATCTCCTGACAGACTACAAATCAGATTTGATCAACACTCCCAATCTTTTCCTTTCTTAGTAGTTTTTCCTATTTCCTAACTTACCAGCTCAGGCATACTACCTGGTCCATAGCTGCTAACAGGGGTTGAGACAAATAGGCTGATGTCACTCCCCTGTTTGTGAGCACAGTGAACACAAAGTAGAAACAATACATTTTATTTGGGGGGAAAAAAAACTGACCCGATCCATATACTGTCCTTTGTCACACATATAGAGGCAGATCACAGTTATCTGAAGCCATGTAACAACTATTCTCCAGTGTCATATGTAATTCCTAAGGAAGGTTCTGGTTGCATAAAGGTCTCCTTTCTTCAGCTCTGCTGCTACAGTCATAATAGCCCCTCTGTGTTGCCTCCTGAAAGCTAAAGTCTTGTATAAAGGCTGTATTCCATCTAGATATGCAGTACTACCTCCTATTGACTAAAGTCTTGCCAGTGAGTGCTAATTTGCCCATCTTGACACTTGCCAAAGCATGCATAGATCACTCTTTCTGTCTCTGGAATGGAGTCTCCAGTTTACTTTGTGGTCATCCTTTAAAGTCAGCTATCTCTACCATGAAACTTTCCTTAATTTTTAGTCAGCAATCACTCATCAAAAATCTGTTAAGTTTCTGTTACCAAGATGTTATCCATCCCTCCCAGTTTCATTTAATTTTCAAATTAAACAATCATTTCATCAATCTTCCTTGAAATCAATGTTGAATAACACAATGCTAAGAAGAGGCACTTGGGTTACTCCTCCAGGGATCTCTTTCCAAGTAGAAATTGCTCCCTGATAACTACTCTTTGATTTAACCATTTGCTTGGAGACATATTCAAGAGGAATTTAAACTAAAAAATGAGGAGGAGGGATAAAACTAGACAAATAAGCTCACCAAGATATATGCCACAAAGTATGACACAGGGTGCAGAATATCAATGTAGATAAATATTCATTCTCAAGGACAATATCCAAGAAAATGGTAAGAAAATTTATGATTAAAGACACTTATTAGCTGTGTGACCCCGGGGTAAGTCACTTAACCCCCATTGCCCCACCCCCCAAAAAATTGTACAACAGAATTTTATCAAAGAAGTGCTCTCAGAAATGAAATTTTGACAATACTAGCACAAATTTCCCCAAAGATGAAGAAAATAGAAATCTTGTCTGAAGTGACAAATGTAGATTCTTAAGGAATTCATCAATGTGCAAAATGGCATATATGGAAGGGGAAAAGAAGGAATGGTAAATGAAGATGAATACAAAAGAGAAAGAAAATCCCATAAGAATAGCATCAGGAACACCAGAGCCCAATATGAATGATACTGTAAATGGTGAATATAATTTTTAAAAGGCCTTTTTTTAAAGCTATGTTGGGGTCAAGAGAAAAGTTAAAGAAAGGAGAAGACAGTTGCATAGAGTAGATAAGATTATGAAAATGGTTGGTATAAAGTAGAAAAAACTATACAATCCTAATTTTGTTTTGTTTTCTCTATCAAGGAGAATTAGTCTGTGACTTGAAAAGATCTTACAAAAATGGTAAAAGGAAGTGAGTAAAAGGTAAAAAAAGGTGAAGATTAACTTGTAGATCTGAAAGGTAATCACTTCCTTGCTTATCTAATTTGTTTATGATTTTATATTTTATGCCCTACCCACATAGCCATTTGGCGCTTAACTTGGTATATGGTGTGAGATACTGTTCTATACCTATTTCTGCAAGGCTATTTTCCAGTTTTCTCATAAGTTTTGTCACATAGTAAGCCCTTACTCCAGTAACTAAAGAACTCCTTTTTAATTTAAAAATAATTTCAAGTATCCCCCAACACAATAATCATTTTATTATTAGTGTTCTATGATTGAGCAAATATACATGATCACCAAAAGTTATTATATATTTATTAATGCTTTAAAATAAATTTATGGGGGCAGCTGGGTGGCGCAGTAGATAGAACACCAGCCCTGGATTCAGGAGTACCTGAGTTCAAATCTGGCCTCAAACACTTGACACTTACTATCTGTGTGACCCTGGGCAAGTCACTTAATCCCAATTGCCTCACTAAAAAAAAAAAGAAAAAAGAAAAAAGATAGTAACCTAATAAAAATAGTATCACAGTTTTATACATGTTAAATAGTTAGGAAATGTATTAACAATACAATAAATAGTACTAGTGTCTGGGGCCTCAGGCTGCTATTCAGACAGACTCTTGTTTCCATAGGGCCTTGGCTTCAAAGTTCAACCATGACAAGAGGATGGCCTAGGTGGACTATGGTCTTGGTCATGGTAGAAGAAGGGAAGGAGCCAGACCAGTCTTTCTCAGTCCTTAGCTCCTACTATACCAGAAGATATACAATAAATATGGCACTCTTCTTAGAAAAAGAGCTGAAGTTTGCTTGGGGAAGCAGATGATGGAAGGGTTGCAGCTTGTGAGTTACTGTGAAGTAGTACAATTTTCTGTTTCTTGCAGTTCTCACAGACAAAATCACATATAAGCAAACACAAAATTTGTATGTGATCAAATTGTTCCCTGATCCATCAATTGCATTGAAACAAATTAATGTTTTCAAAATATAAGCATTATAGCAGAATTTATTCTAGTTTCTTATCAATCAATAAACATTTATTAAATATTGTGCTAAACACTGGGGATACAAAAAAGAGTTGAGGACATGCCCTCAGGCATAGTCTAATGGGGGAAGACAACATGCAAACTAATACACACACATGCACACACGAGGTATATAGAGGATAAAAAGGAAATAATTAACAGAGGTAAGGTATTAGAACTGAGCCATTGGGAAAAGCTTGCAGTAAAAGATGGGATTTTAGTTGGGGTTTAAAGCAAGCCTGCAAAGCCAATAACCAGAGTTGAAGAGGTAGTGTTCCAGGCAAGGGAGACAACAGAAGTTAATGCCCAGAGAAAAAAGTTATGTATCTTATTTCTGGAATAGCCAGTTTCATTGGATCAGAATAGAGTCTGGGAGTAAAGTATAAAAAGACTGGAAAGGTTGCAGCCCCTCTTGGGAATCATTTTGCAAATTCTTACAATAAGTCTTCTTCA